>NC_045796.1:69212836-69524086 GCF_009873245.2 Balaenoptera musculus | reverse complement strand
TACTTCTTAAATTGCTTCTGAAAGAAAACAAGGACTTTTCTATAACATGCTCATGATTTCACTTCAGATCTAATAGTGCAAATGCCACATACGATCTTGTCATTCAGTTATCAACCAACCAAGCAAGGTCTTCTTGGTTTGATCCCTTATTCTACAAATCTAACTTTTTGTTCTCTTCTGCTATTTCCATTGCCCTATTAAAGTGTTAAGTGCCTGGAGTTTCAAGTGAAGCACATTTATTGCAGTAATATTATAAAAGATAAAAACAGCAGGAGCTCCCATATAATTTTATAAACTGTATGTATATTTGTGTGTGCGTGTGTAATTGTAAGAATGGTGAACCTGATTTTCTAACTATGGGTTAGAACAAAACACTAGAGAGAAGAATTGTATGGGTGCCATTTTTAAAAAGTAAGTACATCCAGATAGCACAGCTCCTAGGCAAATCCTTCTTTGATAAACACCATCTATGACTAATTCCTTTTCCTGGTCTAAAGAAGTTGGTTGTGACTCAAGGGAAGATGACCTCACCTCCAACTCCAGGTGTAAGAGTAATTCCATCTTCCTTGCCTGTTATTGGTTCAAGAGTAAGCTTGTTTCCCAACTCTGACTAGTAAGACAAAAACATAAAGTCATGCTGAGGGGCTTCTGGGAAAAATTTCCTTTTCCCTGAGAGAGAGGCACAGAAAGTTACTTTCTCTCTTTTTCTCTGTGGGCTGTCATTCTGGATATTTTGCCTGATATGGCTGTACTTGTCTTGCTACCGGTTTGAGGATGAAGCTGATACTGAGAATAGCAGTGAGGGGGCATGGAAGACACCTGGGTCTCTAATAAAATCAGTGAGTCACTGAATCAACTGCCTTTGAAAGCTGCCTTATCTCTGGATTTCCTGTGAGATAATACATTTTCTTCTTGCTGGAGCCAGCCTGAGTAGTGATTTCTGTTTCTTACAACCCAAAGCACCTAACTAAATCAGTTCCTTTCCACACTGGATCAGAGGGATGTAGGATTAGTCTGGAGAAATATCTAGGTACCCATTTTCTTTTGAGGTCCAGAGAGACCATGTACTGAAACTGACATATCACCAGGCTTGCAGAGGATAGAGTCTGCAGACTTTTCCAAGATAAGACCACGAGACTCACACTCTGTTACTTAAGGGCAAATCACTCTGAGCTTCAGTTTTTTAATTGCAACGTAGACATAATCATCATAATAGATATCATTATCTGTATCTTGTTATTTACCTTATATTCATATATAACATATTAAGAATTTTACATATGCTATGATTATTTCTCAATTGCAACATGGGCATAATAAAATCATGATAAAAATTATTATTAAAATAACAATAATAATAATAAAGTAAGAGATGTCATGCCTTACAGATTTGTTGAGAGGATCAAATAAGATAATATATGTGAAATAAATATACAAACCCAAAGCATTTATAACTTTTAATTATTAATTATAATGAAATGTTTCCTTAACTCTAAGATTTCATCAATTATAAGGCACACTATTAAGAAAGCTAAAATGCTGCCAATTTAACTATACCTTTACATTGTGCAACCAGCATCTTCTGGCCTTGACTTCCGTTTTCATGTATTCCAATGGATTTGACAATATCTCCTTCAGTCACCTTGGTTGGCATGTAATAGGCAATCCTTTTGTATGTATCTCAGGTGGGGAAAAAAATAAAATAAAACTCAGCTTCATCTATTTGTGGGTTCTTCCTCAAGTCCCATAAAGCACTGAGCCATTGCTTTGCAAATAAATGGAATTGTGGTTATTTCTCCAACAGTGAATATTTGCTTCATCAGTATCAAATTTATGCCCTACTGTTTTGTATCCATTCATGTCTCTATACACAAAACTTTCTATTTCAATCTCAAATTACAGTATTATCTTTTAAAATACATTTAAAAATGACAAACTGAACTGCACACCGTCGACTGTAAGATGACAAATGTAAAGATCTGTGTCTTCAAATTGATGAAATACGGTATTTAGGGAATGACCACAAGAGAAACGAAGGGGTCAAGTAACAGGGAGATACTCAAGATTTTTTCCATTGTCCATTTTCTCAAGGGAGAAGATTTAACTAATTGTGTAAAGATGTAGAAACAAATATAGATAAATGATTTTTTTACAAAAGATTTTTAAAGAAAGGTACCATTTTCCCCTCTACTAAGTTAGCAAACATTAGGAAAATGAAAAATATTCAATTTGGTGCAGTAAAACAGAAAAGGACGTTGCTATGCAAGTATTAACTTTTATGGAAGAAAGAGCTGAAGCCTGCCTGACTTAATTTCTTTTGTACTCGAGTACCTGACAGAATAATTTATTTGACCTTAATTTCTCTCTCTAATAGAAAATACAGAAAAGTAGAGGTAATGAGGTGGAGAAGAATATTAACAAGTGACACGGATTCTCAGGGAGAGGACCGCCTTTGGAAAGATGCTCCCACCCTGACACCATGTCCTGGGTGTGGGCAGGAGACCCGGCTTTGAAGGAAGGGAAATTACTCTTGGTGAGACAAGGGGAGGAATTTTTTTATTTGTTCTTGAAGCTCCCTTCAAGAGGGAGAAAGTGGCAGACAGGAGAAGAGAGGGGAGGGAGAGAGCCAGTGAGGTAGAGAGCCGCTGGAAGCAGGAAATCCACGGTGATGAGGGGACACAGCACTCTGAGAATGAGGAGGACTAATGCTTGTCCTGAAGTCGTTTGTTTTTCCTCTCCACTTTCCCCAGGAAAGCCTCACTAGAGTCAGCTAAACCAACAAAGGCTTGCTGTCGGTGATTTCTGATGGCAGTTTTTGAGGAAACTGAAAAAGAGCCCTAGGACGTGTAAGGATTGCCACGTGCAGGACAGAACCCGGGGAACAGAGCTAAAGCCCAACCCATCCCAACCTGCCCCCGCCAGCCCCACACCCCTTTCCCAACCCCACCCCTGGGTCAAATCTGCAGAAACGTGTGGGTGGGCTTTGTTCTGCCAGCTGTGCCTTGGGCAGGAGGTTGATTCATTCATTCCATACCTTTTTACATACAAAAGGATTGCCTATTACATGCCAACCAAGGTGACTGAAGGAGATATTGTCAAATCCATTGGAATACATGAAAACGGAAGTCAAGGCCAGAAGATGCTGGTTGGACAATGTCACCTTTTTACTGGCCGGCCGTGGGCCACTCTTCTCAGTACCAGGAAGGGAGCAAGGGAGCTTCCATTCCTGTGAGAGAGAGAGATAATAAATCTGATCTAAGGTCCTGTTTTCACAACTGCTATGCAGAAAGATAAGGCAGAGTCAGAGAATAGAGATTGATGGGGTAAGTGAATGCCTCCCTGGGGAAGTGAGCTTTTTAGGCTCATACAGCAAGTACAAAGGCCCTGTGACAGGAACCACCGGACTGATGTGTGTAAGAGGAAGATCTGCAAGAAGGTGTGCAGGCAAACAGAAGAGAATTCTACTCTCTTAACAACTTTCCTATGTACCATACAGCAGTGTTACCTAGAGCCATCATGTTGTACATTACAGCCCTAGTACTTATTTATTTTATTAGAAGTTTGTACCTTTTGACCACTTTTCTCCAATTCCCCCTTTGGTTTCAGATTATTTTCTCTAAATTATCCTGGCCTCTGGTGGCCCTTTTCAATGCCCAGTCTCATCTGAATGTCCCTCTCTTGGGTTATTGCTTTGGCTCATTTTCTCCCGTGTTCTTCCTTGGAAATATGTGTCATTTGTAGGCTTCACCTCTGTTATACATCCTTCAGGGTCAGTATCTTGCCTTTGTTTCCTTTTTTTTTAAGGTTTCTTTTTAAGTTAATTTTTCTCTTTAGCTCATCTTTTTTTTTTTTCTTCAAAACTTACTAAAAGTTTATAAGTAATAATTATCAGATATATTTGGTAATACAAGGAAGATATTTTCTAAGGTATTCTTTATCTCACGGAGTAGGACTGGTTAGTAATTTTGATTCTACCATTGCATTTTTAGGTTCCTTTAATATGTATACTTCATCTTATCCTATATTCTTCCTGTCTAAGCCAACACCTAAGCCTGTTAGCTTCGTATCAAATACAGCCATCTTTTCATTTCAACTCTGCAGAGAAACCATATCTTTCTGTATTTAGCTTTTAGCCAAGTAAAAATATCTGGAAAAAAAATTTTTTTTTCTTCTTGTGGCAAATCATTTTCAAAGATTTGTGTTCTTCCTCTTCATTTCTAGATAATGCTCCCTTTCTTAGGAGCCATGTCTTCCTCCTTTTTTGTTTTTTCTAATATCAGTAGCTTATCTTTTTAAAGGGGTGGGAAGTCCATATGTAAATCTAACTTTGTAGGCAGACATAACCCGTGGAATGTCCCCCCGACCCCAACTGACTGCTCTCAGCCACAGAACGACTGATTTCTAGTGTACATGCACAGCCTCTCTCCCAGTTCCGTTTATTCACAGGCTCCGGAGGGCTGGATAAAATCTGCCCCTTTCTGGAAGCTGCCCATTAGAAGAAAACGCATTCATATGTTAAAAAAGCTGAGATTGTCTGTATTTCTTCTTTTAAAAATCACTGAACATGTAAGTTATATAATTACATGATACATTATAAATACATATAGAAATATCCCTAAATAGAAAATATGTCCTTATTATTAAAAAGTATAAATCAAGGCCATATTTTCTGATCATAGGTCAATATAAGTAGTCATGAATAATAAACTTTAAACAAATATCTCAGCCTCCATTAGGATGTCTTGAGATACTTTATAGGAAAGTGTGAATCCTGAAGACTATTCAGATGTAAAGTACAATGAGTACTATTGTTATTATTAAATATAACAATCTTTTAGATGAGGAAATAGAACCTTTAAATGGCAAGTTAGTGATGACATTTGAGTGAAATTGGAAGGTAGAAGTCATGCCGTTTTTAACATTAGAATAACAACCCACAAGTGCGTCAACATGAGTCTGGGGTGCTGCACCCTCGTTATGCTGGAAATATAATGGATTCTTTTATCCTGTTTGCTCTTGACTAATGGTTCCCCCACTCCCAAGTTCCTTAGCAAAACAGAACTTCAAATTGACACCAGAACTTAACTTTATATGTAAGTTATAATTTGTGTATTAATGTAGGTTCACTAATTCTCAGGTAAGCATTTTTCTGTCTCTTTTTTTATGTCCTCATTTGAAGAACCTCCCCAGGTGTTGTTACGGAGAGATATCTAGGCTGACAGAGGCCTTCCTGACTTTTCCAGTCACTATCCTGGGCTCCACACAGATTTCTAAAGGAGCTACAAGTTGCAACTGTCCATTTCAAAACCTCAGAAGACTATGGTTTTTAAAAAGCAACACCAATTCCTAAGGAGCATTTAGCAGCACAACCATGTTGCTTATAGAGAGATACAATAAAAGAAAAATCAGGCATCCATCATGATAGGGGGAAAATATTGCATAACTTTGATGCATCAGAGGCACTTTTTTAAAAAAAATTAATTTTATTGAAGTATAGTTGATTTACAATGTTGTGTTAATTTCTGCTTTACAGTAAAGTGATTCAGTTATACATGTGTATACATTCTTTTTTGTATTCTTTTCCATTATGGTTTATCACAAGATACTGAATATAGTTCCCTGTACTATAGAGTAGGACCTTGTTGTTTATCCATTCCATATGTAATAGTCTGCATCTGCTAATCCCCAAACTCTCACTCCATCCCTCCCACAACCACAAGTCTGTTCTCTTTCAGAGACACTTTTTTTCCTTGAAAATCTTACATTTTTGTCCTGTGGAACCTACGTCATAAATTTTAATAATCAAACCAGCAGCAACCAAATAATGACAACAACAAATTCTAAAATCACTCATTCAGAAATGCAGACCAGAAGATAAAATGACATCCTGGGAAAGCAATTGCTTTTATCCAAGAGCTCTGACAGCTGAGAAACTAGATCAAATCAATAAAATACAGAAAAGTAGAAATGGCACATACTGTTTAATTAAGCACCTAGCAGACAGCTCTTGATTCTCTGTGCAAATTAAGGAGATATGAGCCAATCCACTGTTAGTAATAAATATATTATTTAAGGATTCCTGAAGATCTCTTGCCCCAAGGGTCTCTGCCTCTGTACCAACTCTACTCCTTGAATGTTCTCACTGTCGATGCTTCTGCTTAAGGTACTAAAGGCTTCTGTTTAAATACAACTATATTAGAAAAAAATTTAGAAAAAAATTATAACTCCTTCCCTCCCTCCCAGTTGTTTCCTAGAAGGGGTCATATATTCAAAAATAATCATCCTTTAACCTCTTAGTTTATCAGGTTTGCTAGTCAGTCATCTACCAAGGACCTGAAGGAATGGATCCCTAAAGAAAAAACTTTTACATATAAAAAATTCTTACTGGGAGAAAATATTTGCAAACGAATCAACGGACAAACGATTAATCTCCAAAATATATATAAACAGCTCATTCAGCTCAATATTAAAGAAACAAACAACCCAATCCAGAAATGGGCAGAAGACCTAAATAGACATTTCTCCGAAGAAGACATACAGATGGCCACGAAGCACATGAAAAGATGCTCAACACCACTAATTATTAGAGAAATGCAAATCAAAACTACAATGAGGTATCAACTCACACCAGTTAGAATGGGCATCATCAGAAAATCTACAAACAACAAATGCTGGAGAGGGTGTGGAGAAAAGAGAACCCTCTTGCACTGTTGGTGGGAATGTAAATTGATACAGCCACTATGGAGAACAATATGGAGGTTCCTTAAAAAACTAAAAATAGAATTACCATATGATCCAGCAATCCCACTACTGGGCATATACCCAGAGAAAACCGTAATTCAAAAAGACACATGCACCCCAATGTTCATTGCAGCACTATTTACAATAGCCAGGTCATGGAAGCAACCTAAATGCCCACTGACAGACGAACGGATAAAGAAGTTGTGGTACATATATACAATGGAATATTACTCAGCCATAAAAAGGAACAAAATTGAGTCATTTGTTGAGACGTGGATGGATCTAGAGACTGTCATACAGAGTGAAGTAAGTCAGAAAGAGAAAAGCAAATATCGTATATTAATGCATGTATGTGGAACCTAGAAAAATGGTACAGATGAACCGGTTTGCAGGGCAGAAATTGAGACACAGATGTAGAGAACAAACGTATGGACACCAAGGGGGGAAAACCGCGGTGGGGTGGGGATGGTGGTGTGCTGAATTGGGCGATTGGGATTGACATGTATACACTGATGTGTATAAAATTGATGACTGATTAAAAAAAATTCTTATTAAATTAATGCATGATGTGGTTTACAAAAATCAACAATACAGAAAGGCTTGTAATGAGAAGAGAAGCTACATTTTGATAGAGTTCTTTGGAGAAAGAAATAGTCTGGGGTATCCAGAAGGCTGCCTAAGTGCCGTATATAAGGTGAGGAGACACAAAAAGGCAATAGAGAAGAGGTGTTGAGATAAAATTTTACCTACTTAGCCATTTTGCCTGGATCTAGCTCTGAGGGAGAGAGAAATAAGGAAAGTTAATTTGTTGTTGTTTCATCTATTTGGTGCAGTCTTCCCTAATTAGACCTATAAAGTGTTGTTTCACTTCTTCTCTTACTTTCAGATAGATGTACTAATCTGCAGCAAAATGATCTTAAGGCAGCCAGATAAGCAAGGAGAGGGCACAGAAGAATGCCCATGGTTACCTAGTGGAAGCAAGTGGTGCCCCTATTCTTACACCAGAGTAGTGTCAGCAGGGTCCAAGGGGCCGCTGAGCCTCCAACCCCACCTAGAATCAGTGAGGTGGAATGAAGTAGCACAAGATGAGACTAACTGGCACTCTGCTGTCCCCATTTCCAGAGCCAGCCAGGCCCAGTGGGGAGCTGAGCCTCCACTGCCAACTTGTGTCAGCACAATGGAAAGAGGAGAAGGTATTTAGTACTCTGCTTCCTACCAGAAAGAAGTGGCACAACATTTTTTAAGTGCTGAAAGAAAAGAACAGTCAACCCTGAATTCTATACCTATCAAAAATGTCCTTAAGGAACAAAGGGAAAATCAAGACATTTTCATATGAAGGGTAACTCAGAGAATGTGTTGCCAGCAGACTTGCCCTTAAAGAGGGGCTAAAAGGATTTCTCTAAACAGAAAGTAACTTACAGAAGGAGAATGGGACTTCTAGAAGGGAGGAAGAACTATGCAATAGGCAAAATCGGGGTAAAAATAATAAACCATCCTTCTCTCAGGGGTTTTTAAAATTATGAGTTTAGTGCTTGAAGCAAAAATTATAACATCATCTGAGGTGGTGCTCAATACATGTAGTGGAAATACTTAAGATGTATTTTAAAAGTGGGGAGGGCTAAGGAGCCTAAATAAAGTAAGATTTCTGCACTTAACTTGAAGTGGTAAAATATCTAAGCCAGTCAATTGTGACATGTTACATATGTATACTTAATATCAAGAGCAACTTCTTATAAAAACTATAAGAGATATATTCAAAAGCACTATAGATCAAAATGTAATTCAGAAAAATATTCACATAATCCCTAAGAAGACAAGAAAAGGAAACAGAGAAAAGAAACAGAATGAACAAACAGAAAAAATAATTTAATGGCATACTTAAACCCTAACATAGCAATAATTACTTTAAATGATCTAATATGACAGCCAAAACAAGACTGGCAGAGTAGATTAAAAAACGTGACCCAACTATATGATGCCTGTAAGAAACTTCTCTAATCAAAACAACATAGGTTATTTGAATGTAAAAGGATGGGAAAATATATATCATGCAAACATTAAATTAAAAAGTAGGAGTCACTCTATTAATAGCAGCTCAAGTAGAATTCGGAAGGAAGGAAATTAGCGAGGACAAAGGAACATTACACAATGATAAAAGGATCAATCCACCATGAAGACTTAGGGACCCTAAATATATATGCATCAACAACACAGTTTCAAAATACATAAAGCAAAAACTGAGAGAGCTGAAAGAAAAGTGCACATGGAATATGAATGGCTGTTATTTGGATTTTTATTATTAATTGAAAATAATGAAGTAATAATAAATTGCAAAGTCTTCTATGGCCATGGAAGGTTTAACAAGACTTCAGCTTTCTCATCTGCCGAGCTAGACCGGCAATTATGATTTGTACTAGACACAAAATGGCACATGCCTAAACCCATGTATTGCCCAACTCTTCCCATAGTCATACCTGATATTGTGAATTTATACCTTTCACTTATTTGTCGAGTATTTTTGAAGCACCTGTTATGTGTTGGTGGTGATGCAGTGGTGCCAAAGGACGTGGAATGAGTGCTATGAAAGCAGATAGCAGGAGGTACAGAAGAAAGAAGTAAAGAGGATCCTACAAATTACCATAAAAGAGAAATTTCTGAGGACAAGAAGGCTTTAACAACCCGGTGGGTAGAAGAAATACTTACCTGGGACAGAGAAATATAATTGTGGATGAAGAAAACAGATAGAGGGTGAGCTTTTGAGCTCTGTTCTTTTCTGTACCCCACATGACCTAGAGTAGTTCCCAGTTCCATTACTCCTATGGGAGAGCTAGCTGCATCAGCAGTCCAAATCACTTAGTGCTGGTGTTGAAGTGGAGTAACATCAGGTCAACCTGATTCAGGTGAGGATCTGATTGACAAAGTTGTCTGCAGGGCAACCAGCATTCCCATCTCCTCCTCCTCCATATGCTCAGAGCTAGCAGATTAAATCAAAGGAGGTTATCAACTCAGAGTGTGCTATCTTAATGGGTTTAAGGGAAAGTCCATAAAAGACATGGTCACTGAATAAGATTAGATCTAATATGAGTGCTGGGTACTTGAAGCTCTTTCTCCATGAGTCCATCTTCCTTCCTCCTTAACCTCAACAAGAGAGATACAGGCTAGGACTTAGACTAAACCAGTGAGGACATATGCTGAGACATGTCACCTGAAAGACTGACTGATGTCACGAGAGGAACATGAGCTCATGGGAGAAAGTAATTAGACACTGGAGGATTACAGGTAACATAAAGGGATTACAGCTAACATAAAAGAAAACTCTTCCACACCAAAAAGAAATAACAAAACAGGAAGATCAAAAATTTAAACAAAACATAATCCTTACCCTTAAAAAGATGAGGAAAGATATTGCTAAGAAAAAGTAATTACAAGAAGTCAAAAAGATGAACATGACAATATTATTTATCTTTAAAACGTCATTCTCTTTGAAAGCAAGTATATTTCTGTGAATGCAGACTTAAGAAATAATGAAATATAAAGGGAAAAGAATAAGCTTAAAATCGGTAATCTCAGTAAGATATTTACTCTATATTATTATTTACACTTTCTAATCTGACCCACTGGAACTTCCATAAAATAAATTTTAAGTGAAAAGTAAATAAGTAAAATGCAAGGGTAAATATCAAGCATATAAAGCTTCAAAGGTTGCCACATAAAGACCCTTTTTAAAAACACTCTGTGAAGCAGTATTTCAATAAGATGAGAAAGAAATCTGGAAAGATGCTACAAGAGATACGGGAGCTTAAAGGGATCAAGTAACTTTAAAAATCTATTGTCTGAGAAAGTAAAGATCAAAACATTAAAAAATAAAACAAATTCACACAAAAAGTAAAAGGACATCCATAACAATCCAGAGCTTAGGTTCCAGATGATAACATCCTGGAAGAGGGGTTGATAGAGACACCAAAGAAGATGACAAAGTGCTTACGCACTTGTCGCACTTGGAGAAGGAGATGAGATGGATAGATTAATGGACACATTTGAGAAATTAAATTTTTTAATATTCATAAGTGTAAGTCTTAAGTAGTGAGGCAGAAACGTGAGAATGACAAAAATAGAATGTATAACTTTCAAACTAGAAGAACAAAAGTTGATCTATCCAATGGAAGTTTTCAGAGCAGGAGAAAAAAATACAGTAAATGTAAAATATGAAGTAAGGTCACAGAAATAAACAGTAATATAATAATTAAAATAAACATAAATGAGTTAAACTCATTCTGAAAACACAGAGAATCTCAGAGTGGATTTAAAAGTAAGATCCAGTAATACACTGTCTATTAAAGACATACTTTTATAAAAAGAACATAGAAAAGTTGAGAAACAAAGGATGTGAAAAGAGACACCCAGCAAATATGAAAGGTAACAACTTTAGTATGTGACGATAGAATTCAAGACAAATATAAATCACAGAGAATGACAAAGAAACATTATATTGGTAAAAGAAACAACATATTATGGGAGGTGTGGAAATAGAGACAGGAAGTGGAGATAACTCGGGAAGTTTGCCTCTAAAAGTTACGGGAGGATTGGGTGGTAGCTGGAGGGGGAAATAGGAGCATATTTTTAGTATATAATGGTAGATGCTTCTTGAGAAGTTGACAGGACCAAACATTGGAGGAGAGATCATATTTCCACAGTAAAAGGAAAGGAAGAGGAAAAGACAGCGCGTGTAGAGGTGAGCCTACAGATTTAGTGGTAGAAGAGTGTGGTCTTCTGTTTTGTTGAGCCTGGGTGGGCTTATTACCTGAAAACTAGGTTCCCCTTTTGGTGGGTGTCAAGCCAAAAGACACAACAAAGCCAAAGAGCGGGAGAAGGAAGGATTTATTATTTGCAGCAAGAAAGGAGAACCCCAGGGATCTTTCCCAAAGCAGTGTCTCCCCTAACAACAAAATTGGGAAGTTTTAAGCTCAGGGTACATGCATATTCATGAAGGGGTTTAAGCAAAGAAGAATTCAGCATGGAATTGGGGCAAAGGTCAACAGAGTCCAAGGCTTAGCTGATTGAAGTCATGAAGGTCAACATCATAATTCCACCCTCCACTTGGTTGAGGGCCTTAGTTCCTGCACAACTCAAAAATATGTTATTACGTATATCCCTTGAGGAGGAACTAAGACCCTGTTTCATCACTGAACTATTGCTTCTTGACTGCTTTTTCTTTGTTCCTGCATTCCCTTGCTTCCCTGAAGATCATTGATCACTGAGACCTTTTCAAGGGCAAGCCTCGTGGCCAGGCTTAGATCACAAAATGACTTGGACCAAAAATGGCTTTTTTATGTCGAGAAAGCCATGCCTGGTTCTCTTTCTCCGGGGACACCCCCATCTTACCAGCTTACAGGCTTTCACATACCTTTCAGCCCGGCATTTAGTCTGCAGTCAGATGAACCCTGTGTGCCATCCCTCATACATCTATGATGTTCAAAGATGAACTCTAGGAGTCTAAAATATTATTACCTTGAACAAGAAGCAAAAGAAAGAAAGAAAAATGTTACTTTCTGCAACCAAAATGCTTACCACATCTCAATAAGCTCACAAACCTTGCTTTTTTCTCTCCTATTGATGTATATATTTTCCCCATTACTCTGGTCTCTCTGATAAGTTTAAAGATTGAAAAACGGATTGTTTAAAATGCAGGCTACGTCAAGAAGTATAAAATATAAAACCCAGATTTCCAATCCAGTTTTCAAATCCCAGAGGTGTTGCCAAGCTTTGAGAGCTTGGATATACATGCGAACTAAGCCTTTGAAACTTCTGATGTTTGCCATCTCCGATGGAAACGTCTATCTCAGGAATCTGCCTTTATTACACTGAGAATGAAAATCATCCATTACAGTAAGTGGCCTGTTGTCTTCATGAAATACACGAAGGAAATCTTGCCCAGTGAACCACAGTAATGGTGGGCCAGTGCCGAAGCATAAAAAACCAGAGACACAGAAGGCTTGGTCAGGCTTCCTTAGTCTAAAAAAAAAAAAAATGGAGTTTTTTTTTTTTTCCTGGAAACAAAAAACCAGTGCAACATGTTGTGCCTGGAGGAGAGAACAAAGGTTGCTATTTTTCCTTAATGACAGCACTGGGTTCTGAAATTGAGCACAGCAGGTAGGAAGAGCGTGTGTAGATTTCCAAAGATATCTAAATGTTACCCAGGCATCTCCCTTATGAATGAGCAGCGCAAAACGTATTAACAATTTTCTTTATTTTTCAACCGCAAACAAGACATTCTAAGAAAAAGAACCCCCTCCTCCTGCCTCTCTCTGCCTTGATTTACTGTCAGGAAGGAGAGATTTGACTCTGATGGAAGTTGGGGGCTGGGAAAGGCCGACCTGCCTGTCCTGGTAACTTCTCACCTTCAATTAATTCCCAGCCTGGGGGGGGGGGGTGCCTCTCCTTCTTCTCTCTTTGTTTTTATAATTGTCATTCTTGTTTGCTAAACGTATCCTTCTGTGCTCTTTACTGCAATACACTGCTTCAGGGTCATAATGGATTCCTCTACGCCAGGACATTTCACAAATAAATCATGGAGACGGAGAAGTTCTATTTCCCAATCCCGATGCTATTTGATGCATTTATAATAGACCCTAAGAAAGGAGATTTTTTCTAAAGCATTGATCAAATATCCAAAGTATAACAAAAATTAGGCAACTAGGTAACATTTTTGAAAGGATGTTTGTGACAAGAAAACTTGATCTGCATGAATTAGAGATGAGACCGAAGAGAATGGAATTTGTAAAAGTAGGTACGGAGGAATTCAAGGAAGACGTG
This sequence comes from Balaenoptera musculus, assembly GCF_009873245.2. NCBI lineage: Eukaryota > Metazoa > Chordata > Mammalia > Artiodactyla > Balaenopteridae > Balaenoptera > Balaenoptera musculus. Next base: position 69,510,532 of record NC_045796.1, on the reverse strand, counting down.
AGAGTCCCAGTCACTGCTGGATGTAAGAAACCAGAGGCTGGACCCCAATAGTGTATCAACAGCCTGTATTGATAGCTGGTGAAAAACAAAGATGAATATTCAATGCCATGTCATGACTGGCCGTGTAAACGTGGGGCTCAGAGGAGCAATTCCAGATGTTAGATATTTAAGAAAAGATTCTTTCCTTTATTTATTCATGGCTAGATCGGCAGACAGATGATGAGTTTTGTGGGAGGGAAGAAGCATGTCAAGTGCTTCTCTGAAAGGAGTGGCGGAGAGGGGTTATAAACGGTAAACGAATGAAATCCTTGGTGGTTAGGCTAAGAGAACAAATCATTCTGTCGAGGAAGAACATAAATAGAGGTTTCCAAGTTAGGATGGCTTCATTTTGCCACCATCAGATGAAATTAAATCATGAAAAAATCTGTTCAGACAAGGGTGGGGTGGATAACAATGAAAATAGGGAGACAGAAAAACAGGCGGATGAAGCAGGTACAAAGATCACCAAAGCGTAGGAATTAAAATGACTGTAGATTTCTAACACAGCCTGACAACTGCATTTTTGCGAAGGTCTAGCGCTCCTACGGTAAGCTTCACTGTTCTCCCCTACCCCCAAAAAGAGTAGGAGGGAAGTGTGAATGCCCAAGACAGTCTTACAATCCCTGACAATTCTGTGACCTCTCTGCGCACAGATAGACTTCTTTTTCTACGTATTGCAGTGAGAAACTCCAGTCACGTTGAGTTTCTAAGCTGCAGCTTACGTCCTCGGAATTGTGGAGTTCATATTCTAGGCTGGCTGCCTCTGACTGTGTGGGCATTCATTACGTCTATAAACCCATCTGGGGGAAGCGGGGTGACAGGGGAGATGTTTCAAATGGTGGCGCACAGAGGCAAAGCTACAGGACAAGGGGTATTTGATCTCGAGGAGAACTCTTCAGCCTAATTTGGTCTCCTAAGCTATCGTATTTTCTTTTTTGTCTGTGAGGATTCTCAGATGAGGTGGACAGATGGTATATTGGGAAACAGGCTGAAAGGAATGGGAAAAAAAGTGGGTGGTACTTCAGTAGAAGGTGAAAAAGATGAGAGACTAAAGTGGACCAGACTCCCAGTCTCCTAGATATCATATCAGCAGCATCTGTTTGTTTTCAAATCAATTTCCTTCTTATTTCTTCCTCAATAAGACTTTGTAGATTGCTTTCGCTTTAGTGTTTAAGTGGGAAAAAAAGAGCACCTGGGTTATCTAGTGCCTCACCTTCATGAAAAAAGATTGCCTTTAATATTTCCTGTGTGTTAACTGACTGCCTTTGCTCTTGTTGTGATGAAAACAGATTATCCAAAGGACCAATTCCACTGAAGGCAGATATCATTGGACTGACTGTCCATTCTGATGATTCAGCCTCTCAGTTTGCCTCCAGCAGAGCTTAAAACACTCAAAACAGAAGGAAAAATGGTAGTGGGGGTGGTGTGACAATTGTAGCTCCCATCCAGTGGTTGAAATTTCTCATAACACTATCACCGGAAACTTGTTTACTAGGGTTATGACAGTAATATCAAGATTTAGCTTAAGGCTGAAAAATTACAATAATTTCTCTTCTTTCCCAGGAAGTCAGCTAGGTAAACACTGTCATCTGCAAAGCAGATGTAACCTTTTGAAGGAGGGAAAAGCTATAGAGATGAGTACAGGACAAAGGGGCAGGCACCAGGAGAGGACGGGGCTGCCAATTCAGCAGAGGGACCGCTCTCTCATGCCTCCCACTCAAGATGCCTCACAAGCTTGCCTTTGGTGTCCTACTGGAACATGGTGCAATTACTCTGACTATGACCCTGAAAAGTGGCTTAAAGGACTATCTTCCCAATACCACCCATCAATTGCATGATGCCAGAAAATAGGTAGAAATCTCTCCAGTAACTGGTCTTGTTCAGAATTGAGTTATTTTTCCAGGATTAGTTTACTCTCTGTATTAGTTTCCCAGGGCTACTGTAACAAAGTACCACACACTGGGGGGCTTAAACAACAGAGCTGTGTTGTCTCACAGTCCTGACATCTCGAAGTCCAAGAGCAAGGTGTCTGCAGGGTTGATTCCTCCCGAGGGCTGTCAGGGAGAACCTGTTCCATGCCTCTCCCCGAGCTTCTGGCAATCTTCGGCATTCTTTGGCTTGTAGGTGCAGCCCTCCAATTTCCACCTTCACCTTCACTTGGCATTCTCCCTGTGTGCGTGTCTCTGTATTCAAATTTCCCCTTTTTATAAGGAAACCTGTCATACTGGATTAGGATCCACACTATTGATCTAATTTTAACTTGATCAACTCTGTAAATACCCTACTTCCAAGTAAGGTCACGTTCTGAGGTCCTGGGGGTTAGGACTCCAATGTGTCTTCTTTGGAGGACACAATCCCACCCATGACACCACCTCAGTTAGCTGGGGATAATTCAGCTAGTTTTTTTTTTTTTTTACAGCCATCCTTAAATAGGAATAACCACTTGCCCCTGAAAATGAGAATACCCACCAAGAATTCTAATGTAAAGCTGGCTCTCAAATGACTGGTTCCAAATCCTTCCAGAATTGAGCTGTGCCTCTTCTGGACCTAGGGAGCAAAAGGTGACAGTGATTGGCATTAATCCCATGCCTCCTTTGCAGGTGGCTACCAGCGCTCCCTACTTTCCAGTGCCTTGCCTCTGCTGACAATCACAGGGGTGTTACAGTCAACGTCATGAGGGGCTGATGGTGGTAAAAGTGTGTAGTATCAGCCATGGAAGACCTACCTCTCCCACCAACAATGCCTCCTCCACCGTTATAGTTGTTCACCGCCCTTTCTCTTGAGGTTGGAAAGGACCTCAATGTTGGTACCCTGATGGTATCAGCTCTTGGAGATGTTAAAAAATAATCCTGTACCTTTAGCTTGTTATCCCCTCTACTAAGAATATTGAGAAAACTTCCTGGAATTGGGGGTGGGGATAGTTGAGGACATCATTTAATGTGTCTCTTCACCTGATATTACTAAGGTAATGCAGTATACCTCATGAGGCTCTTGAAAGCACAGCCATGACAAGTAGCCTGATAAGCTATATCTGGCTTGGACTTACAAGGAAGGAAGATGACATCACAGAGTTTCAAGGATGATTGCATGATGGCACGATGATAAAGTGGTGTGACAACACAAAGTAACTATCTAGGCATCAGATGAGTCATGCCCTCATTATTGCACATAATTCTCCTCCTGTACTTGCGCCTCCTCGCTCAGTAACCAGAATGCTAACAAATTTGAAACGAGCGTGAAGACCTTTGGCTTCCACATGAGTGCCTGTGTATCACATTCTTATCTGTGTCCCAAGGCCAATGATTGCAGCTTTTCCTTTAGCTCTTGACCTACCAATGCTCAGCTATACAAACACTGAAAACACCACTGTGGAGGCTTTGCATCCAGCAATTCAGGGATTTGGGAAAAGGGAAATCGAGATGGAAACCTCAGAATGCTGGAGGGATTAGCTATGGGGTCACAAATACTGATTTTGGTGATCACTCACCTTTGATAGTAATATATAATCTGAGTTCACCCAACCCAGTGGCAACGAGGACACTCTGCAGGCGTTCAGAGAGCTGCGCGTGTGGGTTTTGGAAAGCATAGTAATAAAAGTCAAACAGTCTTCTTTATCACTGTGGGAAGAAGGAGCTATTCCTTGAGAAAAATGGCAGTTTTCCACTTCAATTATTCTTTTCATGAGTCAGATGGCTATATCATGTGGGTTTTTTAAAAAATATAGAGAAAGGTAGTAAAAAATAATATTACCAAGAGAAGAAAGCATATTTCAGCTTCATCTTTTAAAACCTGTATTGCAACTCATACATTTTGTTTTTCTTGTAAATACAAGGCCATTATTTCTAGCAAAAGAAAAAGAATGCTTACTATTTGCGCTGAGATTCAAAGGAAATAAGAAGGACTGAATTGCATTATCATTCAGTGAAAATTGGTTGCTTCTCTTGATTGACATCAAGAATTTTTCCTACAGTCTGTTACAAAGTCACCTGAAATCGGTAAAATAGATAAGCCAGGCTCTCAAGGTGAAGAGCAGAAAGTTGAAAGTTGAGTTTGATTACTGTTGCTGTGCCATCTATTTTCATGGTACTTAGAACAGATTCAGCAGGTACAAAAAGAAAATACTTTTGTCTGAGTGATAAATGAAGCAGAGTAAGTCATGCGAGGAAATAAAAGGTAGAAGAGAGAGTACAGGAGAGATGTTGGGGAACCAGGGTTTTGAAGCACGTTCATTCTGATACTTCCCCGAGGCTGCTGAAACCTCCCTGCCGCCCAGGTTACCTCTGAACACAGAGGCTGAACAATAGTTACCGAGATGTCCTGCTTTGGGAAAGGAGCTATAATAGCTTTATTCTTCGTTCCAGTCACAGGAGAGAAGGAGGGATCACAGGTAAGCCCACGTGGTGAGCAAGTGATAACCGAAAAGCTGCACGTGGCAGAGCGAGATCCCTCCCATCGCTTATTATTGGCAAGAGGAAGAGTGGCTAGAAGTGGCTCTTCTCTCAGAAAAGTGCTGGCCATCTGGTGTGGTGACTGAAACTCAGAAACCCTGAGAGGCAGGTCAAGTTCTATTACTACCAGTCGTGTGATCTTGGGCAGGTCACAGCTGGTTTTGAGTCTCAGTTTCCTTCCCTAATTCATTACACTTTATTGGTGAGACTCGCTAATGAGGATTTGCAGGGACACACACACACACACAACAGCAGCAACAGGAGTGGAGACCACCTCATTGTTAGCTGGCTTTGTACCGGTATCCCGTAGTAATCTGGACTGCAGCGCGTTGCTTTAGGTCAGTTAAATTTAATGGGTCTTCTCCCCTGCTCGAAGATCAATTCTGACTGCCATCCATTCCCTGGGGACCAGAACATGCAGCGTTTACACATGAAAAAGAAAATTACACTAGAGAAATGGCCAGCCTACTTCCCAAATCCAGAACTGGGCAAGCTTGCCACACGAGACTAGATGAAAAAGTCCAGAGGTAGCATTCCTCTAATGCAAGTATCTTTTCTTTTTTTTTTCAAAGAGATTTTATTTTTTATTTTATTTTATTTTTTTTAAACATCTTTAGTGGAGTATAATTGCTTTACAATGGTGTGTTAGTTTCTGCTTTATAACAAAGTGAATCAGTTATACATATACATATGTTCCCATATCTCTTCCCTCTTGCATCTCCCTCCCTCCCACCCTCCCTATCCCACCCCTCTAGGTGGTCACAAAGCACCGAGCTGATCTCCCTGTGCTATGCGGCTGCTTCCCACTAGCTATCTATTTTACATTTGGTAGTGTATATATGTCCATGCCACTCTCTCACCCTGTCACATCTCACCCCTCCCCCTCCCCATATCCTCAAGTCCATTCTCTAGTAGGTCTGTGTCTTTATTCCCGTCTTGCCACTAGGTTCTTCATGACTTTTTTTTTTCCCCTTAGATTCCATATATATGTGTTAGCATACTGTATTTGTTTTTCTCTTTCTGACTTACTTCACTCTGTATGACAGACTCTAGGTCCATCCACCTCACTACAAATACCTCCATTTCATTTCTTTTTATGGCTGAGTAATACTCCATTGTATATATGTGCCACATCTTCTTTATCCATTCATCCGATGATGGACACTTAGGTTGCTTCCATGTCCTGGCTATTGTAAATAGTGCTGCAATGAACATTTTGGTACGTGACTCTTTTTGAATTATGGTTTTCTCAGGGTATATGCCCAGTAGTGGGATTGCTGGGTCGTATGATAGTTCTATTTTTAGTTTTTTAAGGAACCTCCATACTGTTCTCCATAGGTACATGTAAAAGTATGAAATTAGAACACTCCCTGACACCATACACAAAAATAAACTCAAAATGGATTAAAGACCTAAGTGTAAGGCCAGACACTATCAAACTCTTAGAGGAAAACATAGGCAGAACACTCTATGACATAAATCACAGCAAGATCCTTTTTGACCCAGCTCCTAGAGAAATGGAGATAAAAACACAAATAAACAAATGGGACCTAATGAAACTTAAAAGATTTTGCACAGCAAAGGAAACCATAAACAAGACCAAAAGACAACTCTCAGAATGGGAGAAAATATTTGCAAATGAAGCAACTGACAAAGGATTAATCTCCAAGATTTACAAGCAGCTCATGCAGCTCAATAACAAAAAAACAAACAACCCAATCCAAAAGTGGGCAGAAGACCTAAATAGACATTTCTCCAAAGAAGATATACAGATTACCAACAGACACATGAAAGAATGCTCAACGTCATTAATCATTAGAGAAACGCAAATCAAAACTACAATGAGATATCATCTCACACCGGTCAGAATGGCCATCATCAAAAAATCTATAAACAATAAATGCTGGAGAGGGTGTGGAGAAAAGGGAACACTCTTGCACTGTTGGTGGCAAGTATCTTTTAAAACATGTTTACCCTGATCACCAGTAAGCATGGCCCGGTCGGTATGGAATTTGGAGGTGATGGAGACAGGAGATGGAGGGGGCAGGAGATTTCCCATCCATTCTTATACACCTGCCTACTTATCTCAAAGGACTGTGGTTGTAATAAGATCCAATGGTAAGGTGAAATGCCTTTGTAAACTGTAAAGTACTATAGAACTATCATGGGTTATTATTGTTATCGTTGTGAGGGGCAAGAGAGAGATTTTGCTAATGAACCACCATGAGAGAAACATGCCTTGACGTATCATTGAGTCTCCCACTTTGGGGAATGGCAATCCAGTCTTAGTGGTGAACGTCTAGAAAAGGTTGGGTTTTCAATTCTATTGAGCAAACTAAAAGTAAGAGGTGATTACTTGAAAGCCCAGCTCCACACAATGACATTGACAGTGATATTAACTTTGACACATAAAATTAGAGTTCTGGGACCAGGAACCTGCCCCTGAAGGGGCACTTAAAGGAGCCTGATGCCATATACTGATAGAGAACCACCGTCTGCAGAGAAATGGAAATGATTGGTTCCTTGGATACTTTACTCTGAGGAGCAATTCTAATTTACTATTCAAATTTAAGGGTATTGAAATTTAACATTTGAATATAACATTCCCTATTATTCCCTTGGCTTTCTCTTCTCTTTGTTATCAAAAAGACTTCAGGAATTAGAGCCAATCCAAATGTTGAACTACATAGAAGTGGGTAAATGTGCTATGTCACATCCATACATTGGGATACCATGCAATCAGATATGAGGTGATTGTGTTATAATAGCGTAAGTGAGAAAAACAACTTACAACACAGGGGGTAGGCTTTCGTTTAATTTTAGTAAGACAAACAAAACCCATAGCTAGATGGGAAAAAAAGCTAAAAGTATATACATAGACACAAATGTTAACAGTAGCTACTTATGGATATGAAATATTTATTTTCTTTTCATTTTTCTCCATATCCCATATTTTCTATAAAGAATATATAGAATCACTTTATTATCAAAAAGAAATAACCATTACCTTACAAATAATAAAATTTTAAAAAGACATAAATCTGGTTGTACTCATGAAAACGTAACTTCAATTCTAAAGTGAATCTTGGCAAATGTGGCACCTCAAACCACCATGTTTCTCAGATCAATTTATACTAACCTGAAAAATACATCGTCAACAGACAAGTAGCCCTACAACTTGGGGCCTGATGGCTGGGTCTGAAGAGTGGCAATGAGGTGTGACATAACTTCTGGAGAGCCTGGGAGAAGCCTGACCTGAAAGCCTCTAGCATGACCCCAGGGAGAGCCAGTGGGGTTCTCAAGTAAGATTCTCCCTTGTGCTCTGAAAGAGTTCAGAGTATGCCAATCCACAATATGCCACTCTACAATATGCCACTCTGGCACAAGGGTTATTTTGAGCTGAAGGCAACTGAGAAAAAGCAGATACAGGATGGGCTGTCAGTCCCTGCCCGCTTTGCTCCATCTGCCTGAAATCAGAACATAAATCCCCCTTGCGAAAGTGTCCCCTGAAACTTCCCACACTAGGAAGGGGATAAAAACCTTACCACTGGAGACAGAATGACACTGAGAAAGAATCTGCACAAACCTTTCCAACTAGCCCTTATCGTCCATGAGTTGCCCCATATATTTGCCTTCCCACAATTTGCCAGCCCCAGAAGCTCAAAGACCTTTTCTGTTGTCTTGTCATTTATCTACACATATATTGTTCTTTGCTAAGATGCTATATAAGCCCCAGTTCTAGCTACCCCTTTGAGATGTTCATCATTGGGCTCTCCCACCTGTATGTATGATGCACGCGTTGATAAACTTCTATTTGTTTTTATCTCCCGGTAATCTGTCTTTTGTCAGTCCGATTTGCAAGGTCCCATCAGAGAACCTAAGACAGTAGAGGGGAATAGTTTTTCCTCTAATACAGTGCCAAGATACAGACATCCTTTGTGGAAACAATGCATTCTTTCACGTAACAGCAAGTCCAGAAATAGGAAGATCCACATGACTGGTTGATTTGGCAAAGAACCCAGTCATTCCACCTCTGAGCTCAGCCGTCCTGTGCTGGAGGCAAGCTGACTGCCGCAGCTCCAGCCACCATACCCAGACATGACTCAGTCAGAGGAGAGCAGGTGCTGTCTGACCCTGTGGCTCGCTAAGAGTGAGGAAGACTCTCAGAGGCCCTCCACCAAGGCTTCCTCCCTTGCTTATTGGCCAGATTGGGTCACTGGAAAGGGGGCTGGGATCACCCTGAGACCAATCAGACCCCCTTGGGGACCAGCAGCTCGCCCTAAGGCATCATGTGGCTACACGGGAGATTGGAGGGTGCCTAACAAAACCCGTGTTCACTAGGAAGGACGAAAGGGTAATTGATTCTAGGTGGACCACGAAAGTGTCTACCACACCCCACTCAGTCTGAACTATCTGGATTCTCATGGTGGGTGGGAAACTGTAAGTTTGAGGCTGAAGATGCTGTGGATTGAGAGCTGGGGACTCAAGCTCCACAGATGGATGGGAACCTGGCACTACTTTTTTCACATGAAAAAATTACACATGTAATATATTTCTATTGTTAATGATTCACACAACACAGAAGAATGCAGAATAAGGCACAAAAATACCTGTGCAGGAGGTGTTTCACTTGCCCCTCCAGTCCCACTCTCTATCCTATTTCACCTGATCTTTGCTCTGTATGGGCTACATCAATGGGCTCCCTTACCTCTAACTTCCAGGAGGGTTCAGCCCATGGGGAACCATGGAGGAGAATGTCAAGAGGGAGGAAAATGCATCTAGCCAGGGTATTTATTCCCCTGGCACCTTCCCTGAGTGGCCCTCATAGACCACGTCCCTTGACCAAAGGCCATAGCTCCTCTCAAACAGTCCCCGTCCCACCACTCTCCCCTACTGGGTTTCAGGAACTACTCTGCCTTTGTCCCCTTCAGACCTAAAGATGGCAACAGTCCTGCTGTTTCTAACCCCAGGGCACCATCCTAACCCTGAAGTTCCCATACAGTAAGTGTGTATCTTAGTACATTATTAAACCCTCCTCAAATTATTCTAATTTAAGGGTATTTAATTAATTTAAGGAAATTAAATTAAATTAATTTCCTGTTAGAACATTGATACTGCTTCATTCACACTTTCCATTCCTATTCAGTCACTTACCACAGAGGAAATGATAGACATCAACTTAATAAACATCCTTCCAGACCATTTTTCCTACATTTACAAATTTATATATGTATGTATGCATGTAATATATGTGTATATATATGGAAATACATACACATATATACATGTGTACATAAACCTATATGTATATACATGTATGATATATATATGTCTGTAAGTATACATACATATACTTGTTTTGTTTTCTAACAAATTACCATCATGTTATACATATTGCTCTGTTATTTGCCTTTTCACGCCACAATATGTTAGGAGATATTTCCATGTCAATGCATACTGATTTATCTCTTTTTAATGGCTGAATAGTATTCCTTAATACATATTACCATAATTCATTAAACCTCTTATCATTAAACACTTTGTCTATAATTTTTAATTAATACAAACAATATCACACGGTAATCCTTACACACAAATGTTTATGCATTTGTATAAATATTATATTTCTTTAGGAGAGATTCTGAGAACTAGAATTGTTGGGTCAAAGGGCATTGCTTTTAAATTTTGATTGAAACTGCCAAATCATTTTCCAAAAGGGTGTCACCAGTTTTCACTCCTGCCAACAGAGGAAGAAAGCGTCAATCGCTTCATACTTGCTTAAATTGATATTATCCATCTTTTTCAATTTAGGCATTCTAATGAGTGAAAACTATCTCACTGTTTTCTTCATGTGCATTTTCCTGATAACTACTGTGGTTGAGCATCTTTTCATATGTTTATTGGCCATTTGAGATTTTTCTTCTGGGAATTGCCTCTTCAGATCTTTTGTGCATTTTTTTCTATGGGTTTGTTTGTCTTTTTGATATAAAGGAGCATTTTTTAATATTCTGCACATTAATCATTTGCCTATTAAATACATTGCAAATATTTTCTCCCAGTATGTTGCTTATCATTTATGTTATATTCTGGTCTACAGAAATTACTAATTTTGTAAAATCAGATCAGTACTTTGTTTTAAGCTTTTTAATCCAGGAGTGTAAGAAAAATATATTTAAAGCAGTAAATTAAAGTCTCCTGACTCTATTGTATTTATTTTATTTTAAAAATTAGCATAATGTAAAACTGACTCTTTTCCTTGATGTACAGTCCTGTGAATTTTAACACACATATAGATTTGTGTAACTACCACCATATTCAGAATAAAAAATAGCTCTATCACCCCCCCCAAATATTCCTGTGTTATCCCATCTTAGTCATATTCTTCCCTCACCCCAGACCACTGGCAACTTCTGATCTGTTCTTTATCACTGTAGTTTTATCTTCTCCAGAATGTTATATAAATGAGCTCACAGACTCTGTAAGTTTTTGAGACTGCTTTCACTGAGCATAAGGCCTTTGAAATTCATGTAAGGCGTTGCAGGTATCAAAAGTTCTTTCTTTTTCATTACTGGGTAGTGTTCCACTGTGTGTATATAGCCATAGTTTACCTATGTACTTACTGAAGTTTCATTTGGGTTGTTTCCCGTTTGGGGTGCTTATGGCTAGAAGGGTCATAAATATTCATATTTTTATATGTGTGATTTCTGTGTGCATCTAAGCAGAAGTTTTACACTTTTATAAGAAAATTTAAATTTTCTAATTTTTCTTTTATGGATTGTGCTTTTGTTGTCATACCTAAGAAATATCTGCTTAGCCTCTGCCCACAAAGATTTTCTCCTATGTTTTCTTCTAAAAGGCTTATAATTTTATTCTTTGCATTTAAACCTATGAATCATTTTTCAGTTAATTTTTTCTGTAAGTTGTGAGGTTCGGTCAAGGTTCATTTTTCTGGATTTAGATGTCCAATTTTTCTAACACTTTTTGTTGAAAACACTTCTTTCTCCATTGAATTGCCTTTGAACATTTATCAAACTCAATTGGCCATAATTGTGTAGATCTATTTCTGGACTCTTTATTCTGTTTTATTAATCTATGTGTTTATCTCTTCAGCAATACCATGCGGTCTTGATTAGCATAGCTTTATAGTAAATCTTAAAATCGGGTAGTGATTCCTTTAACTCTCTTTTTCCCCCCTAAAAATTATTTTGACTATTCTAATTCCTTTGATTTTACTATTCTGATTCCTTTTTATTTTAGAATTGACTTGTCTGTATCTCCAAAAATTTCTGCTGTAGATTAGTATGAGGAGTATTGACATCTTTAATATCTTGAGTCTTCTAATCCATGAACACAGTGTAGTTCTCTTTTACTGAGATTTAAAATATTTTTTCTTTCATCAGCATTTTGTAGTTTTCGTTATATAGATCCTATACATGTTTTGTTAGACTCATACCGAAGTATTTCTTTTTTGTTTTTAGAGCTACTGAAATAATATATTCAATCTTTCACTATTGGCTGTTAATATGTGGATTATACTGACAGATTTTCAAATACTGGACCAGGCTTGCATTTGCAGATAAACCCTTGGTCATCGTGGGGGCTTTTGTTTGTTTGTTTCTTTGTTTTTTACATATTGCTGGATTTAACTTGCTAATATTTTATTGAGGACTTTTTATCCAAAAAATCTATGGGTTTTTTTTGTCTATGTTTACAAAAATATCAGTGCATAGTTTTCTCTTTTATTTTTATTTTTTGAAATGTCTTTGTCATTTTGGTATCAAAGTAATGTGGTCCCCTCTTTCATTCTTAATATTGGTAATTTGCATTTTCTCTCTTTTCTCCTTTGTCATTTTTGCTATACATTTATCAATTATATTGATTTTTTCACAGAACCAGTTTTTGGTTTCTTTGATTTTTTTCTATTTCTCAATAGAGTTTACTGTTTTCTAGTCATTGATTTCATCTCTTGTCATTATTATTTGCTTTGGATTTGTTTTGTTCTTATTTTTCTAGTTTATATGGGAAACAGTTTAAGATTATTGAGTTGAGACCAGTTTTCTTTAAAAATATTATAAATATTTAATGCTATAAATTTCCCTTTTAGATACATCTCACATTTTGATATTTTCATTTTCGTTTAATTCAAAATATTTTCTAATTTTCCTGGATTTTCTCTTTGACTGGTGGATTAGTTAGATGTGTTTTGTTTAATATCCTAGTATTTAGAGTTTCTTTTACTTTTATGCTATTGGTTTCCGGTTTGCTTTCATTATGATCAGTGAACTTAATTTGTATGTTGAATATTTTTAATTTGTTAGGATTATGGTCTATCTTGATGAATGTTCCATATATACTTGAAAAGAATGCTTAGTCAGCTATTGTTGGGTAAATCTCATTTAAATCCAGTTATTTAATGCTGTCATTCAGTATTGCTATATCTTCACTGATTCTGTGTCTGTTCGTTCTATTGATCACTGAGAAAGGAGTACTGGAGTTTCCAAATATAATTGTGGATTTGTTTATTTTTCCTTTCAGTTATGTCAGTTTTTGTTTCATCCATTTTGATGCACTGATGCCAGATGCACACATGTTTAGGACTGCTGTGTCTTCTCATTGAATTGACCATTTTTTCATTATATCACCTTCTTCTTTATCTCTGTTACATTTATCTCAGTGATATTAATGTATTCACACCAGTTTTCTTCTAACCAGTGTTTTCAAAATGTATTTTTTATGCTTTGGCCGTGAATTATTATATCCTCTCATATCATTATATCCAAAGTGTGTTTCTTACAGCCAGTGAATAGTTGGGTCACATTTTTTTTAAAAAGCTATTCTGACAATCTCTTTTAATTGGTATATTTTTACCATTTGCATTTAGTGTAACTGTTTATATTTTTGTATTTAGGTGTGCCACTTTATTATTTGTTTTCTGATTTTTTCCCCAGTTTTTCATCCATCTGCTTCCCCTTTCCTACCTTTCTTTGGGTTACTTGAAAATTTTTGTATTTCATTTTAATTTTTCCTTTGTGATTTTAGTGTATTTCTTTGCTCAACTTTTTAATAATTTACTTAGAATCAATATTTTACCACTTCAAATAAAATGTAGAAACCTTATGGGTCCCTCCCTCACTTTATGCTGTAGCTGTGTCATGTATGACATCTGCATACACTGAAAACTCTACCTTTACAAATATTTAAACTATTCTTATGCACATTTGCTTCTTTATTTACTTTATAATCAGCTTGTCAATGTCTTTAAAACATTCATCTGGGGTTTTAGTTGGAACTGCAATGAAATTATCAATATTTGGAGCAGAATTACCATTGCTTAATAAAGTGCTTGGCACATAAGAGATCCTCTGTTAATACTGTTGAATGAATGAGCAATTTGTATCACTGAAAGTTCCCAGAGATGAACGTGATATGCCTTTCCATTTGCTTATATACTTTAAGTTCTCTTTTTAAAAGCATTTAGTCTATTCTTATGTCATAGTAATTAATCTACACATGAGTTGCTCAAGTTGAAGCTGCTATAATACTCTGCCTCCCTTGACCATAACTGATATGTACTAGGATGGATATCTGACCCATGTTGGGACAACCAAAATTCTTACCAGATTTAAAAATTTAAGACCAGAGAGAAATAGTTGTAGTTTCTCTGAGGTGATGGATGGACTGAAATGGGGCCCCTGCCACTGAGGACAGACGTGGTGCTGTCCCATGTAGGAGAAGCCTGCCAAAGGCAGGAGAGGGAGCTCTGGGGCCATTCATTCCTTTCTTGGTTCTGGTTATTTTAGGAGCCCAGCTGAGCTCTTACTCTTCCGGCAAGAAAGTGACAAAATCGTCCTTTTTAACCTAATTTTGTTCAACTTGAGTTTCTGTCACTTAAAACCAAAAGAGTCCTAACTGTCATAAATATCCATGATTCAAACAGGGTTATCTCTAAGGTGCCAAGAAAATATCAGCAGAGAAATTTCTTTCATGAATAGGTAATGACCATTATTGTTATAATTATCAACTAAGTATTGATATATAAATGGTAGTTTTTAAAGTATTTAAGAGTACTTGAAAACTATTTTCAAAAGTCACTTAAGCATTTTCCTTACAATCTTGTCCAACTTAATTAGCCTAGTAAATGGTAGATAATGCAAATCAATCAAAAATAAACTTCAGGCTATCCATTGTCAAATTATCTAAAATTATGAATTAATTAAATATTACATTGCTAATTTTTTCAGGTACTAGAATAAGCAACCATAATTAGAAATCACAGAGATTTTCTAAAAATATGAAAACTCTTACAAACATTTAGAACAAACGTATGGACACCAAGGGGGGAAAGCGGCGGGGGTGGGGGTGGGGTGGTGGTGTGATGAATTGGGAGATTGGGATTGACATGTATACACTAATATGTATAAAATGGATAACTAATAAGAACCTGCTGTATAAAAAAATAAATAAAATAAAATTCAAAAATTCAAAAAAAAGGAATGTATTGTGTAGAACAGGGAATTATAGCCATTTTCTTGTAATAACTTTTAATGGAATATAATCTGTAAAAATGCTGAATCACTATGCTGTACACCTAAAACTATTATAGTATTGTAAGTCAACTATATTTCAATTTAAAAAAAAGATTAAAAAGCGGGTTGCTAGTGAAATAAATAAATAAATAAATAAATAAAAATAAAAGCCTTACTGCTAAAAAAACCTCAAACATTTCAATAGTAACAGACAGCACTGACAAATGACTTACTACTGATATCATTATTCCACCAAAGTCATTACTCAAAATAAAATGATAAGTAACCCTTTAGCAGCAGTTAGTGTCCTAGGATGACAAGGAAGAGCCTAATGAATTACCTATAGTGGCATATGGAGGCTCATTGGCCTCCTGCTACCTGTAGCTGGGACTTGATTCCTCCTACAGTCTCTGCTTCCTCCTCTGACCACACAACACACTCAGACTCAAGCCAACCCTATTCTTGCTCAGTTTTAAGGGAGATTTAAGAAGACCCTCACCAAACAATAGAGGCTCATGCTCAAGTCAGCTTTAAGGCTATTCTTGCTCTGACTTGTTCCTTATGATGAATTTAAGGTTCAGTTTTAACTACCAAAACTCCTGACAAAGTACCTTGGACCCTGAGGATGAGGAGCTGGCCTAACTCTGCAGGCTCTTAGGTCCAGAGCCTTGACCCTGAACCCTGGTGCTCGTGTCTGAGCCCCATGGCCTTTGCTACAGCCCCTTGACGCCAACTGCCCGACTGCTCTTTACCTACCACCAGACTGCCTTGCTGTTGTGCTCACTCACATCCCAGGACATCCTCCCGATGCAGGTTAACCTGTGTCCTAAACATTCATCTTCTGTCTTCTTCTGGGACCTCCCCAGATCCTGCACTCCATCTACTCGAACAGGAGCATCTAGATCCCAGAATCAAGCCTTCCCTCAGTTGCTCTGTGGGCTACCACCTCAGCCTTAGGACCAGCAGATCCTGAAGACCTGTTCTTCACTGATAATGTCAATCCTTTCTTAACAATTAGGCAGAATTGTTTCTACACCTGGAGCCTATATCACTTTCTGTGAGCCTCTATTATAAGATTTTAACAAATGTCATTATAATCATTTACCCAGCTGAACCTTAAATGTAGGCACTGCATTCTATTCTACCTTACATTCCAAGTGCCTAGGCATACTTCTAAACCTTCATAGATACTCAATAAATGCGTGTAATAGTAAAGTTGAGGTATAATAATGCCTCAACATTTTTCTCTATTTAATAGTATATTACCATCTCCAGTTACCCAGAAGAACTATAGATCACTTTTGTGACTGGTAATCTCATATGATAAAATTTTCTCCCTCTCCTAAGCACCATGGTATCCAGGAAAAAGAAACAAGACCACTATTTCACTCCATCTAAATCTGTCTTGAATACCTGTAATGATGCCAACATTCTTCAGACCCCAGTAGTAGGGAATTCAAGGCCAACGCTGCATTCTTCCAACCTACTTCAGTGCCTGTGTTTGATATTTTGCTCTTGAGCATTCAGCCATTTTAACAATTAATTCTGGCATATGGGATATCATAGTGATGACATTAAAGCATTTATGCTAAAATGTCAACAACCCTTATAAATGATAGAAATGTGTGGTATAAAGGTGAAGATCACAGGAATGTATGATATAAAGGTTAGGACCACAGAATTGAGTCACACCTGTGATTAAATCCTGAGTCTGACTATGTAACATTAAGCTAATACGGGTTAGCCTCCGTAAGACTCAGGCATGTCTTCTTCAGATGGGGACATGATTAAATGAAGTAATGTATTTAAAGTGTCAAGCAGACCAAGCACATAGAAAATGCTTTTAAAAAAATTAAAGCTATTGCTTACTGTTAGTAGCTATTATAAGCTTTTAGAAGCAGTGAAGTTTCTTTTCTTTTTGTCTTGGCATTTAAAATTCAAAACTGTTATTGAGCACCTTACCAAATGTGAAACACTAAGCAAAACACCTTGGAGAATACGAAGCTGTAAAATGCACGGTGTCTGCCTGCTTGAGTTGACAATCCAAGGGAAGGGTAGTACATGGTTGAAAACTACACATGAGGATGGTAAACAGGAGGTGTCCCCGAAAGCCACCAACCAGCTGCTTGGAGAGTTTAGCAGATGGAGGGAGAGGACACACATGTCTCAGAGAGAAAGAGCGCTGTGTGCTCCGTGCAATGATACGCACATAAAAGGAGTCCCATAAGTGCCTGCTCTCTGCCCAACACCAGGAATGTTCTCGACGGGGGAAAAGTAGCTGCTCTGAAAAAAAGTGCCAATCTGAGTAACTTGAAGGATTTTTTTTTCTGCTTCTGCTACTTATGATTCTACCACAGAGATGTTTAATTGTACGGTATACTTTCAGAACGTGTAATGGCATCCTTGCAAGTCTGCCTAATAGGTATTCATTAATTCAGCCAAGCTAAACGAACTGTAAATGCAACTGACAAATGCTATTATCCCATTTGCTATATTTTTCTATATTTTTCTTTTTATATCCAGCAGAAGATAGTTTGAGGATCTCAAAACTCCTGACACTGTTCAGGGAGCCAAAGGGCCACAGATAATTAATGTGGACAGATGCTGAATCCATTTCTCTTTCATTTTTAATGTGCAGTAAAAGCCACTGGAATATCAGTCCAAAGGCTTGGATTCAATAGTCTTGACGTCCCTTAAAAGGCCTGGGATTTAATTATCCCGTTCCTATATCCTCCCCTTCCTGACCTGCAGCTGGCAGTGAGAAAGCACCAGTATTGTAGAGGAGAGCTAGCTTTCTGTGCTCCTTGCCCTAGAGAGGAGTGAAGCTTCTGTACCCACATGGCTGAGTAGGGAGAGAGATGCCTTCTAGAAGTTTCTGCCCTTGGGGATGGCAATGACTATTTTAGTTGATACCAAGATCCTGAAATCTGTGCTGGGTTTATATAGAATCAGAGTTTGTAGGTGACCATGTGACAAGTTTGGAGGACTCAGAGCCAGTCCCCCACCCATCTTAAAACACCAGGGCCCGAAATTACATCATTCGACATTTATTCCAGGTTCTGCATATCTTCACTTTGTAGTCCTCCCTTTAAACACCAGTGCCTCTGGGAAAATCAAAACATTGCTGCAGTATTGCTATGCTTTATCAGGTATTCGTTTGTCAATATTCCTCTAATCATTGCCATCATGTCATCGTCATGATCACAGCCATCATTTATTGAGTGCCTATTTTATGCCAGGCATACCGTATCTGGGCTAGAAATGGTGAGTACACAGAGACTTAAACACAATTTTATTTTATTTATTTATTTTTTTTATAAAGTAGGCTATTTAATTTTATTTATTTATTTTTGGCTGTGCTGGGTCTTCGGTTCGTGCGAGGGCTCTCTCTAGTTGCGGCAAGCGGGGGCCACTCCTCGTCGCGGTGCGGGGACCGCTCTTCATCGCGGTGCGCGGGCCTCTCACTATCACGGCCCCTCCCGCTGCGGGGCACAGGCTCCAGACGCCCAGGCTCAGCAGTTGTGGCTCACGGGCCCAGCCGCTCCGCGGCATGTGGGATCCTCCCAGACCAGGGCTCGAACCCGTGTCCCCTGCATTAGCAGGCAGACTCCCAACCACTGCGCCACCAGGGAAGCCCCTAAACACAATTTTAAAATTATTTATAGCAGTTATGGTTGGAGCAGACAATTCTAAATTATTTATTCAAATTCTTCAAGCCAAGCAAGTTGTTTTTCACTGGTCAATTTCTAAATATCCAATTCCGTAGATTAGCACAACATAATCTATAATGAGGCTTGAAATGAACTTTGTGTTTTGTTTATCTGTAAATATGCCCATTATTCTGGGAATTCAGGAAGACTTCTGCCGTGGTTTGAATGTTTGTGACCCCCCCCCCCAAAAAAAAGTCATATGTTGAAATTCTAATGCCCAGGGTGATGGTCTTAGGAGTTGGGGCCTTTGGGAGATGATTAGGTCATTAGGGGTTGAGCCCTCAGGAATAGGATTAGTGCCCTTATAAAAGAGACCCCACAGAGCTCCCTAGGCCCTTCCACCATGTGAGGACACAGTGAGAAGTTGGCAGTCTGCAACCAGAGAGAGGGCTGTCACCCTGCCATGCTGGCACCCTGATCTTGGTCTTCCAGCTTGCAGAACAGTGAGAAATAAATGTTTGTAAATGTTTGCTGTTTATAATCCACCCAGTCTGTGGTATTTTGTTACAGCAGCCCAAAAGGACTAAGACAACTTCTAAGCAAGCAAGAACATTGTGCTATATGAATGTTTCTCTCCAGAGGAGCTGCGGAAGCTGTTCGGGTTCCAGACAACCTTCTTGATGCCGACTGGCTCAGCACTCCACCTTGGCAGGGAAGAGTACACTGCCTTCCAGACTGGTACAACCTCCACTCAGACTTGGTTGTCCATGTGGCATACTTCTGGACGCCTGCCTGGGGCAGGGCCAGACTGGGAAAAGAAACAAAGGAGGATCATGACACTTTCCCAGGGAAAGCAGGTATTGTGAATGGATGACTATTCTATCATCTATCTATCTGTCTATCTATCTATCTTTATCAAGAGATTTAGGCTGCGGTGCAATTTTCCCCTCTTGTCACAAATCCTTGTGCAGAGATCTTAATTGGAATGGTACTTTATGCAGTCACAGTTGGATAGTCCAGGTTCATTTCAGGGCATCCTCTGGTGCCACTGGCTCTCTCAGCACTTAGGTCCCCATCTAAGCTGCTTCCCATGCGCACCAGAGACTGCCTTTTCTGTGATTATACGATGATGCCTGAGTTACTCTGTGCTTAATAATGATTTACTTCTTGAAACCACCTGTGGCCACCAGCAAGGATTTGAAATTCAAATACACTCAGTAGAAATGTATACACTTAACCATCATAGAGCCTTCTCTTATTTAAAATTACACTCCTTTCCAGTCCCCAGCATGCCTAGCTCCCTTCTCTGGTTTTCTTTCTTTGTTTCCCAAAGAATGCATCACCAACTGATATACTATATATTTTCATTTGTTTATCGGTTTGTTTTCTGTGCCCTCACCCCACTAGAAATAAGCTCTGAGAGTAAGAAAATTGTCTTGTGTTGACTCTTGTGTCATCAGTTTACCATAATATCTGGCACATGATAGGTACTTCATAAATAATTACTGAGGAAATAAGTAAACATTTTTCATAGCCATTTGTTCTCTGAATACAAAAGTAGTATGAGATGGATGGGAATTTTTTAAAGTACAGAAAAACACCAAGAAAAAAATAAAACCACCACTCATAGCACCACCAAATGTTAACATTGTGGTATAAATATGTCCAGTGGTTTTTTTTTTCTCAATTTCTTGTGGACAAGATTAGAACTGCATTGCACATATTGGCTTGTACCCTGTTTGTCATGCGTGAGAACTTTCTCATATGACATTTTCTTCTACTGCACAGTATTTTTTATTGAAGTACAGTTTATTTATGATGTTGTGTTAGTTTCAGGTGTACAGCAGAGTGGTTCAGTTATACATATATTTTTTCAGATTATTTTCCATTATAGGTTGTTATAAGAAATTGAATATTGTTCCCTATTATGCAGTAAACCCTTGTTGGTTATCTATTTTATTTATAGTGGTGTATATTTGCTAATCCCATACTCTTAATTTATCCCATCCCTCCTCCCTTTCCCCTTTGGTAACCAAAGATTTGTTTTCCGTGTCTGTGAGTCTGTTTTGTTTTGTATATAGATTCACTTGCATTATTTTTTAGATTCCACATATAATTGATATCATATAGATTTGTCTTTCTCTGTCTGACTTACTTCACTAAGTATATTCTGTAGGTCCACCCATGTTGCTGCTGTATATATATATATATATATATATATATATATATATCACATCTTCTTTATCTACTCATCTGTTGGGGGACATTTAGCTTGCTTCTATGTCTTGGCTATTTACAATAGCGCCACTGCATGGTATTAATGGCTGCATGATATTCTATGGCATAGCCATACCATAATCTATTTAATTAATCACTTGTTGATTATTGTTTTATTATAGGAGACTTCTTTGCTGCCATGTATCTAGTTCTACTTCCCTATAAGAGGCATGTGGGATGAATAAACTGAGATGATTTCTAATATTCTTACATAAGACTTGCCATAGACCATGTACCTCTTCCTGGAGATAGCTTACATATACACCATGAAGTAAGAGAATGTCTGCAAATCCCATGCTTAAAAGTTCCGCTTTGTTGAAAAAACTTTGCTTGTTCACTTGATTGCTTACTTTTAATTTTTGTAATAAAAGAGGGAGAAATCTTCCCTTGGATGTCCCAAATGAGATAAGAGACTTTCCCTCAATCTCTGTTTAGGGAAAAGCAATAGCCTCAGTAAAGGGATCAGATCATCTTCCCTTTGCCCCTTGCAGTGGGTGCTAAAGACTTGCAGAGAACCAACCGAGCCTCAGTCAACCTTGCCAAGGTCACCTCCATCACTAGGTGAGGCTATCTAGGGCTCAGGACTGCAAAGGTAAGATAGAGTCACACCTTGGGCCAAGGCCAAGGGCAATGGGGATGAACTCTACGTTACTGGATATTGCTGGACATCCCATCTTATAGGGATGTAAAAGCTTCTAAGGGGGTCTACTCTGCTAGTGTCCTGCAATTTTCATTTGTTTCTATACAAAAAACGTGATCTTACCCAGAGAAGAAATTATCCCTAATTTTAGCAGCCCTCTAATGGGGTGGTTTCTAATTTTTCACGTTTATAAATAGTGCTGCTTGATTTTCTTTGTAATAGATTTTTTTGCACATCTATGATTGTTTTCTTAGGGTAGATTTCTGGAAGATTAATTAATAGGTAAAATGATATTGAGGGTTTTTTTTTAAACATCTTTATTTGATTAAAATTGCTTTACAATGGTGTGTTAGTTTCTGCTGTATTACCAAGTGAATCAGCTACACATATACATATATCCCTATATCCCCTCCCTCTTGCATCTCCCTCCCACCCTCCCTATCCCACCCCTCTAGGTGGTCACAGAGCACCGAGCTGATCTCCCTGTGCTATGCAGTGATCTCCCTGTGCTATGTGGCTGCTTCCCACTAGCAGAAATGTATCTATTTTACATTTGGTAGTGTCCATATGTCCATGCCACTCTCTCACTTCGTCCCAGCTTACCCTTCCCCCTCCCTGTGTCCTCAAGTCCATTCTCTATGTCTGCATCTTTATTCCTGTCCTGCCCCTAGGTTCTTCAGAACCTTTTTTTTTGTTTAGATTCCATATATATGTGTTAGCATATGGTATTTGTTTTCCTCTTTCTGACTTACTTCACTCTGTATGACAGTCTCTAGGTCCATCCACCTCACTACAAATAACTCAATTTTGTTTCTTTTTATGGCTGAGTAATATTCCATTGTATGTATGTGCCACATCTTCTTTATCCATTCATCTGTCGATGGGCATTTAGGTTGCTTCCATGTCCTGGCTATTGTAAATAGAGCTGCAATGAACATTGTGGTACATGACTCTTTTTGAATTATGGTTTTCTCAGGGTATATGCCCGGTAGTGGGGTTGCTGGGTCATATGGTAGTTCTATTTTTAGTCTTTTAAGGAACCTCCATACTGTTCTCCATAGTGGCTGTATCAATTTACATTCCCACCAACAGTGCAAGAGGGTTCCCTTTTCTCCACACCCTCTCCAGCATTTATTGTTTGTAGATTTTTTGATGATGGCCATTCTGACTGGTGGGAGGTGATACCTCATTGTAGTTTTGACTTGCATTTCTCTAATGATTAGTGATGTTGAGCATCCTTTCATGTGTTTGTTGGCAATCTGTATATCTTTGGAGAAATGTCTATTTAGGTCTTCTGTCCATTTTCGGATTGGGTTGTTTGTTTTCTAATTCTGTTTTGTAAATAAGTTCATTTGTACCATTTTTTTATATTCCACATATAAGTGATTATCATATGATATTTGTCTTTCTCTGTCTGACTTACTTCACTCAGTATGACAATCTCTAGGTCCATCCCTGTTGCTGCAAATAGCATTATTTAGTTCTTTCTTATGGCTGAGTAATATTCCATTGTATATATGTACCACATCTTCTTTATCCATTCCTCTGTTGATGGACATTTAGGTTGCTTCCATGTCCTGGCTATTGTAAATAGTGCTGCAGTGAACATTGGGGTGGATGTATCTTTTCGAATTATGGTTTTCTCCGGAATGAAAGAAATATTTTAAAATTAGCTAAAAGTAAGGATTTAAGTCATGGAACTTTCAATGCTTTATAGATCACAAGGTTTAGTGTAACCTAATATAAAGTGTAATTTCATGTCTTTCAAATCCAATATTCTTTTGGAGGCCGGTGTAAAAGCCCAAACTTACTTATTATTATGTTATTCCACCTTGATACAAAAAATATTTAAGGCAGATTCAATAGACTGAATATTACATAAACTAGAAATACATTATGAATAAAAATAAGGGCATGATTTGTAGTCACTATTTAGATTAATACAAAAATGGCACGCCATTTGTCTGATAAACTTGCTGTAGGTAAACTCTTAGCTTTCTAGCACAGGACAAAAAAGGAAGCTGGATGATAGATATATTGATTCAATGTGCATAAAAATAAGACAAATCAATTGCTTAGATGGCAATTAGGGAAAAAAACATGTCCACTGGTCCCTTAAATGAAGAAAAAGGTGTTCCAAACAACAACATTTACCATTAAGGCCTAGAAGACAACATATGCTCAATAAATGGGCATTATTAACATGACCTTTTTTTTTTTAAGTGTTGCTTGTGGCTTCTGGTTTATAATTACGTCTCTCCACTAGTGATAAAAATACCTATGAAGCAGAAGAAGACAAAAATTTCATATCAATGCTTAAAACTGAAATTGACATCTAATCTATTGCAAGTAACAAGAGAATATATCAATTAAATATAAGCCTTCTGGAGATAAATTGAGCAAAATAATCAGTGCCCAAAGCATGCCATTTTGCCAGAAACAAAGCAAATCTGATGCCCAAAAAGAAAGCAAAGATCCATTGTCTGCTCCCAACTAACTGCCTCTGTTTCAGAGTTAGACTCTGTTCCAACTAACAGCCTAGTTGTCCACTGTTTTTGAAGAGGTCAAAATACTGTGGTCCACATAAAAATATTACTACCTCAATTCATAGAAAACAACAGGGGAGAAAGCAGGAGTTGGATTGGTACGATGCACGGTGCCCTACTCAGTGTAGTTCAAACAAGTCAAAAGTAGAATCAGAAACAAAGCGCAGAGGACAGAGAGACCACCAGCAGCCAGGGACACAGGCTTGGGGAACTCCAATTACTCAGGTTTCAGAGAAACAGTCAACGGGTGTAGAGGATAATCCTGTCTCAGTCTGCCAGTGCCACATGAGTATACCTGTCAGAGCCTGAAGATGAAGCTAGAACTGGGAATGGCAAGATAACCATAGACAATGGTCATCAGCTATAGATTGAAGAACATCCACAGGGAGAGGGAGCAGAGCCCAAGGAAGGAGTGTTTCTTGTCAATGCCTGCATCTGGGTGGAGCTATCTGATTGGGGTTAAGGATGGAAAAATAGAAAAAATTACAGAACCAGGGAAATAAATTTTAATAAAACAAAAAGGGAAAAATACACTTCTAAAACAAACAGACTCCTAAAACTAGAAAAATGAGAAAACTGGCATTCTCAGTTGTATACTAGATGACACAGTCTTTATGATGCAAGAACAGAAAAGCCTAAAAAAGGCCAATTATATCAATAAGAACAAAAATTAATTCCTTTAAAATGTCCCATTCAAACATAACTAAACCCATCTGCTTAGGTTAAGGGGGAAAAAGTAATCAATTCTATCTACTTATAAAAGATATGCCTAAAAGAAAAGAATACTGAAAGGTCAGATATTATGTATTTCAAGACCTTCAAGATGGCAGAGGAGTAAGATGTGGAGATCACCTTCCTCCCCACAAATACATCTACATGTAGAACAACTCTTACAGAACACTTACTGAACACTGGCAGAAGACCTCAGACTTCCCAAAGGGCAAGGAACTCCCCACGTACCTGGCCATGTGGCTGACAGTGCCTTGGTGCTCTGGCCAGGTGTCAGGCCCGGGCCTCTGAGGTGGGAGAGCCGAGTTCAGGACATTGGTCCACCAGAGACCTCCCGGCTACACATAATATCAAATGGCAAAAGCTCTCCCAGAAATCTCCATCCCAATGTTAAGACCCAGCTCCACTGAATGACCAACAAGCTCCAGTGCTGGACACCACGTGCCAAACAACTAGCAAGACAGGAACACAACCCCACCCATTAGCAGAGAGGTTGCCTAAAATCATAATAAGGTCACAGACACCCGAAAACACACCACCTGATGTGGTCCTGCCCACCAGAAAGACGAGATCCAGCCTCATCCACCAGAACACAGGCACCAGTCCTCTCCACCAGGAAGCCTACACAACCCACTGAAACGACCTTACCCACTGGGGGCAGACACCAAAAACAATGGGAATTACTAACTTGCAGCCTGTGAAAAGCAGACCCCAAACACAGTAAGTTAACCAAAATGAGAAAGAGAAATGTGCAGCAGATGAAGGAGCAAAGTAAAAACCCACCAGACCAAACAAATGAAGAGGAAATAGGCAGTCTACTGGAAAAAGAATTCAGAGTAATGATAGTAAAGATATCCAAAATCTTGGAAATAAAATGGAGAAAATACAAGAAACGTTTAACAAGGACCTAGAAGAACTAAGGAGCAAACAAACAATGATGAACAACACAATAAATGAAATTTAAAATTCTCTAGAAGAAATCAATAGCAGAATAACTGAGGCAGAAGAACGGATAAGTGATCTGGAAGATAAAATAGTGGAAATAACTACCGCAGAGCAGAATAAAGAAAAAAGAATGAAAAGAATTGAGTACAGTCTCGGAGACCTCTGGGACAACATTAAACGCACCAACATTCGAATTATAGGGGTCCCAGAATAAAAGGAGAAAAAGAAAGGGACTGAGAAAATATTTGAAGAGATTATAGTTGAAAACTTCCGTAATATGGGAAAGGAAACAGTCAATCAAGTCCAGGAAGCACAGAGAGTCCCATACAGGATAAATCCAAGGATAAACATGCCAAGACACATATTAATCAAACTATCAAAAATTAAATACAAAGAAAAAATGTTAAAAGCAGCAAGGGTAAAACAAATAACATACAAGGGAATCCCCATAAGGTTAACAGCTGATCTTTCAGCAGAAACTCTGCAAGCCAAAAGGGAGTGGCAGGACATACTTAAAGTGATGAAAGGGAAAAACCTATAACCAAGATTACTCTACCCAGCAAGTATTTCATTCAGATTCGACAGAGAAATTAAAAACTTTACAAACAAGCAAAAGCTAAGAGAATTCAGCACCACCAAACCAGCTTTACCACAAATGCTAAAGGAACTTCTCTAGGCAGGAAACACAAGAGAAGGAAAAGACCTACAATAACAAACCCAAAACAATTAAGAAAATGCTAATAGGAGCATACATATTGATAATTAGCTTAAATGTAAATGGATTACATGCTCCAACCAAAAGACATAGACTGGCTGAATGGATACAAAAACAAGACCCGTATATATGCTGTCTACAAGTGACCCACTTCAGATCTAGGGACACATACAGACTGAAAGTGAGGGGATGGAAAAAGATATTCCATGCAAATGGAAATCAAAAGAAAGTTGGAGTAGCAATTCTCATATCAGACAAAATCGACTTTAAAATAAAGACTATTACAAGAGACAAAGAAGGACACTACATAATGAACAAGAGATCAACCCAACAAGAAGATACAACAATTGTAAATATTTATGCACCCAACATAGGAGCAGCTCAGTACATAAGGCAAATGTTAACAACCATAAACTGGGAAATTGACAGTAACACAATAATAGTAGGGGACTTTAACACCCCACTTTTCCCAATGGACAGATCATCCAAAATGAAAATAAATGAGGAAACACAAGCTTTAAATGACACATTAAACAAGATGGACGTAATTGATATTTATAGGATATTCCACCCAAAAACAACAAAATACACTTTCTTCTCCAGTGCTCATGGAACATTCTCCAGGATAGATCATATCTTGGGTCACAAATCAAACCTTGGTAAATTTAAGAAAATTGAAATCGTATCAAGTATCTTCCCACCAAAAGGTTATGAGACTAGATATCAATTACAGGAAAAAATCTGTAAAAAATACAAACACATGGAGGCTAAACAATACACTAGTGAATAACCAAGAGACCACTGAAGAAATCAAAGAGGAAATCAAAAAATACCTAGAAACCAATGACAATGAAAACACGACAACCCAAAACCTATGGGATGCAGCAAAAGCAGTTCTAAGACGGAACGTTATAGTAATACAATCCTACCTCAAGAAACAAGAAAAATCTCAAAAAAACAACCTAAACTTACACCTAAAGCAATCAGAGAAAGAAGAACAAAAAAAACCCAAAGTTAGCAGAAGGAAAGACATCATAAAGGTCAAATAAGAAAAAAATGAAAAAGAATTGAAGGAAACGATAGCAAAGATCAATAAAACTAAAAGATGTTTTTTTGAGAAAATAAACAAAGTTGATAAACCATTAGCCAGACTCATGAAGAAAAAAAGGGAGAACACTCAAATGAACAGTATTAGAAATGAAAAAGGAGAATTAACAACTGACACTGCAGAAATACAAAGGATCAGGAGAGATTACTGCAAGCACCTATGTGCCAATAATATGAACAACCTGGAAGAAATGGACAAATTCTCAGAAAAGCACAACCTTCTGAGACTGAACCAGGAAGAAATAGAAAATATAAACAGACCAATCACAAGCACTGAAATTGAGACTGTGATTAAAAATCTTCCAACAAACAAAAGCCCAGGACCAGATGGCTTCACAGGCAAATTCTACCAAACATTTAGAGAAGAGCTAACACCTATCCTTCTCAAACTCTTCCGAAATATAGCAGAGGGAGGAACACTCCCAAGCTCATTCTACAAGGCCACCATCACCCTGATACGAAAACCAGACACAAACGTCACAAAGAAAGAAAACTACAGGCCAATATCACTCATGAACATAGATGCAAAAATCCTCAACAAAACACTAGCAAACAGAATCCAACAGCACGTTAAAAGGATCATACACCACGATCAAGTGGGGTTTATCCCAAGAATGCAAGGATTCTTCAATATAGGCAAATCAATCAATCTGATAAACCATATTAACAAATTGAAGGAGAAAAACCATAGGATCATCTCATTAGATGCAGAAAAAGCTTTTGACAAAATTCAACACCCATTTATGATAAAAACCCTCCAGAAAGTAAGCATAGAGGGAACTTACCTCAACATAATAAAGGCCATATATGACAAAGCCACAGCCAACATCATTCTCAATGGTGAAAAACTGAAACCATTTCCTCTAAGATCAGGAACAAGACAAGGTTGTCCAATCTCACCACTATTATTCAAAATATTTTTGGAAGTTTTAGCCACAGAAATCAGAGAAGAAAAAAAATAAAAGGAACCCAAATCGGAAAAGAAGAAGTAAATCTGTCACTGTTTGCAGATGACATGACACTATACATAGAGAATCCTAAAGATGCTACCAGAAAGCTACTACAGCTAATCAATGAATTTGGTAAAGTAGCAGGATACAAAATTAATGCACAGAAATCTCTTGCATTCTTATACACTAATGATGAAAAATCTGAAGGAGAAATTAAGGAAACACTCCCATTTACCACTGCAACAAAAAGAATACAATATCTAGGAATAAACATACCTAGGGAGACAAAAGACCCGTATGCAGAAAACTATAAGACACTGATGAAAGAAATTAAAGATGATACAGACAGATGGAGAGATACACCATGTTCTTGGATTGGAAGAATCAACATTGAGAAAATGACTATACTACGCAAAGCAATCTACAGATTCCATGCAATCCCTCTCAAACTACCAATGGCATTTTTCACAGAACTAGAACAAAAAATTTCACAATTTGTATGGAAACACAAAAGACCCCGAATAGCCAAAGCTATCTTGAGAAAGAAAAATGGAGCTGGAGGAATCAGGCTCTCTGGCTTTAGACTATTCTACAAAGCTACAGTAATCAAGACAGTATGGTACTGGCACAAAAACAGAAATATAGATCAATGGAAAAGGATACAAAACCCAGAGGAAAACCCATGCACTTATAGTCACCTTATGTTTGATAAAGGAGGCCAGAATACACAATGGAGAAAAGACAGTCTCTTCAGTAGTGGTGCTGGGAAAACTGGACAGCTACATGTAAAAAAGAATGAAATTAGAACACTCCCTAACACCACACACAAAAATAAACTCAAAATGGATTAAAGACCTAAATGTAAGGCCAGACACTATCAAACTCTTAGAGAAAAACACAGGCAGAACACTCTATGACATAAATCACAGCAAGATCCTTTTTGACCCACCTCCTAGAGAAATGGAAATAAAAACAAAAATCAACAAATGAGACCTAATGAAGCTTAAAAGCTTTTGCACAGCAAAGGAAACCATAAAAAGACAAAAAGACAACCCTCAGAATGGGAGAAAATATTTGCAAATGAAGCAACTGACAAAGGATTAATCTCCAAAATATACAAGCAACTCATGCAGCTCAATATCATAAAAACAAACAATGCAATCCAAAAATGGGCAGAAGACCTAAATAGACATTTCTCCAAAGATATACAGATTGCCAACAAACACATGAAAGGATGCTCAACATCACTAAACATTAGAGAAACGCAAATCAAAACTACAATGAGGTATCACCTCACACCAGTCAGAATGGCCATCATCAAAAAATCTACAAACAAATAATGCTGGAGAGGGTGTGGAGAAAAAGGAACTCTCTTGCACTGTTAGTGCGCATGTAAATTGATACAGCCATTATGGAGAACAGTATGGAGGTTCCTTAAAAAACTAAAAATAGAACTACCATATGACCCAGCAATCCCACTACTGGGCATATACCCTGAGAAAACCATAATTCAAAAAGAGTCATGTACCACAATGTTCATTGCAGCTCTGTTTACAATAGCCAGGACAGGAAGCAACCTAAGTATCCATCAACAAATGAATGGATAAAGAAGATGTGGCACATATATACAATGGAATATTACTCAGCCATAAAAAGAAACGAAATTGAGTTATTTGTAGTGAAGTGAGTGGATCTAGAGTCTGTCATACAGAGTGAAGTAAGTCAGAAAGAGGAAAACAAATACCATATGCTAACACATATATATGGAATCTTTAAAAAAAAGGTTCTGAAGAACCTAGGGGCAGAACAGGAATAAAGATGCAGACATAGAGAATGGACTTGAGGACATTGGGAGGGGGAAGGGTAAGCTGGGACAAAGTGAGAGAGTGGCATGGACATATACACATTACCAAATGTAAAATAGATAGCTAGTGGGAAGCAGCCACATAGCACAGGGAGATCAGCTCGGTGCTTTGTGACCACCTAGAGGGGTGGGATAGGGAGGGTGGGAGGGAGACGCAAGAGGGAGGAGATATGGGGATATATGTATATGTATAGCTGATTCACTTTGTTATAAAGCAGAAAGTAATGTACCATTGTAAAGCAATTATATTCCAATAAAGATGTTTAAAAAAATGTTAAAAAAAAAAGAAAAAGAAATTATGTACTACAAAGCCTAAAAGGGAAAAAATGTAGGTTGAGCATATATATTGGGGCAAGCAAATGACAAAGCAAGGATGAAAAATAATACCCAAAAATTCAAGACAAAAACATTGAAAAAGTGAAAAATAATCATTTATGTGGATGAAAAGTAAAATTCATAACAAAGATATTATATATATATTAGTCTATAAATCCTAGATAGCATAACATCAATATAAGTTCTAATATTCCTTTAGATATTCAGAGATAAATGAGAGAAAAACAATTTGTAAAGTGTTCAACTGAAAGCAAATCTTGTACACCTTAAATTTCTTTTCAAATATCATGCAAATTTTATGAAAATGGTCATGTATTCTACTACCAAAAGCCTCAATAGTTTCCAAAAAAGAGAAGTTAAAGTAGGCCATCTGTCTACTGTGTATTAAAATAAATTAATAACAAAAGTTTAAGCAACAATGACAACAAACTTTTTTTGTAACTGCAAACACATATATATCTTCCCCCAAATGACACTGTTGAAAAACTCTCTGAAAACAAACAAAAATAACTACAGAATTTTTTAAACTACAATAGTTGAAACAATAGTTTCAATGTTAAGTTAGAAAAGAGGTTAAAAAATAAATAGCTCAACATTTTAGGGAAGAATACCAAAAAAGGTAAAAAAAAAAGAAAAAGCTAAAGTGACTAAGGTACCTTTTAAAGAAACAAACAAAACAAAGAAGGCAGAATAATGTTGACCAAGCAGACTTAACCAAGAGAAAAAGAGCAACAATGGAAACAGCAAATAGATCTATGTAGGAATGATATGGAGGATGTTAATAGCAGACACAATTTAAATTAAAATGTTTAGGGCTTCCCTGGTGGTGCAGTGATTAAGAATCCACCGGCCAATGCAGGGGACACACCCAGCAACGAAGATCCAATGCAGCCAAAAATAAATAAATAAAATAAATAAATTTATTTAAAAAATTAAAACGTTTAATTTAAAACAATAAGAAAATGTGTTTTATTAGTCAACTATCATAAGCTTGTCTTTAAAAACTAAGTCACTAAAATTGACTCAAGAAGGAGTCCAAATCAAATAGACATACAACCACAGATGACATGGAAAAGGCATAAAAAAATTACTGGCTGTGAAACCAGATGGAGTTTTTTCAAATGTTCAAGGAATAGCTAATGCTACATAAATTGCTCCAAAGAACAGAAAGATATAGATAGCTACATAATTTATTTTCTAAAGCTAACATAGCTCTGATACTCAAACAAAAAGAAAATCCAATCCATTTTTGATATATTCAAAAACCTGAAATAAATTCCTAGCAAACTAAATTCAAGAGTATGGTAAAAATCAACCAAGCGAGACTTATCCCCAAAATTCACAGATCTATTAAATAGATTCAAAAAGAAAAAATATTATGGAATAGATAATAGATACATGCTGAAAGAGATTTTGCTACAACCCATTCTTACTTTTTTAAAGATTAGAGAACTAGAAGTTGAAAACTTTCTGAACATTATTAAATCATCAAAGAAGGAACCCAACATCACATTTCAGGATAAAATATTCCAGGCAGCCCCAATAAAATCAGGAGCAAAGCAAAAATCCCTGCTATAAATGTTATTGTACAAAATTATACATTGAGCTTTACCAATAAAATAAAATATGAAACAAAATATGAAACTTTAAAAAACACTGGAAATATAGGAGACAAAATTACTATTGCTTATTGATGACGTGATTATAGGCCAAAAGCTAAACAAAATCATGTTTATAATAAAACCTCTTGAATTAATAAGACAGCTCAGTAAATTAGTCAGAGTAGGGAAAAATGTATTTTTTATATCATTGGCTCTCCCATATGCCAGCAATCCCCAGTCACAAAATGTAATGGAAAAATATCCACTCATTAGTACCACACTAAGTTCATGATCTTCAACCTCAATTGTGAACTCCATACTCCTGAGGAATCCTATTCTCATGGCCCACTTCCCCTCCCACCATGGTTATCCCCCCACACCTACCCCTCCTCCAGCTGAGCAGGTAACTGCCCCTACTTCATCAGATGGAAACCCTCTCAGCTTCCTGCTACTCATCCCACACACCTACCTGCCTCTGACCCCATCCTCTTCTTTCCCATAAAATGCAAGTGGTCTTACCCTTCTCCCTATCACAAGCCAGCCTCCATCTGTCCTTAATCCTATTACTTCCCACCTTCTAGGAAACCTTACATTATAAACTATCCCTTCTTTCTATTGTACCATTAACCTTTCCTTCCTTCTGTTTCTAGTCTATTACCTTTTAAATATGATAAAATCTCTCCAATCTTTCCACACTCCCGGATCCTTCTTTTCTAGTTACATTTCCTCTCCCCCTCCACAGCCCTTTCTCCTCTTAAAGAAATCTGGAAAAGTTACTTATACCTATCACCGGGAAGATCTCTTCAATAGGCAAATTGGATCATGTAACTTTTCTCTTTAAAACTCCTTCCTGGAATGCCCTCCCACTACCCCAAACTTGCACCCAGTTAACTCTTCAGCTCTATGGCACTACCTCAGGTAGTGTGATCCAACATCAACACTGAAATACATGGAGAAATAATATGTTCCAAGATTAGAATACTAAATACTAAATAGATGGAAATTTTTCTAAAATAATTTGTAAGTATATCACAAGTCAAATCAAAATCCCAGTGGAAGGTAGTAGCATTGACACTAAAACTTAACAATGGTAACACAAAATGATAAACTGATCTCACTTTTAATAAGAAAGTTAAAATTCTTTAATAAAGTTGTAGCAAATAAGATCCTCTCCTTTAATGAAAATAATGCACTATGGTCTAGGAGGATTTAGGAAAAGAAAGCAAAATGTTTCAACATTGGGAGCTGATTTAAATTTCTGTCACCAATTGAATAAAGGAGAACTATTTATATGTCAATCACTGTTTAAAAGGCATTTGATAAAAGTTATGATTTATTCATAATAAAATCTCAACCTAGAAACAACATCAAATGTAATACCAAAATATAAAAACCAAGACAAGAATGACCACTGTTTTGTCTAATATCAAAGAACAATGCAACAAGACCAAAAGAAAATGAAGGACATAAATACTGGAGAAGAGGAGATAAAATTTCTATTACATGGTGATAATAG
Source organism: Balaenoptera musculus (assembly GCF_009873245.2). Taxonomy (NCBI): domain Eukaryota; kingdom Metazoa; phylum Chordata; class Mammalia; order Artiodactyla; family Balaenopteridae; genus Balaenoptera; species Balaenoptera musculus. The sequence goes on along the minus strand of NC_045796.1, from coordinate 69,476,643 downwards.
GGTTGTCTCTCTGTAAGACCAATGAGAGTCAACTGAGTTAGTTCTCATAAATAGAGATCAATAGCTTCATGATCTACCATTATATTCCGTTAAAAGAGTTAAAAGATTCATTTTGAGTGGAATCAAATATATAGAATATCTAAGAATAAACCTATCAAATAATGTACTAAAGTTATATATATATATTTAAAACTAAAAACAATTTTATTATAAGACATAATAGAAGATTTGAAATGATGTAAAGATATATCACGTACCTGAAAGTTTTAATAATATCAAAATATCAATTCCTTTCTAAAAAATACTCACACAAAAAGAATTTGGCAAGACCAAAACAGTTTTCTAAAGTTATCTAAGATACATTTAACTAATGAGAAAAGCTAAACATTTTTGAAAAATAAAAATGATAAATAGACCTTCCTCTGTCAGAATTTTAAATATATTATAGAATAAAAAATAATAAATCACAGTAGAACTGGCATAGAAGTGGTTTTTTAAAACTCAGTGAACTACTATAGAACATTTACAAAATTTTAGAATATGATAAATTTCCTACTTCAAAACCATTAAGAAATAATAGTTTAATAAATAGTATTAAGAGGCCTTCAAGATGGCAGAAAAGTAAGATGTGGAGATCACCTTCCTCCCCACAAATATATCAGAAATACAACTACATGTGGAACAACTCCTACAGAACACCTACTGAACGCTGGCGGAAGACCTCAGACCTCCCAAAAGGCAAGAAACTCCCCACATACCTGGGTAGGGCAAAAGAAAAAAGAAATAACAGAGACAAAAGAATAGGGCTGGGATTTGCAACTCTGAGAAGGAGCTGTGAAGGAGGAAAAGTTTCCACACACTAGGAAGGCCCTTCACTGGCGGAGAAGAGGGGTGGCGGCTGGGGGAAGCTTCAGAGCCGCGGAGGAGAGTGCAACAACAGGAGTGCGGAGGGCAAAGTGGAGAGATTCCTGCACAGAGGAGTGGTGCCGACCAGCACTCACCAGCCCGAGAGGCTTGTCTGCTCACCCACTGGGGCGGGCGGGGGCTGGGAGCTGAGGCTCAGGCTTTGGTCGGATCCCAGGGAGAGGACTGGGGTTGGCGGCGTGAACACAGCCTGAAGGGGGCTAGTGTGCCACAGCTAGCTGGAAGGGAGTCTGGGAAAAAGCCTGGAACTGCCTAAGAGGCAAGAGACCATTGTTTTGGGGTGCGCAAGGAGAGGGGATTCAGAGCACCGCCTAAGCAAGCTCCAGAGACAGGCACAAACCGCGGTTACCACTGTGGACACCAGAGACGGGCATGAAATGCTAAGGCTGCTGCTGCAGCCACCAAGAAGCCTGTGTGCAAGCACAGGTCACTACCCACTCCTCCCCTCCCGGGAGCCTGTGCAGCCCGCCACTGCCAGGGTCCCGTGATCCAGGGACAACTTCCCCGGGAGAACGCACGGCGCGCCTCAGGCTGGTGCAACGTCACTCTGGCCTCTGCCGCCACAGGCTCACCCCGCATCCGTACCCCTCCCTCTCCCCGGCCTGAGTGAGCCAGAGCCCCCAGATCAGCTGCTCCTTTAACCCCATCCTGTCTGGGCAGGGAACAGACGCCCTCAGGCGACCTACTCGCAGAGGCGGGTCCAAATCCAAAGCTGAACCCCGGGAGCTGTGCAAACAAAGAAGAGAAAGGGAAATCTCTCCCAGGAGCCTCAGGAGCAGCGGATTAAATCCCCACAATCAACTTGATGTACCCTGCATCTCTGGAATACCTGAATAAACAATGAATCATCCCAAAATTGAGGCAGTGGACTTTGGGAGCAACTGTAGACTTGGGGTTTGCTTTCTGCATCTAATTTGTTTTTGGTTTTATGTTTATCTTAGTTTAGTATTTAGAGTTTATTATCATTGGTAGATTTGATTATTGATTTGGTTGCTCTCTTCCTTTTTTTTTTAATATATATATATAGATATATATACTTTTTTCCTTTTTCTCTTTTTGTGAGTGTGTATGTATATGCTTCTTTGTGTGATTTTGTCTGTATAGCTTTGCTTTTACCATTTGTCCCAGGGTTCTGTCTGTCCATTTTTTTTGTTGTTGCCTTTTGTTTTTTAGTAGAGATTTTAGTTCTGGTTATCATTAGTGGATTTGTTTTTGGTTTGGTTGCTCTCTTCTTTCTTTCTTTTTTTATTACTTTTTCATTTTTAAATTATTTTTATTTTAATAACTTTATCTTATTTTATTTTATTTTTAAATTTTTCTTCTGAGTCATGTGGCTGACAGTGTCTTGGTGCTCGGGCCAGGTGTCAGGCCTGTGCCTCTGAGGTGGGAGAGCTGAGTTCAGGACATTGGTCCACCAGAGACCTCCCGGCTACACATAATATCAAATGGCAAAAGCTCTCCCAGAAATCTCCATCCCAATGTTAAGACCCAGCTCCACTGAATGACCAGCAAGCTCCAGTGCTGGACACCACGTGCCAAACAACTAGCAAGACAGGAAAACAATCCCACCCATTAGCAGAGATGTTGCCTAAAATCATAATAAGGTCACAGACACCTGAAAACACACCACCTGATGTGGTCCTGCCCACAAGAAAGACATGATCCAGCCTCTTCCACCAGAACACAGGCACCAGTCCCCTCCACCAGGAAGCCTACACAATCCACTGAAACAACCTTACCCACTGGGGGCAGACACCAAAAACAACGGGAACTATGAACCTGCAGCCTGCGAAAAGCAGACCCCAAACACAGTAAGTTAAGCAAAATGAGAAGACAGAGAAACATACAGCAGATGAAGGAGCAAGGTAAAAACCCACCAGACCAAACAAATGAAGAGGAAATAGGCAGTCCACCTGAAAAAGAATTCAGAGTAATGATAGTAAAGATGATCCAAAATCTTGGAAATAGAATGGAGAAAATATAAGAAACGTTTAACAAGGACCTAGAAGAACTAAAGAGCAAACAAACAATGAATGAAAATGAAATGAAATGAAACTAAAAATTCTCTAGAAGAAATCAATAGCAGAATAACTGAGGCAGAAGAACAGATAAGTGACTTGGAAGATAAAATAGTGGAAATAGCTACTGCAGAGCAGAATAAAGAAAAAAGAATGAAAAGAATTGAGGACAGTCTCAGAGACCTCTGGGACAACATTAAATGCACCAACATTCGAATTATAGGGGGTTCCAGAAAAAGAGGAGAAAAAGAAAGGGACTGAGAAAATATTTGACAAGATTATAGTTGAAAACTTCCCTAATATGGGAAAGGAAATAGTCAATCAAATCCAGGAAGCGCAGAGAGTCCCATACAGGATAAATCCAAGGATAAACATGCCAAGACACATATTAATCAAACTATCAAAAATTAAATACAAAGAAAAAATATTAAAAGCAGCAAGGGAAAAACAAATAACATACAAGGGAATCCCCATAAGGTTAACAGCTGATCTTTCAGCAAAAACTCTGCAAGCCAGATGGGAGTGGCAGGACATATTTAAAGTGATGAAAGGGAAAGACCTACAACCAAGATTACTCTATCCAGCAAGGATCTATTTCAGATACGATGGAGAAATTAAAACCTTTCCAGATAAGCAAAAGCTAAGGGAATTCAGTACCACCAAACCAGCTTTACAGCAAATGCTAAATGAACTTCTCCAGGCAGGAAACACAAGAGAAGGAAAAGAGTTACAATAACCAACCCAAAACAATTAAGAAAATGCTAATAGGAACGTACATATCGATAACTACCTGATGTAAATGGACTAAATGATCCAACCAAAAACATAAACTGGCTGAATGGGTACAAAAACAAGACCCATATATATGCTGTCTACAAGAAACCCACTTCAGACCTAGGGACACATACAGACTGAAAGTGAAGGGATGGAAAAGATATTCCATGCAAATGGAAATCAGAAGAAAGCTGGAGTAGCAATTCTCATATCAGACAAAATGGACTTTAAAATAAAGACTATTACAAGAGACAAAGGACACTCCATAATGATCAAGGGATCAATCCAAGAAGAAGATATAACAATTGTAAATATTTATGCACCCAATATAGGAGCATCACAATACATAAGGCAACTGCTAACAGCCAAAAAAGGGGAAATTGACAGTAACACAATCATAGTAGGGGACTTTAACATCCCACTTTCACCAATGGACAGATCATCCAAAATGAAAATAAATAAGGAAACACAAGCTTTAAATGATACATTAAACAAGATGGACTTAATTGATATTTATAGGACATTCCATCCAAAAACAACAGAATAAACTTTCTTCTCAAGTGCTGATGGAACATTCTCCAGGATAGATCATATCTTGGGTCACAAATCAAGCCTTGGTAAATTTAAGAAAATTGAAATCGTATCAAGTATCTTTTCCAACCACAATGCTATGAGACTCGATATCAATTACAGGAAAAAATCTGTAAAAAATACAAACACATGGAGGCTAAACAATACACTACTAAATAACGAAGACATCACTGAAGAAATCACAGAGGAAATCAAAAAAAACCTAGAAACCAATGACAGTGAAAACACGATGACCCAAAACCTATGGGTTGCAGCAAAAGTAGTTCTAACAGGGAAATTTATAGCAATACAATCCTACCTCAAGAAACAAGAAACATCTCAAATAAACAACCTAACCCTACACCTAAAGCAATTAGAGAAAGAAGAACAAAAAACCCCCAAAGTTAGCAGAAGGAAAGAAATCATAAAATCAGATCAGAAATAAATGAAAAAGAAATGAAGGAAACGATAGCGAAGATCAATAAAACTAAAAGCTGGTTCTTTGAGAAGATAAACAAAATTGATAAACCATTACTCAGACTCATCAAGAAAAAAAAGGAGAAGACTCAAATCAATAGAATTAGAAATGAAAAAGGAGAAGGAACAACTGACACTGCAGAAATATAAAGGATCATGAGAGACTACAAGCACCTATATGCCAATAAAATGGACAACCTGGAAGAAATGGACAAATTCTCAGAAAAGCACAACCTTCTGAGACTGAACCAGGAAGAAATAGAAAATATAAACAGACCAATCACAAGCACTGAAATTGAGACTGTGATTAAAAATCTTCCTACAAACAAAAGCCCAGGACCAGATGGCTTCACAGGCGAAGTCTATCAAACATTTAGAGAAGAGCTAACACCTATCCTTCTCAAACTCTTCCAAAATATAGCAGAGGGAGGAACACTCCCAAACTGATTCTACGAGGCCACCATCACCCTGATACCAAAACCAGACAAAGGTGTCACAAAGAAAGAAAACTACAGGCCAATATCATTCATGAACATAGATGCAAAAATCCTCACAAAATACTAGCAAACAGAATCCAACAGCACATTAAAAGGATCATACACCATGATCAAGTGGGCTTTATCCGAGGAATGCAAGGATTCTTCGATACACACAAATCAATCAATGTGATACACCATATTAACAAATTGAAGGAGAAAAACCATATGAGCATCTCAATAGATGCAGAAAAAGCTTTTGACAAAATTCAACACCCATTTATGATAAAAACCCTCCAGAAGGTAGGCAGAGAGGGAACTTACCTCAACATAATAAAGGCCATATATGACAAACCCACAGCCAACATCATTGTCATTGGTGACAAACTGAAACCATTTCCTCTAAGATCAAGAACAAGACAAGGTTGTCCACTCTCACCACTGTTATTCAACATATTTTAGGAGGTTTTAGCCACATCAATCAGAGAAGAAAAAGAAATAAAAGGAATCCAAATCGGAAAGGAAGAAGTAAAGCTGTCACTGTTTGCAGATGACATGATACTATACACAGAGAATCCTAAAGATGCTACCAGAAAACTACTAGAGCTAATCAGTAAATTTGGTAAAGTAGCAGGATACAAAACTAATGCACAGAAATCTCTTCCATTCCTATACACTAATGATGAAAAATCTGAAAGAGAAATTAAGGAAACACTCCTATTTACCATTGCAACAAAAGGAATAAAATACCTGGGAATAAACCTACATAGGGAGGCAAAAGACCTATATGCAGAAAACTATAAGACACTGATGAAAGAAATTAAAGATGATACAAACAGATGGAGAGATATACCATGTTTTTGGATTAGAAGAATCAACATTGTGAAAATGACTATACTACCCAAAGCAATCTACAGATTCCATGCAATCCCTCTCAAACTACCAATGGCATTTTTCACAGAACTAGAACAAAAAATTTCACAATTTGTTTGGAAACACAAAAGAACCCACATAGCCAAAGCAATCTTGAGAAAGAAAAACGGAGCTGGAGGAATCAGGCTCCCTGACTTCAGAGTATACTACAAAGCTACAGTAATCAAGACAGTATGGTACTGGCACGAAAACAGAAATATAGATCAATGGAACAGGTTAGAAAGCCCAGAGATAAACCCATGCACATATGGTCACCTTAGTTTTGATAAAGGAGGCAAGAATATACAATGGAGAAAATACAGCCTCTTCAATAAGTGGTGCTGGGGAAACTGGACATCTACATGTAAAAGAATGAAATTAGAACACTCCCTAACACCATACACAAAAATAAACTCAAGATGGATTAAAGACCTAAATGTAAGGCCAGACACTATAAAACTCTTAGAGGAAAACATAAGCAGAACACTCTCTGACATAAATCACAGCAGGATCCTTTTTGACCCACCTCCTAGCGAAATGGAAATAAAAACAAAAATCAACAAATGGGACCTAATGAAACTTAAAAGCTTTTGCACAGCAAAGTAAAACATAAACCAGACGAAAAGGCAACCCTCAGAATGGGAGAAAATATTTGCAAATGAAGCAACTGACAAAGGATTAATCTCCAAAATTTACAAGCAGCTCATGAAACTCAATATGAAAAAAACAAGAAACCCAATCCAAAAATGGGCAGAAGACCTAAACAGACATTTCTCCAAAGAAGATATACAGATTGCCAATAAACACATGAAAAGATGCTCAACATCACTAATAATTAGAGAAATGCAAATCAAAACTACAATGAGGTATCACCTCCCACCAGTCAGAATGGCCATCATCAAAAAATCTACAAACAATAAATGCTGGAGAAGGTGTGGAGAAAAGGGAACCCTCTTGCCTGTTGGTGGGAATGTAAATTGATACAGCCACTATGGAAAACAGTATGGAGGTTCTTTAAAAAACTAAAAATAGAACTACCATATGACCCAGCAATCCCACTACTGGGCATATACCCTGAGAAAACCTTACTCAAAAAGAGTCATGTACCACAATGTTCATTGCAGCTCTATTTACAATAATAGCCAGGACATGGAAACAATCTAAGTGTCCATCAACAGATGAATGGTAAAGAAGATGTGACACATATATACAATGGAATATTACTCAGCCCTAAAAAGAAATGAAATTGAGTTATTTGTAGTGAGGTGGATGGACCTAGAGTCTTTTATACAGAGGATGGATGGACCTAGAGTCTGTCATACAGAGGGAAGTAAGTCAGAAAGAGAAAAACAAATACCATATGCTAACACATATATATGGAATCTAAAAAAAAAAAAAAAGGTTCTGAAGAACCTAGGGGCAGAACAGGAATAAAGATGCAGATGTAGAAAATGGACTTGAGGACACGGGGAGGGGGAAGGGTAATCTGGGACGAAGTGAGAGAGTGGCATGGACATATATACACTATCAAATGTAAAATAGATAGCTAGTGGGACGCAGCCGCATAGCACAGGGAGATCAGCTCTGTGCTTTGTGACCACTTAGAGGGGTGGAATAGGGAGGGTGGGAGGGAGACACAAGAGGGAGGAGATATGGGGATATATGTATATGTATAACTGAATCACTTTGTTATAAAGCAGAAACTAACACACCATTCTAAAGCAATTATACTACAATAAAGATGTTAAAAAATAAATAAATAAAAAATAAATAAATAAATAAATAGTATTGAAGTATCTAGCTACTCATTTGAGAAAAGAGATCATTTCCACACAACAAAATCATATAACCTTCAGATATTTAAATGTTTAAAAAGAAAAGTATTATAAGAATATTTACAAAAATTGAACTGTAGAAATTTTCTAAGTAATAAATTTATGAAAGAAAATATTGAAAATGTAAATAACTAAAAGTTAAAAATGTCCCTACATTTTGAGACTTCCCCAGTGGCTCAGTGGTAAGAATCCACCTGCCAATGCAGGGGACACGGGTTCGAGCCCTGGTCCGGGAAGATTCCACATGCTGTGGAGCAACTAAACCCGTGCACCACAACTACTGAGCCTGCACTCTAGAGCCCGTGAGCCACAACTACTGAGCTCACGTGCCACAACTACTGAAGCCTCTGTGCCTAGAGTCTGTGCTCTGCAACAAGAGAAGCCACCACAATGAGAAGCCCACGCACCTCAACAAAGAGTAGCCCCTGCTCACCGCAACTAGAGAAAGCCCACGCGCAGCAACGAAGACCCAACACAGCCAAAAAATAAAAACGAATAAAAACTTAAAACCTTAAAAAGAAAAATGTTCATACATTTTGAAAACAAAAATAAGCATAAGGGAAAGAAACAATAAATGTTTGCAATATTTATTACAGGAAAGAGTATTTTTCTATCAAAAGAGAGAGAACTTACAAATCAATAAAAAGATGAACAATCCTATAAGAAATGGAGAAGGAATATAAATTGGCAGAATAAATACACAAATATCCAAAATACTCAACATCAGTAATGATGAAAGACCCTAATTGAAATAGCTTTGATATCACTCTCCACATATTAAATTGGCAAAAACATATATAAATTATAATAATCAATTGTGATATAGTAAAACAAACATTTGATGATGAAATTATAGTAATTTGGTAACTTGATATCAGTCCTCCTAAAATTAGTCTTTACAGTGTATATAATAAAAATTTTGACAACTTTTAAGAAAATAATTTAAAAAGTGGGGAAAGTTTATATATTGTTTATGTATATTATTACAACGTTATTTTTATTACTGAAAAATGTTAGCAATCATGACTGGTTATAATGGAATGATTAAATACATATGGGACATCCACCATGTATCTATTAAAATTCACATTTTTGAGAAATATGTGGTAATATACTGATGTATCAATTGAAATAGTTTTAGTTCAAGTAGCAGAATCTGACTCTATTAATAACCACCATATTGGAAGGAACCTGAGCTATCTCACAGAGCCAAAATAAAAGCTGAACAAGGAAGCCTAGGGGAGGACCCAAGCAATGATTGCCTGGAGGTCCTTAGCAGCAAACTCCCAAATCTCACGAGAACACAACCATCAGAAGTGTCTACTCTGCCACCTTCCACCTCTGAATGGCTCCATGCAGTTCCCATGAGAGAATCTGGTTTGTTCAAGTTTGGTTAGTTTTCTCTCTGCTTTACTCAGTCAGTCAGGCAAAGGTTTAGGATGGTTTAGTGGCTACGATAAAAAAGAGAGCCACTCTAATTTGTGTCTACTACAACCTGTCATTTTTCAAGACAGAGTCCTAAAGTGTATTAGCTTTGTTTGTGGGTGTATATGTAAGACTATTAGAAGGATATTTGGAAGAAGATACTTCAGAATGGTGGCATGGTTGTCTATGAGTGGCAAGTTTATGAGTGACTTTTATTATCTTCACACTTCATGCATGTACAGTGAAATTCTTCATGCAACAATATGAATTAGGCTACAATGCCATTAGCAGTTGGTTACACTCTGCAGCCAAGTCCTCATTTTGCTAAATTTTTTACAGTCTGGGAGTTGGGGGTAATAACAAAATTGAAGGGAGGCAAAGTCGGCTAAGGAAATGGCAAATAATTCCTTCTTGAGAAATTGAAAGCTTGAAGTGTGTGTCCTATTGTCCCCGGTATTCTCACAGCCTGATTTCTCCAGATTGAATTGACAAGGTGGGCACCAACTCATTAGGATGTTCCTGGAAGTCACAGTCAGCAACAGGACCCAGAAGCATCCTCATCAATATTTATGTCAGAGTAAGCATGTACCACCAGATGGCGCCAAACCTCATTTGGGACAATGTGGGATTTGAGTAACCTGGTTGGACTTCCAGAATACCAGGTGGGCTAGTTACATAAACTTGCTCAGGCCATTTTGCATGTTTGATTTTTTTTTTTAGAGCCCACTTATTACATTTCAGTGGGTCTTACTGAATTACTTTTCTGAATTTTTAAAAATTCCCTTTCATTAATTTTTTGAATAGATGATTCATTCACTTAGTTCAGATCCCCAGTGAAATGATGGATGTAGACAATATTCAGCAATCTGCTAACATCACAAAAAGAAAGACAACTGGACATTTTCTATCCCCTGATGGAAGAATTGAACACCATATATAAAGTCTTACTGTCAAAATATCAAGCCTGTATCTGCTCCAGATCTAACTTTGAGTTTACAGATACACTGGGGACAATGGAACATGTAAAATGACACCGTGGAAGCAATCAGCAAAATCTAAAATATAGGAAACTGTACCGATCTCTTAAAAAATAAATTTCAAGGGTAAAATGAAAAAAAGAAAGGGAGGAGAAGTTATAGATTAAAAGAGACTTAAGAAATTTAGTAATCAAATGCCATCCAGGAACTTGCCTGGATCATGACATAAACAAACCAACTGCAAAAAAAATTATGAAAAAAAAAATGAGGACATTTGAAACACCATTTTATGATATTTGAGATTACAGTTAAAATGTTAATATGTGATAATAGTATTGTGCCTATATTTTTTAATGTGTTCTTATATTTTAAAGATAAATACTAAATATTTGTGGGTAAAATTGTATGATGTCAGGAGTTTGCTTGAAAACAATCCAGTGGCAGTTGGAAGTAGAGATAAAACATGATAGGCTATGAATTGACAAGTGTTAAAGTTGGGTAATGAGTATGTGGGGATTCACTATATTATTCTCTCTACTTTATCTGTTTCAAAATTTCTGTAATAAAAAGCTAAAAAAAGAAACTACAAAGTTTCCATTCTATTCTCCCATCTGCCAAGTTCCCAATTCTCCCTATGTAATAACTATTTGTAGTTTCTTGTACATCCTTCTGGAGTTTTTATGCAACCAATTCTTTTAATAATTAGAAAAACATTAAAATACGTATTTTTAAAAGGCAGATTTTTTAGGAAGTATCTGACTTTCAACCTATCCGTTGACAGTTATTTGAGTTCATTCCGTGAGACTGATGCTCATTTCCTTTCTCACTTCCCTGGACACAGCACCAGATCCCTGGGACCAGGGTAAATGCTTGAAAATAATGACAGCAGAATCATTCCTGGTGACTGTTTCCATGGGAATGGGAATGAATCAGCGGCAGAACACTCTTAAATTTCAGCCTGAGGGTCACAGAAAGCCATTCCATTTCAAAGGGCTGTGGCTGTTGACAGCTTTTATGTTTGGGGGGATGAAAAAAATATCAACCATAAATTAATTTTATTGAAGAACATTACCTAATCCTACGTGTGAAGACTCAGCCATTATTCAGGGAGATCTGATGGGCATTCTGCCTCCACATAGCTCTGGTTGTGAGTGGCTGCAAACACCATCATCTTCAACGTGGCTGTGATTGTTCTGAAATTCCGCTAGTCCGTAATGTTTTAAAGTGAAGGGTAGATTTACGGGGGTCTTGAAGAGTACTGCTTTACAACTTTGTATGGTTCTGTGGAGCCTTTCTGCGGGCTGATTGGAATGCAATGGATGTAAAGCTGAAAACTGGGATTAACTCAAATTAATCTTTGACAAGAAACAATACAAAAAGAGTTTGAGGAAAGATTGCAATGTCATAAATGCTCAAATGGAAATAAGTTTTGAGAAAAGCTATTTAAGGATATTTCAAATAATTTAAATAATTATACTCAATCCAAAAGCTGTTGGTACATCTGTCTTTTCATTGTTTAATAATACTAGATTGTAGTGGCAGAACAATATGTGATCTCTTCCTTATGCACAACCAGCATCGTGAATCTTGGCACTATATCATCTGGGAAAATTGTTTTTTGGGTGATGAATTTCCAGGTTAAGAGTATTATATTCCTCCTATCATGCTGTCATTTTCAGAGCATTTTAGAAAATATGTTTTTTTATATGATACAGGGACACTGTTGTGATAAGAACTAATATAACACTAAGCCAACAGCTTAAGAAAGTCAATGTATAGTAGCTTTAGATGAATACTCCAGGGTAATATGCAGGCAGTGTAAATAATAATATGAATAGCATCTTTCTTAAAAAACTGTGCAGTTAACACCTACTCCTATAAGTGAAACACAAGCATAGGAATAAGATGAAGGCATTTTTTGCTAATTCATTAAAATAAAGGGTAAATGAGTTTTATGTGTACCGCCAGAGACAATAAAATTAATTCCACCTTCTTGGCTTTGGAAAGAGAGTGTGTGTATGTGTGTGTGTGTGTGTGTGTGTGTGTGTGTGTGTGTGTTGAGAAGAGGGGGGCAAACAGGGCAATGCTGCATTAAAGGAAAATCATTTTCTTGCTCCAGTTGAAAGCAGTAAGTAATCAAGTAACGCAGTGACTGTTCATGTAGGTAAACTTCAGAACCTCCTTTGAGGTGTGAGACATTTAAAACTAATTAACAGTTATTAATATTGAAAAATTCCCCAGGCATTAAATATTTTCTTGTAGAAACATGCAGTGAAGATGTGTTGGGGAAGAGTTCACCATTTTCTCCAATTGAGAGATACAAGACAAAACAATGGAACACAACAACTAACAACTAACATGAAGCAAGCTAACGAAACAATAAACAGCTACCCGATTCTGGGCAGAGGGACATATAGGAGCATTAAACAATGGGCTGGCATCATGAAGAACAGGCATGTTTGAAACATGGCATAAACTCTCAGTGGCGTTCCTTAGATTATTGTGTCTTTTCTCCATTTTTTTTCTTCTAGTTCCATGGTTCTCATGTAGAAAGCACTATGCAAATATATACAAAAGCAATATTATTTTTGCCTTTTATTTGTTTGTCCTGAGACTTACGTATAATGTTTTTTCACAACCAGTAGCCAAATGGAGTTCAACTACCAAAACAAAAAAAACTAGGGCTTCCCTGGTGGCGCAGTGGTTCAGAGTCTGCCTGCCAATGCAGGGGACATGGGTTCGAGCCCTGGTTGGGAAGATCCCACATGCTGCGGAGCAACTGGGCCTGTGCGCCACAACTACTGAGCCTGCGCTCTAGAGCCCTCGAGCCACAGCTACTGAGCCCATGTGCCACAACTACTGAAGCCCGTGCACCTGGAGCCTGTGCTCTGCAACGGGAGAGGCCGCCTTAATGAGGGGCTTGCGCACCGCAGCGAAGGGTAGCCCCCGCTCACCGCAAATAAAAAAAAAAAAAAAAGAAAGCCCGCGCGCAGTGGGCGAAGACCCAGTGCAGCCATAAATAAATAAATAAATTTATATATTTAAAAAATCTATTAAAAAAAAGTACACAAGTTCAAAATTCACTTCCTAATTTTCAGGCTCTTCAGGTGCCTATTTACATGTTTAGAGTATGGTTTTTGAGTATTCTGGTAATCTTTGCTTTCATACTTTTAAACATGCAAACTAAGAACTGATTTGGGGTAGAATCTGAGTTATTTTCTATTAGGAAATAGTCATTTTTTAGTCCTTGCCACGTACAAAAGAAAAACACCAAAACCTTGGGTGTTGAGTGCTGGCTGTGTTTCAGCAGGCACTGTCTATGTGAACCCTACAACAGTCCTTTTCTGTTGACATAATGCCCCCATGTATACAAAGCCTGGCACTGGGCTAGCCTGTTGTGAACACTTGATAAATATGTGTTGACCTGTTGAAGAAACTGAAGCTAGGAATTGTATAATTTATCCAAAATCATCTGCTGAGATAGTGGCAGAACTAGGATTCCAAACTCAGGTTTTTAATTCAAAATCCATGTCTTTACACTCTCTAGAGCTCTTTCTTTGAGAATCATAATGCATGCCAAGTATTGGACTAGAGTCCATTTAAAAACAATGGAGTCACAGGAACAATTGTTTATGAAGGCACTATATCAAAAACAAAGCAAGTTTTTTTTTTAATATGTAAGACCTATATAATTTATCTCTGACTTTGACTTTAGAATTCAGCAATCAGAACTTCCTACTCCAGGAAATCAATAAATCACTGGTCAACTAGGCTACAAGATCGGGGTTCTTTATGAGAAAATTGTTTGATAGCGTATTACAGGCATATGTCTGGAGTATGCTCTGGAATCTGAAGATGGAACTAGGATAATGGAAATGGAAACCTTCTCCAGATCATAAAATGCAACAGTTTATGCCAGAATAACATATGGGGCTGGCAGCCTTCCTGCAGTGAACTAAATCCAGAGGGATATTTCAGGGTCTTATTCCCAGGGAGAGGACTGAGTAGCTGGGCATTCATCCATTTCTTATCTTTCATTCAATAAATATTCGCCAAGTGCATTTCAGTGCATTTAATTATAATTTAAGTAACATTTCCCCATAAAGTTGTGGAGGGGGGTATAGAGCCTAACTCATAGAGTTGTGAGAATTAAATGAGAGTGTGTGCAGAGGACTTAGAACAACATGCAGTAACTAACTCCTCAACAAATGTTAACTGGGACTATTTGGTCCTTGCCATGCCCTTGTCACTGTGCTGGGTGCTGGAGATTCAAAGACGAATTTGACATTAGTCCTTTTCTCAGGAAACTCAGTTCAGTAGAGGGAGAAACATGTCAACTCAGGTCATGTAGATAAGCCAGTAGATGGTTCCACAGGGTGCAAAGGGAGCACAAAGGAGGAAGAAGCCACATGTACTGGGTACGGGGGGGCAGGGAGGGTCCACACAAGCTCCATGCAGGAGGTAACTCTCTGAGAGTCTTGAAGGATGGGTAGATATTCCACAGGCAGGGCAGGGGGTGGAAGGCATTCCAGGCAGAGGGACTTGTAGTAGCAAGAATAGGCTCAGAGTCATGGAAATCCTGGTCTGGAGGAACTGCTTGTTTATAAGTCTGGCTGAGATGGGTGCTTCTTAGTGAGAGGAAAGAAATGAGGCCAGAGATTGACCAATTCACAGAAGCCTCTGTTCTGTCAGCAGTGAGAAACCACTGAAGCTCTTTCAATAGGAGAGTATAATATTATAAACAGATGTGTGCTTTAGAAAAGTCATAAGTGGATGTATAGAAGACAGACGGATGTGGGGCAGAGAGAAAGGTATGCGACTGGAGGTGGGAAGAAGGGTCGGGAGATTATTGAAACTGATCTGGTAAGATATGAAAATGGCTTGAACTAAGAGCAGTGACAATGGACTGGGAGAGGATGACAGATTCAAGAGACATTAAGAGGGTAGGATGGGCTCAGCTGGGCAGGGTGGCAGTGAAAGTAAAGGCTGGGCACCACTGTTTCTGACTTAGATGTGTCAAAGTGTGTTCAGCAATGTGGGGAATGGAAGAGGAGGAGCAGGTGTGGAAAGATAGTTAAGGAATTTTTGAACACAGAACATTCGAGATGCTGGTAGAATACCCTGGTGAAAATGTGCAGTAAGCCAAGGCTATATGACTTTTGAATGTAAAGAAGAGGTGAGACTGGAAATACAGATTTGGATGCCGTTAGCATATGGGTGGACATGGAAACTGCCAATAAGAGTCCCCAGAGGGACCATGTAAGCAGAGGAGAGCAGAGCACTAAGGGCCAAACATTGGAGAACCCAATCTGGAAGTGGTGGTGGAGAAAGAGAAACCTGAAAGCAAGGCTAAGAAAAATAATAATCAAGGAGGTAGAAGTTGAAGCAAGAAAGAGAGGTGTCACCAAAAGCCAAAGGGAGCCCAGAATCTCAAGGTCATCAAAATGGTTATCAAATACCAGAAAAAGTACATGAAACCTATGGGCTTCCCTGGTGGCGCAGTGGTTGAGAATCTGCCTGCCAATGCAGGGGACACGGGTTCGAGCCCTGGTCTGGGAAGATCCCACATGCCGCGAAGCAACTGGTCCCGTGAGCCACAACTACTGAGCCTGCGCGTCTGGAGCCTGTGCTCCGCAACAAGAGAGGCCGCGATAGTGAGAGGCCCACGCGCCGCGATGAAGAGTGGCCCCCGCTTGCCGCAACTAGAGAAAGCCCTCGCACAGAAACGAAGACCCAACACAGCCAAAAAAAAAATTAAAAAAAAAAAAAAAAGTACATGAAACCTAAAGACGCCTATTGGATTTGAAGCTTATGCGTTTGTTGTCAGTGTGATTTCGGTCTTTACTAGGGCAGTCTCAGTGGCAGCCAAACTGCACTAGGTTTCCTGGAATATGTTGTCATATGTGTGTATATGTGTGTGTTAGTGTGTGTTTGTGTGTGTGCACATATGTACATATATATATTTCCTCTTAAGTAAGCTGCTGCCTTCATAAGACTGCCGAAGTATTTCTTATTGTATGTGTCCCTTCTACTCATGTCTCTATAGGTTTCTCATATATCTATTCCTGATTTGATAGTCTAAGTATTCAAACGTTGTGTTACAAATTTTCGGAGACTAAATGTTGAAATTGGCAATGTTTTTTACGGTTTCAGCTGTGATAAGTATGGACAAGTAAAAGTACTTCCTTCGGAGTTCTTCCTCTTAAGGAAAATGACGTTTAGCTAAGAGGAAAGAGACACTTTTTTTTATGATTTCAGTCACATCTACTCAGAAAATGCCCTGAAAGCACCCTGTCTTAGTAAGAAGATCCGGCAGATGTGCCAACTGTTGGTCAAGTCAGTTCAATATGAAGCAATGTCTTCCAACTTCTACCACAGGATGAGTTGCTTCAAAACGTCTTAAAAATTCTAAAGAGATGATTGTTATGTAGATTTCTTCATGGTGAGAGCAGAATCTCAGCCCCACAGGCCTCTAGACTCCAGTTTCACTCATCCAAACTCAAAAACGTGAACAGAAAATCCACATTTGAATTTTTAACTTTTAAAATAATTATAGAAGTACTGGAAGCGGGAGAGATAGTATAGAGAGGTCCCCGTTACCTTTTACCCAGTTTCCCCCAATGGTCGCATCTTACATAACTATAGCACAATATCAAAGCCAGAAAGTTGACATTGGTGAAATGTGTGTGTATAGTATATATTCTATGTGGTTTTATCACAAGCATAAATGTGATAACACTGTAGCCACCATGGCAATCAAGATACAAAACTATTCCAGCACCACAAAACACTCCCACATGCTACACGTTTTGTCATTTCAAAAATGTTATATAAATAGAATTGTCCAGTATACGATCTTTTGAGATTGGGTGTTTTTGATGCAGCTTAATGGCCTTGAGATCCATCCAAGTTGTTGCCAGTATCAACAGTTTATTGCTTTTATTGCTGAGTGGTATTTCATGGTATGGATGTACCACAGTATGTTTAACCACTCATCCAGTGAAAAACACTTCGGTCGTTTCCAGTCTTTTAACTTTTACAAATAAAGCTGCTATGAATGTTCATGCACAGATTTTTGTATGGATTTAAGTTCTTATTTCTCTGAGATAAATGCCTAGGAGTGTGATTGCTGAGTTGTATGGTAAGCATATATTTAGTTTTCTTAGGAAATTGGGGAACTATTTTTCATAATGGCTGTATACATTTTACATTCCCAACAGCAGTGTGTCAAAGACTCAGTTTCCCCACATCTTCAAAAGTATTCCGTATTGTCAGTATTTTTTATCTTAGCTATTTTGTTAGGTGTGTAGTGATAGATCACCATGATCTCAATTTGCGTTGCTCTGATGGCTAGTGATGTTGAACATCTTTTCATGTGCTTATTTGTCATCTGTATATCTTCTTCAGTGAAATGTCACTTTATTGCTCATTTTCTAATTGAATTGTTAGGGTTTTTCTTTTTTACTGTTGAGTTTTGAAGATAGATAAATAGATAGATAGATAGATAGACAGGCAGATAGATATAGAGTTATCTACATAACCTTTGTCACAGTTGTAATTTGCAAATATTTTCTCCCATATGTAATTGTGTCTTTTCATCCTCTTAACAGGATCTTTCACAGAGCAAAATTTTTAATTTTAATGAAGTCCAATTTGCCATTTTTTTTCTTTTATATTTTATTCTTTTCTTGTCCCGTCATATTTGGGTTTCAGGATTGAAAATTCATTTGAATTTCTGGAAGACAATAAGACCATCAGTACTGAGTCCAAAAAATTGTCATAACTGAAATTATAGATGTCTAGGGTTTGCTTCAAAATAATACAGTTTGGAAAATGAGGTGGGAAAGAAGTGAGTGTGGGTATAGATGAAGAAGAATGGCCATGAGTTGATAATTGTTGAAGCAGGAGAATAAGTACATCAAGTTTATTATATTATCCTTTCCACTTTTGCATATGTTTGGAATTTTCCGTAATAAAATTTTTTAAAAAACAGTGCATATATTTTGACTAAATAATCCAGTTTGGGGAACTTTGCCCTAAGGAAAAGATTGAAATGATGGAAAAAGAAAACTCTTCGTACAGAGATGTTTATAGCAACATTATTTGTGAAAGTGGAAGGAAAAATGAGAAATGTAAATAGCTAACGATTAGGGAGTGGTTATATAATCTATGGTATATCATCTCAGGGGACCATTATGGAGCCATTAAAGTGATGAATATGAAGCTGAAGATACATGAAAAGTTTTTTTACAAAATAATCTTAGACAGAAAAAAACAAAACAGCATCCTTCAACCGTAATTTAGCCAGCCATAGTATTGGAATAATGTGATTTCATATTTCTGTAGCAAAGTTTTAGTCCATTCCACTTAAACAATTTAATGATAATTTCGTTTGCCATAAATAAAGAATATGGCAACAAGATTCAGGCCCTCCTAGACCACACCAGTGGGTCGATGCAGTAGGACAGGCAAAGGGATCTCTTTGCTCCACCTCAGTGTGAGGGCAGATGGCAGCAGCACACACAGAACCCACCCCTCAAATATACACCCTTAAGCATCTTGATAATGTGTTGAAATTCCTGGCAGTCACACAAGCATTTTACTAAAGCTTAGAAAAATTAAACAAAGGGGAACTTCCCTGTGGCGCAGTGGTTAAGAATCCGCCTGCCAAAGCAGGGAACACGGGTTCGAGCCCTGGTCCAGGAAGATCCCACATGCCACGGAGCAACTGAGCCTGGGCACCACAACTACTGAGGCTGAGCGCCACAACTACTGAAGCCCGCATGCCTAGAGCCTGTGCTCCGCAACAACAGAAGCCACTGCAACGAGAAGCCAGTGCACCACAATGAAGCATAGCCCCCCGCTCACCACAACTAGAGAAAGCCTGCATGCAGCAACAAAGACCAATGCAACCAAAAAATAAAATAAAAAATTAAACAAAGGGAAATGCAAGTGCAAAGACATTAAATTTTAAGCCAATAAAAGGCAAATTCTTTTTAATGCTAAAGATATATAGTTTATTTATAA
This sequence comes from Balaenoptera musculus, assembly GCF_009873245.2. Lineage (NCBI taxonomy): Eukaryota > Metazoa > Chordata > Mammalia > Artiodactyla > Balaenopteridae > Balaenoptera > Balaenoptera musculus. Next base: position 69,457,228 of record NC_045796.1, on the reverse strand, counting down.
TTTCATTTACTTTATTTATAACTCAAAGGAAAAATCTGCCTTAGAGTATTGTAATACTCACAAATACTTCCTGAAGAAAATGTGGTGAATAAGAGCCCACCAGATCACGTTCTTTAAAGTCAACAAATCTTGTTTGTTTTGGAAACCGTGTTTGTTTTAAACGATGTCCACAAATTCTTTAATATTCCTTCACTGGAAAGGTGGAGCCCAATTCCCCTCATTTTAAGTGTGTGATGTACTTAGTAACTCGCTTCTAAGGCCTGGAAAGAGGCAGACGTGAAGGTGTGTGACCTCCAAGATTAGGGATTCAAAGGCATCTGGCTTCCTCCTTGCTCTCCCTCAGTTCATTTGCTCTGGAAAACACAACTACCATTTTCTGAGGACACTCAACAGCCCTACTGAGAGGCTCGTGTGAAGAGGAACTGAGGCTGCCTGCCAACAGCCATGTGAGTGAGCTTAAAAGCAAATCTCCCGACCCAATAAAGCCTTCAGGTGACTTTAACCCCAGACGACATCTTGACTGCAACCCCATGAGAGACCCTTAGCTGGAATCACCTGGCCAAGCTGCTCCTGAATTCATTATCCCACAGAAACTGTGAGATAATAAATGTTTATTGTTTTAAACCACTAAGTTTTGGAGTAACTTGTTATGCTGCAATAGATAATACAGAAATTTCTAGAAATTTTATTTAACATAGTTCTTAAGGATGTATGTTCAGTGGAATTTTATTGATTTCTCCTAATCCCTGAGAGTCTCCTATGAGACTGTGATTTTGCCAGCAGAAGTTTTGCCAACTAAAAAAATTTTCAGAAATGTAATTCTACAAATGCAAAAACAATTCTGTATCAAAATGTATATAGCCATGTGATATGGACTAGAAAATATCAATGATATCAACAATAATGTTAAAGTGAAAAGGACTTGTGAGTACTTTTAAGTTGTTTAAACATTAATAATTTAAAATATCTTTTATAATACCATTAGTTTCAAAAATTTTGTCTATAAAATGTTTCACTGTTTGAAATTTATTTGTAGTTTTGCTTTTAATATTTATACCGAAGAGAAGGAAACAGAAAAGAAAGATGAATAGATTCTAAAGTCTGAGAAAAAATCAAACCCCTCATTTAGGGAAAATATTTACAGAAAATATTTCTCATGTGACTAGTACCACATCTTATTAGATGTTTAGGACAACGCCCTTCCTTTTTGGAGAGACAAAAGTATTATTGTCTAAAATGTATACCAGTTTTAAATTATTCATTTTTAAGAAAACAACATAATGGGACAAGTCCTAGCTAAAATTTAAGAATCAATCACTTTCAATGCTTTCTGTGACTGTTGGTCAAATTTAGATTCTTTCCCTTCGTCAAGAGAAGTGTTCTGGATCTTGAAAGACAGGCTACCAGCCTCAAAGTCTGATTCCTTCATACTAGAACATGAACTGGCAGGGTTATTCCATAGGGACACTACTCCATAAGAGAAGCTTTGAATTTCATTTTAGGAAGTAATTCAATGAGAAACAGACTCTCTTTCAAATACTTCCGCAGAAATAACCTAATGGAAAGTCTTTCCACTGAGGGTGTGAGGATATTCATCCATATAAGGTTGGAGGGGGAAAGTTGAGGTTTGGGATTCAAGATTACACATCACAAAAGCCAGACTTTGTTAATCCAGAGCAAACAAAAGCCTTCCTGATGCTGAACAACTGTGAAAATGATAAATTCTAATGATAAAAACCAAACTTGATTAATGTCTCTGGGATTAAGAAGCAACTTAATTAATGTAAATGAGATATGATGGAATAATAAATGGCTAGTACCAGAAATTATAAAATAACCCATATTAAATAACCTAAAGATACCAAAGAAACTTTTAGACCCAGGAGCATCTGCTTTTGATCCCTGGACTTTGGAGAACACAAAGGTAGGAAAGCAATGCATTAACTGACAGGATGGTGGAACACCTCCACGCTGTCTTTTAGTAATGAGTGAAATTGTGCAGAATGCATGCTTATGCCCACAGATGTTTAACATATTCCTAAGTAGCTTCTATGTCATTGAAAGTATACTAATTAAACTTGCAAATAGATGACACCATTCAAAGCATAGGCTTAAACCTCACAATATGGGAGAATTAGAAGTCAATGCAGATTGTCAATAAAAATAATGTAAGTCCCCTTGGGAAAAATAATCAGACACAGATGTAATGTACAACGTGAGGTTTGTCAAGGACAAAAATATAGGATTAAAAGTTGACCAAAGGTTACCATAATTTATTGTTTTTAAGAAGAAAGTGGTGGTAAGATGCAAAATTAAGAATGGAACATTTGACACAGCCTTACAATTATATTATGTCTTAGTCACATTCATTACTATTGTTTGCTAAGCAATGCTATATATGCAATACTCTAGTCTGTACCATACTTAATAAAAACTAAAAAACACAGCTAATCTTAAAAATTAAACATAGAAAATAGTGTTTTACAACGGTAGCTCTATAAATTAGGATGCACAGAGTACCTGAAGCAAAGTTCCAAGGAGTAACTAAGATGACCACATGCTGCCTTTTATCTATGAAGGTAATTCTGTTGTCGTTCTATGGGGAAGCTTTGAACTTTGTGCTGTTTCCAGGAGTGGGGTTGGCTTATTTGGGGTCTTTCTTTTGGCCTAGGTCATGTTTTTATTAGCTGACTGATGGGGTGGAGATGAAGGTCAGCAGTGCAGAACAAATGGAAGCTGACTTGGTCCTGCCAGGGTCACGTGCACACATATCTCACAGAGCTCTAGCTAAATTCTTTGACTTGTAACAAAACTCTGAAAGAATTGAGTTTACTGAGTTTAGAGAATAGAAATCTATGGACTGTCCTGATGACAATCTTAACACTGCATTTGAAGCTGCTAAATAAATGTTGTCCTTTATTCAACACAAGATCATGACTGACACAGAGGAGATGATCTTTAAAACTGGAGCTGAAGAAACCCCAGATGCATCACAAGTAATTATTGCAATTTAGAGGTTACCTTCTTGAAAATGAAGGAATGAATCTCAAGGGATTCTATGATGTCCAAAAGTACAGACTTCTGCTTCCAAGGGCAAGAAGAAATAAGAAGCAATGTTGCCATTGATTTCACACCCCAAATATCAAATGCCAGGTTATTTCATAAAAGCCATACTAGTTCATATACAGAGTTTTGTTTTCACAGAACTTTTTTTTTTAATCTAAAAAACAATTGCAGATTGGTTAAAAGATGGTGGAGTAGAAGGACGTGCTCTCACTCCCTCTTGCAAGAGCACCGGAATCACAACTAACTACTGAACAATCATCGACAAGAAGACACTGGAACTCACCAAAAAAGATACCCCACACCCAAAGACAAAGGACAAGCCACAATGAGATGGTAGGAGGGGGGCAATCACAATAAAATCAAATCCCATAACTGCTGGATGGGTGACTCACAAACTGGAGAACACTTATACCACAGACGTCCACCCACCGGAGTGAAGGTTCTGAGCCCCACGTCAGGTTTCCCAACCTGGGGGTGGGCAATGGGAGGAGGAATTCCTAAAGAATCAGACTTTGAAGGCTAGTGGGATTTGATTACAGGACCTAGACAGGACTGGGGGAAACAGAGACTCCACCCTTGGAGGGCACACACAAAATATTGTGTGCATCAGGACCCAGGGGAAGGAGCAGTGACCCCATAGGAGACTGAACCAGACCTACCTGCTAGTGTTGGAGGGTCTCCTGCAGAGGCAGGGGGTGGCTGTGTCTCACCCGTGTCCTTGTGAGGACAAGGACACTGGCAGCAGAAGTTCTGGGAAGTACTCCTTGGCGTGAGCCCTCCCAGAGTCCGCCATTAGTCCCACCAAAGAGCCCAGGTAGGCTCCAGTGTTGGGTCGCCTCAGGCCAAACAACCAACAGGGAGGGAACACAGCCCCATCATCAGCAACATCAGCAGACAAGAGGATTAAAGTTTTACTGAGCTCCGCCCACCAGAGCAACAGCCAGCTCTACCCATCACCAGTCCCTCCCATCAGGAAATTTGTACAAGCCTCTTAGATAGCCTAATCCACCAGAGGGCAGACAGCAGAAGCAAGAAGAACTACAGTCCTGCAGCCTGTGGAACAAAAACCACATTCACAGAAAGATAGACAAGATGAAAAGACAGAGGGCTATGTACCATACCAAATGAAGGAACAAGATAAAACCTGAGAGGGGCTTCCCTGGTGGTGCAGTGGTTGAGAGTCTGCCTGCCAATGCAGGGGACATGGGTTCGAGCCCTGGTCTGGGAAGATCCCACATGCCACGGAGCGACTGGGCCCGTGAGCCACAACTACTGAGCCTGCGCGTCTGGAGCCTGTGCTCCGCAACGAGAGAGGCCGCGACGGTGAGAGGCCCGCGCACCGCGATGAAGAGTGGCCCCTGGCTCGCCACAACTAGAGAGGGCCCTCGCACAGAAACGAAGACCCAACACAGCCAAAAATAAATAAATAAATAAATAAATTCAAATAACCTTAAAAAAAAAAAAACCTGAGAAAAACAACTAAATGAATTGGAGATAGACAACCTTCCAAAAAAAGAATTCAAAATAATGATAGTGAAAATGATCCAGGACCTCGGAAAAAGAATGGAGGCAAAGATTGAGAAAATGCAAGAAATGTTTAACAAAGACCTAGAAGAATTAAAGAACAAACAACCAGAGATGAACAATAGAATAACTGAAATGAAAAATACACTAGAAGGAATCAATAGCAGAATAACTGAGGCAGAAGAACATATAAGTGACCTGGAAGACAGAACGGTGGATTTCACTACTGCAGAACAGAATAAAGGAAAAAGAATGAAAAGAAATGAAGACAACCTAAGAGACCTCTGGGGCAACAATAAACACAACAACATTCGCATTTTAGGGGTCCCAGAGGAGAAGAGAGAGGGAAAGGACCCGAGAAAATATTTGAAGAGATTATAGTCAAAAACTTCCCTAACATGGGAAAGGAAATAGCCACCCAAGTCCAGGAAGCACAGAGAGTCCCATACAGGATAAACCCAAGGAGAAACACACCAAGACACACAGTAATCAGATTGGCAAAAATTAAAGACAAAGAAAAATTATTGAAAGCAGCAAGGGAAAAACAACAAATAACATACAAGGGAACATCATAAGGTTAACAGCTGATTTCTCAGCAGAAACTCTACAAGCCAGAAGGGAGTGGCATGACATATTTAAAGTGATGAAAGGGAAAAACCTACAACCAAGACTACTCTACCCGGCAAGGATGTCATTCAGATTCGATGGAGAAATCAAAAGCTTTACAGACAAGCAAAAGCTAAGAGAATTCAGCACCACCAAACCAGCTCTACAACAAATGCTAAAGGAACTTCTCTAAGTGGGAAACACAAGACAAGAAAAGGACCTACAAAAACAAACCCAAAACAATTAAGAAAATGGTAATAGGAACATACATATAATTACCTTAAATGTGAATGGATTAAATGCTCCAACCAAAAGACACAGGCTCGATGAATGGATACAAAAACAAGACCCATATATATATGCTGTCTACAAGAGACCCACTTCAGACCTAAGGACACATATAGACTGAAAGTGAGGGGATGGAAAAATATATTCTCTGCAAATGGAAATCAAAAGAAAGCTGGAGTAGCAGTACTCATATCAGATAAAATAGACTTTAAAATAAAATATGTTACAAGAGACAAGGAAGGACACTACATTATGATCAAGGAATCAATCCAAGAAGAAGATATAACAATTATAAATATATATGCACCCAACATAGGAGCACCTCAATACATAAGGCAACTGTTAACAGCTATAAAAGAGGAAATCGATGGTAACACAGTAATAGAGTGGGGGACTTTAACACCTCCCTTATACTAATGGACAGATCATCCAGACAGAAAATTAATAAGGAAACACAAGCTTTAAATGAAACAATACACCACATAGATTTAATTGATATTTATAGGACATTCCATCCCAAAACAGCAGGTTACACTTTCTTCTCAAGTGCGCACGGAACATTCTCCAGGATAGATCATATCTTGGGTCACAAATCAAGCCTCAGTAAATTTAAGAAAATTGAAATCATATCAAGCATCTTTTCTGACCACAAAGCTGTAAGATTAGAAATCAATTATAGGGACAAAAACGGAAAAAACAAACACATGGAGGCTAAACAATACACTACTAAATAACCAAGAGATCACTGAAGAAATCAAAGAGGAAATCAAAAAATACCCAGAGACAAATGACAATGAAAACACGATGATCCAAAACCTATGGGATGCAGCTAAAGCAGTTGTAAGAGGGAAGTTTATAGCAATACAAGCCTACCTCAAGAAACAAGAAAAATCTCAAATAAACAATCTAACCTTACACCTAAAGGAACTACAGAAAGAAGAACAAACAAAATCCAAAGTTAGTAGAAGGAAAGAAATCATAAAGATCAGAGCAGAAATAAATGGAATAGAAATGAAGAAAACAATAGCAAAGATCAATAAAATAAAAGCTGGTTCTTTGAGAAGATAAACAAAATTGATAAACCTTTAGTCAGACTCATCAAGAAAAAGAGGGAGAGGACTCAAATCAATAAAATTAGAAACGAAAAAGGAGAACTTACAACAGACACCGCAGAAATACAAAGCATCCTAAGAGACTGCTACAAGCAACTCTACGCCAATAAAATGGACAACCTGGAAGAAATGGACAAATTCTTAGAAAGGTATAAGCTTCCAAGGCTGAACCAGGAAGAAATAGAAAATATGAACAGACCAATCACAAGTAATGAAATTTAAACTGTGAATAAAATTCTTCCAACAAACAAAAGTCCAGGACCAGATGGCTTCACAGGTGAATTCTAACAAATATTTAGAGAAGAGCTAACACCCATCCTTCTCAAACTCTTCCAAAAAATTGCAGAGGAAGGAACACTCCCATACTCATTCTATGAGGCCACCATCACCCTGATACCAAAACCAGACAAAGACACTACAAAAAGAGAAAATTACAGACCAATATCACTGATGAATACAGATGCAAAAATCCTCAACAAAATACTAGCAAACAGAATCCAACAACACATTAAAAGGATCATACACCATGATCAAGTGGGATTTATCCCAGGGATGTAAGGATTCTGTAATATATGCAAATCAATCAATGTGATACACAACATCACAAATTGAAAAAGAAAAACCATATGATCATCTCAGTAGATACAGAAAAAGCTTTTGACAAAATTCAACACCCATTTATGATAAAAACTCTCCAGAAAGTGGGCATAGAGGGAACTTACCTCAAGATAATAAAAGCCATATATGACAAACCCACAGCAAACATCATTCTCAATGGTGAAAACTGAAAGCAGTTTTCAGTGTCCTCTAAGATCAGGAACAAGACAGGGATGTCCACTCTCACCACTATTATTCAACATAGTTTTGGAAGTCCTAGCCACAGCAATCAGAGAAGAAAAAGAAATACAGGGAATACAAATTGGAAAAGAAGAAGTAAAACTGTCACTGTTTGCAGATGACATGATACTATACATAGAGAATCCTAAAGATGCCACTAGAAAACTACTAGAGCTAATCAATGAATTTGATAAAGTTGCAGGATACAAAATTAATGCACAGAAATCTCTTGCATTCCTATACACTAATGATGAAAAATCTGAAAGAAAAATTAAGGAAACACTCCCATTTACCATTACAACAAAATGAATAATATACCTAGGAATAAACCTACCTAGGGAGACAAAAGACCTGTATGCAGAAAACTATAAGACACTGATGAAAGAAATTAAAGATGATACAAACAGATGGAGAGATATACCATGTTCTTGGATTGGAAGAATCAATATTGTGAAAATGACTATACTACCCAAAGCAATCTACAGGTTCAATGCAATCCCTATCAAATTACCAATGGCATTTTTTTACAGAACTAGAACAAAAAAATCTTAAAATTTGTATGGAGACAGAAAAGACCCCAAATAGCCAAAGCAGTCTTGAGGAAAAAAAATGGAGCTGGAGGAATCAGGCTCCCTGACTTCAGACTATACTACAAAGCTATAGTAATCAAGACAATATGGTGCTGGCACAAAAACAGAAATATAGATCAATGGAACAGGATAGAAAGCCCAGAGATAAACCCACACACCTATGGTCAACTAATCTATGAAAAAGGAGGCAAGGACCTGCAATGGAGAAAGGACAGTCTCTTCAATAAGTGGTGCTGGGAGAACTGGACAGCTACATGTAAAAGAATGAAATTAGAACACTCTCTAACACCATACACAAAAATAAACTCAAAATGGATTAGAGACCTAAATGTAAGACAAGACACTATAAAACTCTTAGAGGAAAACATAGGAAGAACACACTTTGACATAAATCACAGCAAGATCTTTTTTGATCCACCTCCTAGAGTAATGGAAATAAAAACAAAAATAAATAAATGGGTCCTAATGAAACTTAAAACTCTTTGCACAGCAAAGGAAACTACAAACAAGATGAAAAGACAACACTCAGAATGGGAGAAAATGTTTGCAAACGAATCAATGGACAAAGGATTAATCTCCAAAATATATAAACAGCTCATGCAGCTCAATATTAAAAAAACAAACAACCCAATCGAAAAATGGGCAGAAGACCTAAATAGACATTTCTCCAAAGAAGACATACAGATGGTGAAGAAGCACATGAAAAGCTGCTCAACATCACTAATTATTAGAGAAATGCAAACCAAAACTACAAGGAGGTATCACCTCACACCAGTTAGAATGGGCATCATTAGAAAATCTACAAACAACAAATGCTGGAGAGGGTGTGGGGAAAAGGGAACCCTCTTGCACTGTTGGTGGGGATGTAAATTGATACCGCCCCTATGGAGAACAGTATGGAAGTTCCTTAAAAAACTAAAAATAGAATTACCATATGACCCAGCAATCCCACTACTGGGCATATACCCAGAGAAATCCATAATTCAGAAAGATACATGCACCCCAATGTTCAATGCAGCACTATTTACAACAGCCATGGCATGGAAGGAACCTAAATGCGTATCGACAGATGAATGGATAAAGAAGTTGTGGTACATATATACAATGGAATATTACTCAGCCATAAAAAGGAACGAAATTGCATCATTTGTAGAGAAGTGGATGGATGTAGAGACTGTCATACAGAGTGAAGTAAATCAGAAAGAGAAAAACAAATATTGTCTATTAACACATATATGTGGAACCTAGAAAAATGGTACAGATGAACTGGTTTTCCAGGGCAGAAATTGAGACACAGATGTAGAGAACAAACGTATGGCACCAAGGGGGAAAGTGGTGGGGGGTGGGTGGTGGTGGTGTGATGAATTGGGAGATTGGGATTGACATATATACACTAATATGTATAAAATGGATAACTAATAAGAACCTGCTGTATAAAAAAATAAAATAAAATTCAAAAAAAGTAAATAAAATAATAAAAAACAATTGCATATTTCAACCATATAGGTTAACGTTTTTTTTTTTAATTGGACTTTCCTTCCCAGAAGTTGCCTAATATATCTGAATTGGTGGTAAACATTTGTGGGGTGGGTGAACACAGATCCCAGAAGAGAAAAGGACCTAAAAGAACACCCTGAGAATGAGGATGGACTTTTCAAGCTACTTCCCCACATTCACCCTAGCCCCGCTGAGAGTCTCTGTAGGGTGGACAGAGAAAGGATCGAACACCACTCATGTGGATCAGTGCAAGATGAAATCTGATTAAGAGCTCAGGCTGAGATGGTGGACCACTTGGGTCCAAATTTTGACTCTATTGCTTCCCAGTTTTGTGACTGTGGGCAACTCACTTGACCTCTCTAAGCCTCACTTGCTACATTTGTAAAATGGGGAGCGTAACAGAAATGAGCTCTCAAGAGCTCACTGTGAAGACAAGAAATTTAAATGAGATAAAGCAAGAAAAGCACTCAGCACAGTGACTGGCATATAGTAACTAGCACCCAGTAAATAGCAGTATGGTTATTGCTCCCAAAAGGATTCAAAAAGTCTCAAAATTGAGAAGAGAGATCGCTGTTCTAAAAATTGCATTCAAGAGGTGTCTACATAGGGACTGAATTAATGGCGTTTTCTCTTGGAAATGGCAAAGGAAAGGCTTCTATTGGGTGGGTTTTGACTAAATGGTCTCTAAGTTTTCTTGTTACACTCTGAGATTCTTTGAAATCTCAATTGAATACAGGAACTTTCGCCCCTTGGCAGTCTCTATAGAATGAGTGCTGTGTGAGCGAATGATTATGTACTTAGTAATTTCAGTGTACTTCAGAGTTCACTGGTCAGGGTCATGCCTACAATTCCTTATCTCATTCGTCCTCAGCTGGCCTGATTCTCATTATCTGTGAAGATTCACATGGAATAATGTATCCGACTGAAAACTCCTGAAGGACAGCCAGCTGGTTGAGGAGAAACAGCTTATGCTGAATTTTATTTTGCCTGAAATATTGCCGCCCTTGGTGTTTCCTCTCTGTTGAAGGAGTTCAGAGCCCTTCCCAAGCTGGTCCTAAGTAATGTGGTCACATTTACTCCCTAACTATTCACTCAAGGCTCCAGAACACACCTTCTTCCTGGTCCTTCCATAGGGAATAGAACCACTCTCCTCTCTTCGTCTCTCTGCTTTTCCCTTCAAGGTCTTTCAAAGGGCAGTGCAGATGCCTTGCTCTGGCCTTGCCAAAATATGTCCTCTCTCTCTCTCTCTCTCCCTCTTCCTCAGTCTGCTCAGGCTACCGTAACAGAAAAGCATAGACTGAGTGGATTAAACAGTGTGAATTTATTTTTCACCATTCTGGAAACTAGAAGTCCAAGGTCAAGATGCCAACATGGTCAGTTTCTAATGAGGGCTCTCTTTTTGGCATGTGGGCAACCGCCTTCTTCTTCTTCTCTGTCTCACAAGGCAGAGAGAGAAGGGAGAGAGGATTCTGTGGATTGAATTGTGTCCCCCCAACCCAGGATTCATTACGTTGAAATTTTAATCTCCATTGTGACTGTATTTGGAGATGAAGCCCATGAGGTGATAGGGCTAAATGAGGTCATAATCTCATTTAATCTCTCTCCCTCTCTCTCTCTCTCTCTCACTATCTCTCTATCTCTTCTCTTCTCCTCTCCTTTTGACTCCCCATAGCCTCTATGATCTGTCCTATTCTCTTTCTGCTTCAGATTTTTTTTTATTGTTGAGTAATTTATTTTATGTCACATACAGACATAAAATATCTCTTCAACTGAATAGTACATTGCCTCGGGAAGGCACTGCACTTTTTGGCTTCCTCACAGCCTGGGCAGGTAGAACTTCAGTGTAGATGTTACTTGATTGACTTATTAAAGAATACCTTCAGTTCAGTGAAACTATCCACTACAGTATCAAAAAAAAAAAAGAATTATTACTGGCATTCATTGAAGGTTTATTATGAACCAGACACTGTTCCAAGTGCTTTAAAAATATTAATTTGGCTAATCTAGTTAATTCATTTTATTTAAATATGAACTAAGTGCTTACCATCAGCCAGGTGCTTGTCACATATGTCTCACAGCTCACTGAATCCTCACCACAACCCTGGAAAATAGCTATTATAGTGACCATTTTAGGGATGAGGAAATTGAGGTTCACAGAAAGTAAGTCCCCAAGCTGCTATGGCTAGTAAGAGGTAGAGCTGTAACACACAGCAGATGGGTCTGATTCTAAAACTCAGGTGGTCTCCACTACACCCCACCGCAATAGGATCTACTTGGCCGGTAACACAAGCCAGAAAGGAAATGACTCCCTGAGAGCTTTGACAAGGGCATCTTGACTGCTCCTGGGACTGAACTGTTGTTCAGACACTGTTGAACTTTTGCTGCTGGCCAAATTTTTGTGTAGTATTGAATGTTTCAAGCAATCCAACAGTGGATGAGAAATTCATGCCATGTTTCTGAGGCTACCTTCAGAGGCCAAGTTGATTTTGTCTGTCATGCAGAGTAATTCAGCTCTTCATTACGAACACTATCTGGGGACAATTAGTATTCTGCTGGTTCCAGAAAACAAAATCCTAAGTTGAACAGAAAGAGTGTGTGGAGCTTGGCCACGAGCAGAGATTTCACACAGAGATGCCAACGGGCCACCAGGTTGTGAAAACTCCAGTCTATGTCCAGATAAATTAACACCACACTTTAAGCAGAAATGGCACATTTCTGAGTATTGCACAGTAATTTCATCTCCAAATAATGTAATAATGTAAAAGAAATAAAATGATCAGTCTAGAGGGTACAAAGAAAAGGATTTTCTCTATATTTTGCTGGTGGTTGGGTACTTTGGAACCACCTTTCAGGAAAAAAATTGGAAATACATATTGAAATCATATTTTGAGCTAGCATTACAGATGACCCCTTAGCTAACTAGAGGGAAGTAAAACACACAAGGGAGTGAGAGAATCCTCTTTTTCAGTGACCCCATATCCACCCATGACCAATCAAACTGAGCACTTATCTGCATATTTGGTGAATTGGGGAGTTCTGAGAGAGGGAGGATATATTTTATATTATTTTTTATTGTAATAAGCAACTCAAAAAGATGAAAAGGATACACGATGTATAATGAAAAGTCTCCTTCCCACACCCCATAGCCACCCAGTTCCTCTCCTAAGAAACAATCAGTTATTGGCTTTATGGATCCTTCCAGAAATATTCTATGCAAACACACACACACATTTGTTATTCAGGTAATTTGTGTTTTCTTCTGCATTACAGTCAACAGGGATTATAAGAGAGGCACCAAGCTTCGGTGTAAACTTTTATATTAGAAATATACTTTATTGTCTAATTATTGTAGATCTATCAGCCCACTGACCTTCATTGTGTCTCCCTGGGAAGGGTGCTATGAATATGGACACCTATGCAGTCCTTGGTCACAAAAGTTTGGAACTCCCCAGTCTAGGTTAGTTGCCGTCTGCCTGGGACACCCATTCATCAATATCCTTTTGCCTCTCCTCTGTATTTGTGTGCTTTGTTTCCTGTATTGCATTATTTCTCTCTCTTGATGTTTTCTCCTTTTGGTATAGCACATCCTCCAGTAGCCTCTCGAGAAACTATGAAAGCAAAGCTTTTGCATGTCTGAAAATCTCTTTATTCTCCCCTTTCCTTTGATTAATAGTTTGGCTGAGGATAGGATTCTAGGTTGAAATTAATTTTCTTTCTGACTTTGAAAGCATTGTCCTAGTGTTCTCTAGAGTCACTGTGGAGAACTATGAAGCTATGCTAATCTCTGACCCTTTGCCATCAGTCCTCCATCTGTTAAGTACAAAAACAAATCAACGAAGCTGCATTCACATGAATGCTCACTATTCTACTCTGGGTAACCAGACAAGATACTCGTGTTCTTTACTTTTTTTTTTTAAAGATACTTATGTTCTTCCTTGGGATGGAAGCAACTGATGATCTGTGAGGTTTCTTCTAAACTTAGGGTTCAAGTATAAAGATATAGATGGGAACATTCTGAAACCCCCTCTGGGTACGTGAAGTATTTATTATCATCACTGGTTAATGATCATGAAAAGTGTTGCCTTTACCCTTCTTATCTTTTCCCAAAGCTCTTCTTGACTCTATCCACTGACTTGGGGAAAATACATTGATTTGGGCTAGCCGATCTGTCAGGATTAATGAAAACTTTAAATTACAGAACCTATTAAAATGATTACAGGTGAGAGAGTGGCATTGACATATATACACTACCAGATGTAAAATAGATAGCTAGTGGGAAACAGCTGTATAGCACAAGGAGATCAGCTCCGTGTTTTGTGACCACCTAGAAGGGTGGGATAGGGAGGGCGGGAGGGAGACGCAAGAGGGAGGACATATGGGGATATATGTATATGTATAGCTGATTCATTTTGTTATGAAGCAGAAACTAACACACCATTGTAAAGCAATTATACTCCAATACAGATGTTTAAGAAAAAAAAAAACATTACAGGCATCTGTGTTGCAGTGAACTTTGGATCATGCATCTGAAAATCTGCATTTAATTAAGTCCCAGCTTTGCCACTTACTAGTCATGTATCTTTGAGCTAGTCCGTTAACCCCTTTGAGCTACTGTTTTCCTATCTGTAAAATGGGCATAATGCCTAGCTCACAGGGTAGCTGTGATAATTAAATATATTATAGGCAGTTGTTTAGTAAACTGTACAACAAAGCACTATACACATGTAAGGTAATCATAGTCATTTAAACTAGATAAATGATATTGCCTAGATTTCCTTGGGAAGCTGCTTTAGTATATAGAAAAGAGTGTGTTATTTGCATATTTATGTTAATGTCCATCCAGGTTACTGGGTAACTGTCCTTCTACATAATTAAAATTTTTGCCATAGTAAGTGGCTTAACAAATCCTTTCTTCCGAAGAATTGTAAAAATAAAATTTAGGGGCTTCCCTGGTGGCGCAGTGGTTGAGAATCTGCCTGCTAATGCAGGGGACACAGGTTCGAGCCCTGGTCTGGGAAGATCCCACATGCCGCGGAGCAACTAGGCCCGTGAGCCACAACTACTGAGCCTGCGTGTCTGGGCCTGTGCTCCGCAACAAGAGAGGCCGCGATAGTGAGAGGCCCGCGCACCGCGATGAAGAGTGGCCCCCGCTTGCCACAACTAGAGGAAGCCTTCGCACAGAAATGAAGACCCAACACAGCCAAAAATAAATAAATTAATTAATTAATTTTAAAAAATAAAATAAAATTTAGGCCAGTTCCTTGTCCAAATTATTAAAAATTTCAAATAGATATGTTTTATTACAGTTTTACTTTTTTTCCATTTAGAAAAGCATAAAATTGTCACTCTGAAGTAGTAACATTACTACTGAGAATAACATTACTGAAATAACAGTGGAGTTCTGGTGATTTGAAATAAATAGAACCTTGTTATTATTACTTGAAGCTGAATTGGATTTTTTAATGGAAAATAAAATAGGACAGAAATGACTTTAAAGAAGAAATGGCAATTTTATTTTATTTTTTAGGTAGAATTGTACAGACGTTTCTCATAAAAAGTCCCAAGCCAGGAAACAATGACTAAAGATCCAGATGAAACAGGTTTCACATGCCAGCTACATCTGACATTGTACCTCGAAGATTCTTGCCCTTTCTATGTACTGCTGTTTAGGTCAAAGAAATAAACAAGAAGCATCTGAGAGGTCTGTCATTCAGGTAAGAAATACAGCTGAATACAGGCATGCCTCGTTTTACTGCATTTCACAGATACTGAATTTTTTACAAATTGAATTTTTGTGGAAACCCTGCATTGAGCAAGTCTATTGGCACAATTTTCCCAACAGCATTTCCTCACTTGGTAATTCTCAAAATATTTCAAACCCTCCAACAGCAAGAAGATTATGACTTGCTACAGGCTCAGATGATGGTTAGCATTTTTCAGCAATAAAGTATTTTTCAATTAAGGTATGTACATTTATTTTAGACATAATGCTATTGCACACTTAATAGACCACAGTAGAGTGTAAATGTAACTTTTATATGCACTGGGAAACCAAAACATTCATGTGACTCACTTTATTGTGATATTCGCTTTATTGCAAGGGTCTGGAACCAAACCTGCAATATGTCCGAAGTCTGCTTGTACTGCTAAATATATGAAAGGGGATTCATCCAAAATTGAAACCAAATGAGAAGGCTACAGGAGTTGTCTTTTTCCTTCCTATCACACATTTCTCTTGTCAAAATGTCCTTATTTCTAATATTATGACACATTTATGAGACAAATTTGGTATAGTTCAGTCTTTGATCAAATCATATCATTCATTTATTCCACATGTTTATTGAGCACCTTCTATGTACCAAGTATAGTTCTAGATGCTGTGAGCGCAGCAGTGAATAAAATAGACAATGTTTCCCGCCCTTGTGGAGCTTGCATCCTAAAAGCACTCCGAGTTGAGTCAGGCAAGGCATGGATATGTGGCAGGCATTACAAAACATGAGAGGAAAGGATTCATTTTGTCTTGAAAGCATGAGCTTTCTTTTGGTGTTTGAGGGAACTAAAAGCCTTGGGAATCCTTGGGCTCCAGACCCGATTCCAAAACTTATACTTCTGTATACCTCTGGAAAGCAAGGAAAAGATTCAAGCCATAGGGGTCTAAAGTAGCTGCGTGAATATGAAGAAAGCAGATTATTTAACTGGAAGACCCACCGGTCCTCTCCTTTCTCCAAACAAAGGATGACAAGCTGTCAAATTGATCTGGTGTATCAGGGGTGTCCCAGAACTGCCTTAATTTCTAATATTCTGTCCTACCCTCCTCGTGAGTACATTCATACTTGTCACACCATGTTTTCCTAAATTTTGGTCGGGAAAATATGGCCTCTGTCACCGTAAAGCAAATGCTGGAGCACCTGCTCAGCTATTGTAACTCTGCTCTGGCAACCCCACACAGCAAGGGCAAAGAGGGGAGAGCAGACTGATTAACCGAGGCAGTAAAGGCCTGAGATCATGAGGGAAACATCCATAACTCTTAATATGTCAGGAAGCACAGTGGCATCTGGGCAGAAGGAATGACTGCATTTTTGAAGGGAGAGGAAGTGCAAAACACCTAAAGCCATTTTGAGGATCCTTAGGAACAATATAGCGCTACCTACAGAGTGACATTTTCTTCCCGTTTCCTGTGGCTTCCCAAATTGGGTGAGAAAGAACTCTGCCCTCCTTCCTGGGACTCCCCAGGTGGAATTTCTGGCCCCATCTAGCCCTTTCTGCCCAGCTGTTTTCCTATTGCAAACGCGCCACGCAGATTCTCCATTAAGGAAAGCGGTCACGGAGGTGGAACCACAATCAACATCCATCCAACCTAAAACAGAATCTCTTAGTTTTGCCTCATTTGACTGAAGGTTTTGTTTCCTTTGAATAACGAAAATTACAACGTACTTATATTTGTATTTTTTGAAGTCCACTTTGGTCTTGCAAAGATGGCTATAATTGCAAAGATAGCAAATAATGGCTATAATTTTGTCCTCCCCTCTCCTTTCTGATCACATCCAGAGAGGTAAAGTCTTACTTGTTCACGTTTCTTGATTCCATTAAACAACATGTCACAAGATGAATGGATAAAGAAGATGTGGTACATATATACAATGGAATATTACTCAGCTATAAAAAGAAACGAAATTGAGTTATTTGTAATGAGGTGGATGGACCTAAAGTCTGTCATACAGAGTGAAGTCAGAAAGAGAAAAACAAATACCATACGCTAACACATGTATATGGAATCTAAAAAAAAAAAAAAAGGTTCTGAAGAACCTAGGGGCAGGACAGGAATAAAGATGCAGACGTAGAGAATGGACTTGAGGAGATGGGGAGGGGGAAGGGTAAGCTGGGACGAAGTGAGAGAGTGGTATGGACATATACACACTACCAAATGAACAATAAATAGCTAGTGGGAAGCAGCCGCATAGCACAGGGAGATCAGCTCGGTGCTTTGTGACCACCTAGAGGGGTGGGATAGGGAGGGTGGGAGGGAGACACAAGAGGGAGGAGATATGGGGATATATGTGTACGTATAGCTGATTCACTCTGTTATACAGCAGAAACTAACACACCATTGTAAAGCAATTATACTCCAATAAAGATGTTAAAAAAAAAATCGTCACAGATGATATAAGCCAAATCAGATTTACAGGTCACCTGGCCCAAAGCCTCATTTTACAGATGAAGGAACTGAGACCCCAGGAAGTTATATAACTGTCCCTGGCCACAAAGGCAATCAGTAACAGGGTCAGGGGCCATTGACTCCAACCCTATAGTTATTCCACTAAATAGAGGAATATACTCAATAACGTTTCCGACAGACTTCTTGTATCCCTAAGACCCTCTACTGCTTTGGGGAGGAGGTGGAATCTCTCTGGGAACACAGGGAGGCAAGAAATAGAAAGAGCAAGATTCCCCCTGCGAGTCGCTTAAAGCTCCCCATGGCACTGGGGGTGTTTCTTCAGCCTGTAGATGGCACAGTTGGGCACAGAGTGATGGAAGGTAATTGTCTCTGTGACCTCCTGTGCTTGAGGACTTTGATTCATGTAAGATGCAATAATTATTAATCAAACTATAAAAGTTGCATGATTCTTGACACGTAATATAGTCCTAGCCAATAGCAAAGATGACTTGGACGAGTGCGAACAGATATCCTTTTTCATTACAGTGGATTTCTAAAACTGATTTTGTGTAAAGATAACTGCAACAAAATGGGCTGTAGTTGCCATAGAAACACAATCTCTGGTGTTTGGTAGCAGTGTTATAAGTGTGTGTATGAGTGTGTGTGGAGGGTGGGGGTGTGTTCTTGACCAAAAAAGGAGCCACAGTAGATGGGTGGTACCTAAAATGGATAGGAGTAATTTGCTTACACAATAGTCCTGGATCATTTGTCTTAGAGATGATCTCTTAACTCTAGCATGAATTAATTAAATATTTAATTTGCCATCATCTGATTTGCCTCCTTAGAATTTAGAAGGACTTTGAGGTGTTAATTTGAATAGACCAGTTCTCTTTAATATGCTACCCACCAACTTTGAACTGCTAACGTTTTTGCCCTTGCAAAATGTCTCCATAACAAACAGAATTATTAAAAATAGTTCTGTCGCCCAGAGTTTCTTTAAAAGTGGTGATTACTCCACAAATCTCTGTCGGTGATAGTAACAGAAAAGATTTCTGAAAAACATGAGTTAATCCTACAGTTTTCCCCATCTCCTCCTGCCTTCTCGATGTATTTAAGCTACAAGTTAGGGCAAACGTTCACTGATCAGTCAAAAAGCACCGTGGTCTGGAAACGGTCAGAGCTGCTGAGAAGCCTTCCTTGTCATGGGACCAACCTGATACTTTGTGGCTGAGCTTTTTGAGCACTTCACACCACACTGAAAAGCATCAAGCCAATTACCAGACGTTTAGAATGGGCATTATATAAAGGAGTTCACAGAATTACTAACACATGCTCAACAGGCATGAGCAACAGTCTGGCTGCACTGGTACTTTCTTCTAAAGTGGGTACATTGTCACTGGAAATGCTGAATAAAGGGAAGCAAACATGGAGAATTTAATTAAGGGTGTTGATTAGGCAGCTGGATAATTGGGACTGACTATAGAGTTTGTACAGCACAAGACAGAAATAAGCCTGGTTAATGTAAAATCGCTAACATTTGCTGGATTTTTCTGTCTCTGAAGATCTGAATTATGACTGCAATAGTCAACTATGTTCCCCAATTGTGTGTCCTATATATAAATGTATCTGGAGGGATGTTTATCCAGGGACCCTATGAACACCTCAAAATCTAAATGGTTAGTAAACTTGAAAAAGGGTCAGTGTGGTACTTAATAAAGAATATAAACAAAAATAATGCTCTAGCTTTTATCCACACCCATCCAAATACTGCCAAGGATGGGGTTAGCAGGCACACTCATGTGTTAAAGCTACAAATATAAGGAAATATACCTTCTCTGTTAAGCAAGAAGAAATGTATAATGTTTTAGCCAGTAATCACACTTGTAGGAACCCTAATTACTGGTATTCAGCAATCTGTATTTTTATTATTCTGGGTTAAGAATTATCCTCTCCTCACTAACAACTCAGAAGAACATAATGTTCTAAAGCAGGGTTTCTCAAAGTAGGTTTCACAGAACACTAGCCCCGTTCTTTTGACTAGCTTTTAGTCAAAAAGAGCTCTAAGCAATCCTGAGTCCTGTGGGGGTCCTCTATGGACGTTCACAGTGCATTTTCAACATACTAAAACTTAATCCTGCAGTAAAAACAACTTGCCTAACATCATTTAACTTTTTCCCCAAACTTACTTGGCCATGGAATCCATTTGTCAGATTACAGCTATCAACCTCCTCAGGTACCATGTAAAACCCTATCCTAGAGCAGAAATTCATAAAATATTATCATGGAGGATGTAGTCATCTGGTCAACCTTTTATCCTGGCTCAGGAATCTCTGCTATTTTATTCTCAAGATGTGGTCACACAAGTCTAGTAAAAGTAAACTGTATTTCACAAGGATGTCATTACATTGCAACTAGAAACTTCTTTATTATATTGAGCCTAAACTTATGTTCCAGGAATTTTCACCCATTGCAGCTAATCCTAGTCCTTAGAATGACACAAGGTAAAAAATTTTTTTCCATTTGTCAGTCTTTCAAAAATCTAAATGTAACGATCATGTTCCTACTGATTTAATACTATTCCAGGCTAACTAGATTCATTTCTTAAGCCTTTGTCCTGTGACATGATGTTCAGTTTTCAACAGTCTAGTTGTCCTCCTTTGTCACACTCCATTTTGCCAATGTCCTTCTTAAAATGTAGCCCCAAAGACTGAACACAACTCTGCAGGTATGACAGTACTTTAGATATAATTTGCACATCAAAGAGGGCAGTGAGATTATTACCTTCCTTGATCTCACATTTATTTCACAGATTGCCACAGGTTGGGTTTCCAGAAAGCAGACTCTGAGATAGACGTTAGTGTGTGGGAGTTTTATTAGGGAGTGTTCTTGGGAGCAACACTCACGGAAGGGAGAGGAAGGAAGCATGACTGAACAGAAGGAGAAGTTGGGCTGTGATACAGTATCAGCAGAGGCATCAACTGACCCTGTTGGGTGATTCCTTTAGAGTTGCCCAAGTTTGAGTTGGCCACGTTGGAATGAGAAGGCTGGGCGTTTATACCATCCTCCCCCATCATCAGTCAGTTGTTGGATGAAGGTCAACCCAGAAAAGGGGTCAACTCCTTGAGAAAGGCAGTTCTCTTCAGTTGAGGGAATCCCCAACGGGAACTGCCGGCTCAGGACTGGCCACTGGTCACAATCCCAGCAGTTGGGAGAATAAACCTTTTATTCCTGAAGAGTATTCTGGGCAGCACATGATGGCATCCACCACACAGCTCCTTCCGGCATTATAAACTTTAGTTAGAACTTTATCTTAAATGCAACTGAAAACCATTGAAGAGTTTAAAGTAGGAGAGTGACATGATTGGCTTTGCATTTTTAACAGCTCATTCTTGCTAGTGTATTAAAAAAATGAAGTGGAACAAGGGTAGAAGCAAGGTGAATAGTTAGGGGGCTCCTGCAGAGGCCCAGATGAGAGATGGTTATGGCTTGGATTAGAAAGATGGCAGTGAACATGAAGAGAAGTGACCACATTTGAGTTCTACTTCAGGGGTAGAAGGGTTAGGTCCTGGAAATGGGTTGAAGTTGATTGTGAGTAGAGGGAAGGGGTTAGAGATGACTCCAAGGGTGTTGGCATGAACAACTGAGTGAATAGAGGTTCTTTTTTACCAAGATAAGGAACACTACGTGAGGGGTCACTGGGGATAAGTGTAGGGAAGGGTCATGCTAAGTTTGATGAATATGAGACATCCAAGCCAAAATATAAAGGAAGCAGTTATAAATACAGATATGGAGCTCAAAAGAGAAGTCTGAGTTGACAGGATAAATTTGGGAGACCCTGTATGCTTACTGAATCAATGGAAGGAAATGGAAGGAAATTCCAGGAAAAGTCTATAGAACAAGAAGGGAAGAATGAAAGTAGTCCTGGGACAGGACTTGAAGGACCCCAGCATTGATGGGATGATTGGCAGAGGGTGAAATACACAAGAGACTGGAAAGGAAGGAGTGGTAAGAGGGGTAGAGGGGAAGCCAGAGGGTGTAGGGTCACAGAAACCAAAGGAAGAGAGTATTGAAGAGGTGGGAGCTTATGACAGCGTCAAATGCTGCTGAGGGGAAGTGACGTAAGGATAAAGATGGCCAAGGGTAGTTATTGTGAACTTTGGTATGTAAGGGAGAGTAGAAAATGTTTTCACTTTATTTTGTTGGGGTTTTCTTTGTTTGTTGTTATCTTTCCAGAATCTTCCTTTTCTTGAACCGCACACATAGTTTTGGTGATACGTTGTCATCACATCTCAGGTTTGCTGGACTCTGGGATGGCATGTAATCTAGGCTGTGCCATTCCACTACTGTTTTCATTTCTTGTGGCTACTGGGACAAATTACCAACAACTGGGTGGCTTAAAACAACAGTAATTTATTGTCTCACTGTTCTGGAGGCCAGAAGTCTGACATCAAGATGTCAGCAGACCCATGCTCCCTCTGGAGGTCCTAGGGGAATATCTACTCCTTGCCTCTTTCAATTTCTGGTGGCTACTGGCATTTTTTAACTTTTGCTTGCATCACTCCAATCTCTGCTTCTGTGGTCACATTACCTCCTCATCTTCTGTGTGGGCATCCAATCTCCCTCTATATCTTTCTTATAAGAACACTTAATGATGGCATCTAGGGCTCACATGTTGCTCATTTACATTCATCATTTACAATATCTGCTTTCTATTCAACTGTAGACACAGCTCAGGTAAGTTTCTGCCACGGCATAACAAAGATCACCTTTCCTCCAGCTTCCAATAAAATGTTGAGTCCTCATCAGATGTGACTTTAATGTTTGTATTTCTACCAATATTTGTTTGGGACAATCTAGCTTTTTTGCTATCATGAACCTCAAATTTATTCCAGCCTCTGCCTGCTATTCAGTTCCAAAGCCACTTACAAATTTTTGGTATTTATTACAGCTGCACCCACTTCCTGGTACCAAAATCTGTTTCATATGACTGAACTTCTTCTCCAGTCACAGGACCAGTCTGAGGGGAAGGCACACAGCCTTAGGGATCTTCTCTGAGATTTTAAAACTTTACCTTGAGAGATAAGATCCTTATTTATTCTCTTGTTAGGACTGTTAGGCTATCTGTCTAGGATTTGGGCATCCAGGTCCCCTATAATGTAGAGAAAGTCTACACTCACTAGAAAAAAATGAAGCCAACACACTAAAAACACTAGTAAGGGACAGATATGGAGAGTAAAGTTCCATTCTGAGTTCTAGTTTCTGCATCCTTTTGCCCTTGAGGTCAAGACCAAGCCATCCAACTCATTTAGAGGTTGGATAAAAGATGGGGGACCAGCTAAAGAGACTGAAAAGGAGTAGGGCAGGGGAGCAGGACACCTGGAGTACATGACCTTCCAGACACCAAAAGAGAAAATTGCTCAATAAGAAGGAGATGGTGGGGTGGGTCAGCTACTGCAAAGATATCTATAAGGGAGAACTGGAAAGGTTCTCCTGGCTTCAGTAATCAAGAGTGACTGCTTACACTATTTATAATAGCCAAGACATGGAAACAACCTAAATGTCCATCGACAGATGAATGGGTAAAGAAGATGTGGTATATATATATACACAATGGAATATTACTCAGCCATAAAAAAGAACGAAATAACGCCATTTGCAGCGACATGGCTGCAACTAGAGATTATCATACTAAGAGAAGTAAGTTAGAAAGAGAAAAACAAATACCATATATCACTTGTATGTGGAATCTAAAATATGACACAAATGAACTTATCTACAAAACAGAAATAGACTCACAGACATACAGAACAGACTTGTGATTGCCAAGAGGTGGGGTGGGTGGGGGAGGGATGGATTGGAAGTTTGGGACTAGCAGATGCAAACTGGTATATATAAAACCGATAAACAACAAGGTCCTACTGTATAGCACAGAGAACTATATTCAATATCCTGTAATAAACCATAATGGAAAAGAATATGAAAAAAATACATGTGTATGACTGAATCACTTTGCTGTACACCAGAAACTAACACAACATTGTAAATCAACTATACTTTAAAAAAAAGAAAAGAAAAGAAAAAAAGAGTGACTGCTGAGTGCTCAGGAAGCCCATTTTAGGGAATGATGTGAACCGAGACAGGACTAGAAATGGCTGAAGAGTGAGTGGGAGGTGAGGAGGCACAGAGGGATTGAGAGCATATGCAGAGAGATAACTTTTGGTAAGAGAATGAAGAAAATGGAGTAAATGCCTGTAGGATTGGCAATTCGTTGGCAGGAATATGAGGACTTCTATTTTCTCTGTAACATATGAGGCCAAGTCTATTGTGGGTAAAAAAAAGAAAAGCAGTAGATGGAAAAAGTTTGATGGAATAGGAGAGGGGGGTGATATTCAGAAGTTCAGAGGGATTCCCATCCATTTTCTTCAAAAATGGAGAAGATATTAAAGTTATTGAGGATGATGGAAAAGTACATTTCTCGAAAAACATCCAAAATTGCCTAGAAATTGTAAGAGCCTGGTTGAGTAATTCCTGTAAGCCAAGTCACACTGTTGCTCATATTAAACTAGAGTCAGACAAAATCTCAAGGTCTCAACAAGGGTCATTAATCCAAGCCCCCTTCAACCAGAACTCTTTCAACTAGAGAACTCTTTCAGATTCCTTTTTTTCCGTAACTAACAACCATCTGGGAGCAATATTAGAGCCCTGAAGCCTTGGAAAAGGAGGAAGAGAATGAATAGAGGACAGAAAAGGTAACTTGGAGGTCCTGAAGACATTTAGTCAGGGACAAAAATTCCTAAGATGTGAATATTCTCAGCCTTTCTACCCTGCTCATTAAAGAAAATCTGGTCTTGCCATGTTAGTCCTGAGCTTTTGTGATATTCAATGAAGATTGAGTTGAAAGAGGTAGAAGTGGGAAAATGAGGGGGAGTTGAGTAATATAGTGTTGAGATGTATTCTTGGTCAAGAATAAAGAATAAGAGCAGAAAGAAAAGGAAGGAAGACCAAAACCCATGCTGGCAGGGACAGCATGGTTTGGGGAGTTGAGAGTAAGAAGGAAGATTAAGGGAGCCATTGGCTGCCAGTGGAGGATGTTAAGAATGAAAGAGGTAGAGAGAGATGACTTTTAAGAGGATTCATTCTGCACTTAGAATGTATATCTGCTGGGGGTCTATTTTGGATGGATGGGTGGATCTTGCATGTTTCTGGATCTTGCATGTTTCTGCATCACTTGCAGATGTTCCAGGGTATCTTTTCAAGGATGTTTGTCTGGCAAAGATCCTTTGAAGATGGAGATGGTGTGTCCCTCCAGAGCAATGAGGGGGCATGCTTACTCCCCGGTACAGCCAGCCCTTCGTATATGCAGATGTGGAACGGGAAGATATGAAGTGCTGACTGCAAGGGACTCGAGCATCTGCAGATTTCAGTATTCGAAGGGGTCCGGGAACCAATCCCCCATTGATACTGAGAAACGACTGTATAAAAGATTCAGATTCCTATTCTGTATTGCAACCCACTGTGTGTGTAGGTGTATCGTTTGACCCTCGTTGCATCACCATGTGGAAATTGAAACCTGGGGACCTGGTATAAAAATGGTAATACTCTGGGTGCTGCAGTTGCTGTGAGTAATAAACTGTCCTTCACCTCTGACCCAGGAATCTCATGTCTTCTACTAGTGCCGATGACTCAGTGGCAAGCAGACTTGTTAACTTGCAAGTAGGTTAAATCTCAGATCTGCCACAGTCCTGGACAAGAGCATCTATCCATCTATTTGTCAGCTTCTTAAAAGACTAAAGCACAAATTTGAATATCTCAAATCATATTTTTCTGTCAAAAGTTATTTTTTTGAGTTGACATCGTGAAGAGGCCAGGCTATCTCAACAATGCCCACGGGCCCCACTTACATTTGGGTTGTATCTTACCTCAATCTTTTCCTGTAGTCAGATCGTATTAGTCCCTAACAGTGAATTATCAGCACAATATGCTTTTTATTTCTCTCGTTATGTTTACCCTGTCACACTCCAAAAAAGGGCTTGTAGTGCCTTACAAAAATTCATAGAATGCAACAAAATAAAAAAACAAGTTAAATGAGGAAATCAGTTTAAAAGAAAATAAGGACAGGAGAAATCATTACGAAGCCAGGTATGCACGTGGTCACATCCTAGAGATAGGTAACAGATTTGGTGCTGAGTTTTCTTGCCATCATTGCAAAGATAGAAATATGTAAGATTCAAATGTACTTGTTTTTCATGTGCTTATGTTAATTATCAGCTCTTCCCTACAGAACTTTTGTATCCTCATAAGTCTAGTTTAAGCGTGAATTGCTTAAATCCAAAGACTGTTTCTGTTTTTCTCCTATAAGCATCATTGGAGATAGGAAAACTACTTCAAGACTTTACTACTTACTATTTGTATGAACTTGGTAAAGTCTCTTAGCCTTTCTGAATCTCTAGTCTGTTAGCTATAAAATAGGGATAGGGCCAAACTCACAAAGCCCATTCATTCATTCATACACTAATTCAAATATTTACTGAGAGTATAATGTGCAACTCTGTTCTGAAAATTAGAGATAGGAATAAACAAAACAAATATCCTGGGCTTCCCTGGTGGTGCAGTGGTTAAGAATCCGCCTGCCAATGCAGGGGACACGGGTTCCAGCCCTGGTCCGGGAAGATCCCACATGCCGCGGAGCAACTAAGCCCGTGTGCCACAACTGCTGAGCCTGCACTCTAGAGCCCACAAGCCACAACTACTGAGCCCACATGCCACAACTACTGAGGTCCATGCCCCTAGAGCCCGTGCTCCTCAACGAGAGAAGCCACCGCTGTGAGAAGCCTGTGCACCACAACAAAGATCCAAAGCAGCCAAAAATAAATAAATAAAATAAACAAGTTTAAAAAAAAAAAATCCCTGCCCTCATGGAGCTTATATTAGGCAGGAGAAGTATGTCATAAATGATATAACTAAATAAATATAGATTATGTAAGATGCTGTTACTAGGGAAAAAAATAAATCAGGGAGAGGGATAGTGAGTGCCCAGAGAGGGCTGAAGGATTGCAATTTTAAACAGAGTGATCAGGAAAAGCCTTATTGAGAAGGTACAACTCAAGAAAAATCTGAAGACGGGAAAGAGGGAGCCATGTGAATACATGGGGAAGAGCATTCCATGCAGATGAAACTATCAGTGCAAAGGCCCTGAGGCTGGAGAATTCTTAGCTTGTTTGAAAAACAGCAAGGACGTCAGTGCAGCTGGAGTGGAGTAAACAAGAGTGAAAGGTGGAGAAGATAAAACTCAGAGGTAACAGGGAGCCTGGATAAGTAAGGGCTTCTAGGCCATCATAAGGGTGGTGATATTCTGAGTCAGATGGAGAGCCATGGTGGATTTTGAATAGAAGGGTGACAGTATCTAATTTTTATTTAAACAAAATCACTCTGGCTGCTGTGCTGAGAATGAAATGCTGTGGGATTAAAGGTTTGAACGGGAGGACAGTCAAAAGCAAGGAGGCCAGTTACGAGACGATTGCAATAATCTGGGCCAAGATGAATTGGTGACGTGACCCAAGGTGTTAGGAGTGGAAATGGGGAGATGTGGTGGTGAAGAGTTGATGAAAAGATTAAAATGAGATGATGCATAGGAAAATCAATTTGAAACCTATGAATTCCCATAAGAAGAACAAGAATTATTTTTACATTGCACTTTGAAGGAAACTTCTCAATATAATCATCCCAAGAAGTGGCATCATCAATATAAAGGTCTTTGGCATCCCCCAAAGAAGACATTTTAACTAGAACTCAGCAGGATAACTTGAAAGAGTAAAACAGAGAAGGAGGGAAATCCAATCCAAGGTACGTTACTGAGCTACAATTTATCTGTGAGTATTTTCTATACTTTAGTTTCCTTTTTTTCCCCTTTTCTTTAGTTTACCTTTTTTTAATGTATATTAATTTCATAACTGGAATTTTCCTTATATACAAACCCACTGGGGACCGCTCAGGAGCCATGTAGAGTACGCCTCAGGATGGTCCACCCAAGAGATGGGAAAGGGGAATATTTATCCATGTGCTCTGCCCCAGTGGCCCATAGGTTGCCCTTGGGTGTTAGCCCCCTTGAGCACGTGCTGAACGAGCTCCTGCTGGCACCCAGGTGATGTGGCAGAAGCGTGGCTAGTCACTGCAGCCCCGACTGCATGAAGAGACGGTTAGAGAAGATGTGAAATTACGGCACAGGCACCTGTGCATTCATAGCACGGAGCACACTGGAGTCTGCAAAGTTGAGTGTAGAAATATTTTCCAAGCCCAGAATCAGGAAATAAAATGATGATTCCTTAATACATGCAGCTGTGATTTTGTGACTAGCGCCCCAGACTTGGTCAAGAGATTTTGTTTCTAGCATGGCACGTGCCTCCTAACAAGCACGTTTTATTTATTATTTTATTATTTTATTATTATTATTATGTTTTATTTTCAGATAAGATGCCTTATCTGAAAAAGAAGAGCAGTGGTAACTTTACCAGAGAGTATAAAAATTAAATTAGATGACACTTATATACATATACATGTGTATTATAATAACATCATATGTACACATATATCTAGTGCTAATTCATAGAATTTTTTACAACGTGAATCCCGATGGGCAATGCTCCTGTCACTCCCCATTTCAGGGCTGAGCAGAGCACAGGCAGGGTCCGGGTCCTGGGTGAGGCTTGGACACACACAGCCAGCACAGCCAGCTTCCTAGTTCCTGGGGAGCAGCAGAGGTCGATCTGGGGCACCCGTTTTTCCCACTCCGTTGTCTTTCCTCCTTCCCAGCATCTCCCCTTTCTGACACTGATTAGTGAATGTGCCCATCACAGAATCTGAGTGTGGCCACTAAGATGTTCCTTTACAACAACATGCAGGGTAGCTCTGCCAAAGATCTACACACCTATACTTATTTTGTCCAAGAAAACTAGTGATGGTGTCCAGCCCCCTCTAGGGTATGACATTTTCACTCCTGAGATCCACATTAAGTGAAATCTATAATCCATACCAACTGAGAATGTTAAATTGTTAATAGTCCCTTAGAAGTTTCACTTCTTCTTTTTAATTAGCTCACTGCACTTGAAAAGAGGCAAAAGATTGTCATTTGTGGTTGCAAATTTGTGTCCTTTTACTTACTTTTGTAAGTCTATTTCCTTAATTTGATTTTGATATATTTCAAACTATATCTTATATACTGTATGTGAGGAGAAAAAACACATTCAAGTTATAAAAGTATGTTTGTGGTTTAAGAAAAAAGGGGAAACTAGAGAAAAGAATAAAGATCAAAATACTCCCAATGACTACTAATGTGTTGATGTATTTTCTTCCAACGTAGTCATTTTTGGTATCTTTGGGATATTTTTCAAAAGTACAATTTTGTATCCTGTTTTTCTTTTTTTTTTTTAATTGAAGTACAGTTGATTTACTATGTCATGTTAGTTTCAGGTGTACAGCACAGTAATTCGGTTATATATATATTCTTTTCCAGATTTATTTCCATTATAGGTTATTACAAAATATTGAGTATAGTTCCCTGTGCTATACAGTAGGTCTTTGTATATTCTGTTTTTCTAAATAACTTTATGGTGAGATCATTTTTATATATAAGTGTTAAATAACAGAAGTTAGTGGTAGAAACGTGAATAAAAGGGGAACGTGGTCTGCTGAACTCAGCACCTCTGGCTGGATGCAGATGGGTGCTGTAAGACGTGGCCGTAGAATAGGGGTGGCAGCAGGGGGTGAATAGAGATGGGCCACGGGGAATAACCAAAGACACAGAGGCTTCTGAAATGGACAGAAGGGATGGGAATACTCCCCCAGTTGTCCATCACACATGGCTCAATTCTAGCCAGGCTCAGAGCAAAATCCCACATACCCACTTGGTAGTCTGACGCTGTTTCTAAATGAATCTGCTGTCCAACTTTTTCCTGTTGGCTGTCCAGATAAGGTTTTATTGTTTATTGCTATAGAGACCTCCAGAAGTCAGATTTATGCTTTTGGCTTCACGTAGTACTTCGTGTGAAACTCAAAATAAGCTGGAAGACGTGGGAGGGAAAACGTGATAAGCTTAGGGAGTCTCTATTCAGTGAACAGTACCCTCATTTTCATTGACTTCAAGGTTATATTGACTTTCATAGACCAAGATGCTGGTCTTTACATTGGGATTTCAAGGAAGGCTGCACTTAAAAATTAGTAAAATGTGTGAGTCATTACAAAGTTGTGTTTGATCCAAGATTCAGCTACCAGCCTAGCATAACACTCGGCATCTGTCCTAAACTCAGTGGGTCCTTCATGAAAACACCATTCCTGGAATCCAACCAGTCTTGGGGTTAAACTACAGAATTTTCAGTGATGTCCCCATTAATGTTTAGTCAGTTAAAATGCTGGGTTTTGTTAGAGGTTAGTTGCTATCTGAGCATGTCATTAATGTAAATGCATGGTTGGGTTATAAGGCAGTGCTTCTCAAAGGACCACAGCAAGTGTAGTTTTTTTAAAAATGAACTTTGGATAATAACCTTGACCCCTATGTTCCAAAGACATTAGCGAGATGCAAACCACACTGATGTATGGTCGTGGCTTTTGGAACATGGTCTATTGGGAATTACAAGGTTCGAGAAAGAAAATCATGAAGTACTGGATAACTCAGTGAAAAAATATTCAAAGGTGGGCTCCATTAAACCAGTAGAAAGTTTATTTTGGTGACAACTAACCTCACAGATCATAAAGGTTATTAAGCTGAATTGTTTATTCAAAGGATACAATTCTGAAAGGAAAGGAAAAAGATCTTTAAATGGCACTGCTTTGCACAGATTTTAGGCAATGAACCAATTTCCCAAACAATTTCACTTATTAATGGGCTCAATTGTGCTAGATTATCAAGTCAAGGGGAAGACGGCACATTCCACATTTGGCACCCAGAATGTATGTCCATTACTGCATTCATGCGTGTCTCTGCTGGTTTAGGAAGGGAAGCATATGTTTCGCAGGTCAAATAATTTTCCAGCTTTTAGTCCAAAACTGACACAATGCTGACACGAAGAAAATTGGTAGAATATCACTGAAGCTTAAATTCTGTAAATATGAATCTAAACGGTGTGTTCCTTTTGCATCCTGTGCAAAAAGAAGGGCTTCTTCTCAGAGATTAGGGTCTGCAGCAGGGGACTATAAGCGAGCCCGAGATTGGCAGTTGTGTGCTTTTATACAATCAATATTGTTTATGGATTTCTCTGACATGGCTGCATCCATTTGAAAGGGAGAAAAAAGAAACTACAAACACACACACTTGAGAATTTCAGGAAATTACCCAAATGCTCAAATCCTTCCCAGGGGGCAATGGTTTTCAATAGGAGTTTACAGTGATAAATCCAGGCGGTGAATACATTAAAAAAAAATAATAATCTGGCAGCCACATGGAACAATAGAACACCCATATCGGCTGCTTATTTTGAAAAGAGTCCTTAGAATGTGTGTGAAATTAGGCTATCAAAAAGGAAACAAGACAAAGGAGGCCCAGAATGACTGAACCAGGCAAGGCGGCTTATCCACAAGTCGTTGACAATGCCACACACACTGTGGAAACTACTCAGAGCGGGGCTTACAAAGAGACACACAAAGCCAGCATGGAAATGGACGATAAGCAGAGATCTGCAGTCATCAAGAGGGGGAGAAGAGGAGGCAGCTGCAAAGAGAGGAGGCTGCAAACGGCGGAGTCAGGTTGTCAATAAATGCACCCGTAGGAACAACCCTATGAGGGCCAGGATTTGCTAGCTGGGTGTCACTGCCATTAGTTGGCTCCTTGCCATCTCCGCAGCATATACACTTCTGACAAACAAGGTCAACTTCCACGGCCAAAGCTGTGTTAGAGTTTTGATCAGGTGAGAAAAGCTATTGCAGATTCCAAGCGTGGTCCTAAAAAAATATCATGTCTGAAACTAGAGTAAACACCAAAGACTAAATTTTCAAAAACAGAAAAACTAGGGCCAGCATTTGTGAGAAAGCCCGTCCACACCCACGCTCTGGCTGGCACCAGAGATGTGGGCATAACTTGCAGGGAAGTTGCTTCCAAAGTGAGAGCCCACTGACAGCCGTCATGACTCTCCCGGCACAACCTTGCGGTTTCAGCTGCATCTTCTCTGAGTGCAAGATGACCACGTTTTCAAGAACTTTCTTTTTAACACCCGAGTCATTTCTTTACCACAAGGGACAAACGTTCCCACAAGACAAGTGTCACTTGAGGTATAAGCCAAGAGAAGATATTTTTAAAAACATTAGGAATGTGCAAGAATCCTATTTCCAAAATCTCCCCTCTGTATTGAAACTCTCCATTTGCATGCCTGCAATTTTCTAAGGGTGGTTTGAATGCTCCATTTAAAGAAACTTGCTGCTGTGAGGTAGGGGGATAAATTAGGAGTTTGGGATTAACAGATGCACACTACTATATATAAAGTAGGAAAGCAACAAGGACCTACTGTATAGCACAGGGAACTCTACTCAATATCTTGTAATAACCTACAAGGGAAACAAATCTGAAAAAGAATACATATATATGTATATACATATACATACATATATACATATATTCGTATATATGTAGGTATATGTATATATGTGTGTGTGTGTGTAGATATAGATATAGATATAGATGTATAACTGAATCACTTTGCTGTACACCTGGAACTAACACACATTGTAAATCAACTATACTTCAATTAAAAAAAATAAATATATTAATAAAAAAAGAAACTTGCCAACTAATCGTTTGTTTTTTTTCCCCACTACTGTGGATGAACGAAAAAGCAGGTCTAAACCTGAGGAATCAAGGCCATCGTGCCAAACCGAGATTGGTACAACATAAACCCTCCCCACTGGATTCTCAAATGGATGTGAGCCTATTTCAAGTTACTGTATATTTTCAGCAGCAAAGGAATAATTTAACAAAAGTTCTGTCAGTAGCACAGTTCATTCGCTGGTCAAAAGGTTAAGGGAAAGGAGTAAAGAACTTGCCCTGAAGAAAAAATAAAAAGAAGTCTTCCTGATTCTGGTTTTATAAACCACTCCTTAGCTCCAGCACAAAAGAATGATGGGGGAAGGACAGACAGAGAGCATTGTTTTCTCCCCATTATGTCTCACTCCTGGCTCTTGGAGCAAATCTCATGTTTTATAGCTCCACGCTGAGTCAACATCAGCAGAATCACGACTTGGGCTGCGCTTTCCCGGCTCAGAAGATGCCCTGGGCACTGAGAAGGGCTGGGGCAGCATCTCTAACTCAGCAAGGTGGCGGTTTGGGGGGTGGAGCAGCGGGGGGAGGCTTGTGACTGTGGCTTCGTGTGTGCAGGGTGAGAATTGCCCTTTGAAGCACAGCCTTCTTTTTCAAGTGCAAGGCAGTCTTTGAGAAAAGTGCCTGTGGAAGGTGGGCTCCTAATAACAGCAGGGAATTATTTCCCCAGCATTTGGGGCTCTGATGATTCATACGACATCTCCTCCCAGTTCAGCAGGCTCCATCCCTCGTTTAGATTACAAAAAGGTGAGAGCAGGTCTGGGGGGCCTCATTATAACAAGACCCCAGGGCGGGGGAGGAGAGAGCTTTTCTCCAGTCTATAATAATTGTGTCAGCTGTAAAAGCTGTGTTCGACCCCCCTTTTTTATCAAAGATCATATTGTGATGAAGAGGCATCTTTCTTTCTTCATTGTCGATTTCTTCCCAGAGCTGGAAGAAAAGACTTCCCCGTTGCTACCTTGAGGGAGACCAGTGCTGTTAATGACAGGCCAGTCCAGCCCAGATTCTAAATGTTAATAGACTGACTGGCCTGGGGGAAGCAGTTTTCGGCTGGCCAGGCCAGGAATGGAGCTGGCAACGGCCCATCTCGCAGTGTTGACTCATGCCTGATTCACAGCCAGGCTGGCAGGATGTTGTTTTGGGGGAAGTTCGCAGGCCTGTCAAAAACCTGCTGTTGCCATTGGTTGATATTATGCAAGATTCCAAATGATATTTATTTATATTCTCCTTTTGGGTTTGTTGTGTGTGTGTGTGTGTGTGTGTGTGTGTGTGTGTGTGTTTCTCTCCCCTTCTCCACAGGCACTAGAGCTTCAAGTGACCAAAAAGCAAAAAAAAAAAAAAAAAGAAAAGAAAAACACATTTAAGAGATAGGCAAGAGCCCATTAAAAATAAAAAGCACTTTGCCCTGAGCTCTCTTCAGCTTTCAGGTCAGAGCAGTGCCAAGCAATTTGCTCTGATTCACTAAAGACTTCTCCTCCCTCCTCCAGATGGATGCAGTTGGGAGACAGGGCTGGTGAATGAAGCCCCGTTTAGAATTCCATTGATGGCAAAGAGAAGCTCACAGCTCTGTCCAAGCACATTCCTTTCCACACTTGTAGAAATCTTTCTAACTTGCTGGACTGACAGTGTCTCACATTAAACATGTAACTTCCCTGATGAAGTTGGGCTGAAGACTGGGAGGATTTCCTTTGCTTTTTGTCTGACTGATGATGGGGTGGGGTGGGATGGGACGGTGCAGCTCTGAGAAGATGCAAGGAGACTGAAGCTTTTTCATCTGAGTTTCTCCCACTCCCGGAGTCCGTAGGAGTTCAACTGTAGAGCTGAGGAAATTCTCCCAACTGTATCATGTAGCGCTGAGAAGTTCCTCTGTAGAAACTTGGTAGGCAGAAAGAGTGTGAGTGAATTCATTTATGTGCCTAATTTAAGACACAATTGAGAGGCACAGTGTTCTAATAGATGGAGTTCTGGCTGAGGAGGTAAGAACCCTGAGTTCCATTCTTGGCTCCGATGATGGCTCAAGCTTGGTGAGACGGAGGGTTGGCACTTTCCAGAAGAATTTGAACTCTAGAGACAGTCAACTCAGGACAAAATTATATATAAATCCATTATCTAGAGCTTTCATTGTACTGATAAAACCCAAATTTTGCTCTCCCTAAATTCTCAGAAAAGTCCTAATGAAAAATGTTCTTTGAGTTGAACCTCTACGGGAAAAAGGAGTTGTTTAGCATTCACTGTGCGAGGGGGAGATTTCTTTGGAAGGTAGTTCAAAGCAGGCCTGTGGGGCAGGGGAGAGGCACTTCCCCAACCCTGGCAGTGGGGAGACAAACAGGATGCTTTCAAGTCCTGCCTAGGGCACTGAACACAGCTGCATCGCTGCCTTGCTAGGAAAATGACCTTGGCCATTAGTTTGAGTGCTTGGTGGTTGTTTCCCTCTGAATAGCACACTCTGGGAAGATTTTAGATTTAGAAGACAAAACAATCTATACCCATAGTTCCACTGACCTTACATCCACTGCTATCTGCTCATTGGCTAAAGTTGACTTTCTCAGGCCTCCACAATGACATAAAAATAGATCTCAAGTACAGTTATAACCAAATTACATCACCTAATTTCCTCCTCAAAATAATGATCTTTCCACGAAGTAACACAATGCCCCAATAAATAATACTGTAATATATACCATGTTCCACTCAAAGTAGTCTTTCCCCCTCTGACACTTAGAACACCTTTTGATTCCTTTTTCCCCACGCATTTTAATTTTTCTCAACTGTCAAAAAATCTGTGTTTGTATCCTGTTTGACTTTATCAATGATAGTTTATTTTTGTTATAATTAATTGATTTGATCATTCAATAAATATTTTTCAGTGCCAACCATGGGTCATGCACCTTGTTAGGTATTCGGGATACAAAGATAATGTCTGTCCCTGTCCATAAGAGCTGACAGTCGAGGTGGGAAAACAGACCGATCTGAATAGGACTGGGTCACAGGTGCTCTGATAAAAATCTGTGCAGGCTCGGAGGGATGCAAAGGCAGGAGAGGATGGGAAAGAGGTTAAGAGAGAGGAGCTAATGAAAAGATATTTTCTAGGTGGAGAAATAGGTATTTTCAAGGGTTTGGCTTCCTGAGAAAATTCAAAGCAGAGCATAGTATGAGATGTTTGGGGAATCTCAGTGGTTGAAGCCAAGGCAGAACATGAGACGTAGGCAGAGGTCAGATCTTGGAGTGTCACTCATGCTTTCCCAGACTTTATCATGTAGGCGATGAGAAATTATGGAAGGATTTTAGTAAGGGAAGGATGTGATTCAATGTGCAGAAAAAGATCGATCTGGTCCCTGGCTAGAGCTTGGGTTAGAGAGAGTTTTACACCCAAGTACGCATTCTCTCTTCTGCTAACAAACCCTATATTTTTCTTGAGGAACCAACTGTTCTCCATGCCCAATGAATGGGGTTTGTGTGGGCTCCTCTCCTGGCTCAGTTGGGCATTAACGTGGTGAGAGTCAAGAAGAGCTGATCCCAGGACTTTTGCTAAAGCACCTAAGGAAGAGGCTGTCTCTGAACTGAGACTGGTAAAGGAATGGGCCTTGAACTGCCAGCACTATCCACATTGGGATCATGCCTGAGAGCCAGCCTGAAACGGAGCCACAGAGAGGAAAGGAAAGTATAAGAACGGAATGACACAGAGCTATAAATAATTCTTTTAGACCCTGAATTGAGCTGTCCCTGAATCTTCTGACTTCTATGTTATGTAAGCCCATTAGTTTGAGTTTTCTGTCACTTGCAACCAAAAGATTCCTAATTAATTCAGTGAGGCAAGGAGATCAGTTAGGCGATTAATGCAATAGTCCAGGTGAGAGATGAGAAGAAACTGAACTAAGGCAGTAGAAGCAGATGTGAAGAAAATAGTGTAAAGAGTGAATTAAACTAAAGAGGTAGAATTCTCTCCCAGAATTTAGTGACTGATTAAATGTAAGGGTGAGGAGAGGAAGGCACCTAACTTGACTTGCCAAGGCAGTACCATTCGCCAACACAGGGGGTATTTGAGATGAAAAGGATTGAGGGAGAAGAGGATGAGTTTGATTTTTAGGTGAGCTGAATTATGTCCTCTGGGATATCCAGATGGAAATGAGATGTACAGTAAACAGGTGGATAATGATTCTGGAAGGCAGAAAAGAAGAAGTCTGGATGATCTTGAGATATGAAATATCAAATGCGGTTCACAGATTCCCACAACTCACAACAATTATTAGACACCCAAAGATCCCAAGATGGGAACAATCAATGGATATGAACCAAAAAATAGCTGCTTCTCAAAGTGAGAGCAACTTACATTTTTGGCATGACAATTCTTGTTTGTGCAGAACTATTCAGGATGTTGCTGAATTTTTAACATCTCCCTAAGCTAGGCACTAAATGCTAGAGCACCTTCCATCCTTCAGTCAATGTGGCAACTGGAAATGACCCCATAGGGTTCCAAGCATCCCCCTGGAGATGCAGTGTCATCCTCTGTAGCCCCTGTGAATTACTGTATTTGTGTGTGGACCTGTATGGTAGCATGTGGGTAGTAGTCTTCCACTACTGTATCATTCACACAGATATAGGTGAAATGGCTTATCTGCAAATACATTGGAAAAGCTACACAATGAATCTAATTCTGAGAAGGTAGTGTACTTCCCCACTGTGTCATCCTGCTTGTCTGTTCTGCTCTTCTCAGGATTTCAGTCTTCTCAGACCACTCAAAAGTTCTATCTCCAGCCATTCTCATGCCCTGCACCACCTGAAGTGCATCATTTTCAAATGCAAAAATGACCATATGTGTAAAAGTGCACGAGCACTGTGTTACAAACTGCATCTGACTTTGTACTTTCAGATGGGCATCCATATATGACCTACTTGTACCATTTCTAAGTTTGGGGAACTGGTTAATATCTTTCAAAGCCAGACAATATGGCAGTATGCTTTGAAAGTGAGATTCTAGTAACGTAAAAGTCACTTACCTGCAAATGAGCAGGTTTCCATGTGTGATAGTAATGTACTTATGTGTTGGGAGTGACATGTGACATGGGGATTATGAAAACCTCCAATGATGATGAATATATGAAAGATATTACTGAAGTATGCTCTGATTGGCTTCTTGATTCAATGAATAATAGGTGTCTCTCAGACTAATTGGAAAGCCTTCAGTTTTTTGACAAGCGCTTCAATTTGCACAGTACCATGAATTAACTTGTATGTAAACATTGCAATTAGATGAATTCAGTAAAATGCACCAAATGCATCCGATTTTATACACTTGCTCTTGGAGTAAGAGTCTCAAGGAAATTAAGAGGTCTTTATCTTTTAAAGCAGAAATGGTGGGAGGTTAATTTTTTCTCCATTTCTACTGGGATAAAAGAGAGCCTGAGAAAAAAGGAGAAAAAGAGAAGAGGAAAACTAAGGGGGTGATAAACTCCTGCCAGTGTAGACCACACCTCTGGGTTGACAGTGGGGTAAGTGTCATTGTCTGTCTCTGCCATGTCTACACAGGCTAAAGGACTGTTTTCAGGCCCAGAGCCCGTGCAAAACAAAGAACACAAAGGGGAAAAAAAAAAACCCTAACCCAATATGCTTGTGAACAACCTAACACCTGTCCAACATTTCATGGTGTCTTCACTTAACTACCAAATTGAGTCACCTGTGTAAGTGGCTAGTTTAGACTTTCCTTTCCAAATCATTACTACTGAAACAGAAGACAATGGAAGGAAACAGAATGAACTAGAAAATGTCTTCTCTCCGCCATATTTGGTAGTGGGTTCTATAACGCGGTGGAGAGACTGGAGCCGAATACACTTACTTCTGGGTATTTAAAGGAAGAGAGGAAGAGCAAGGCATTTCCTCTGGTTCTTTGTTTCCAGCTGGGGAGCTCTCCAAGTGCAAAGCCCTTTACTAGGAAAGAGAACGGCTTGTAAGTGAGTAGTGGAGAGATCTGGCAACTCTTTGAGTCTTACATCTCCTGAAGCATGAAAGAAGGCCAAAAAGTAGGGATGAAAAATGTTTTTGATGCACGCTCAGCCATTTTCTTCAAAGAATCGCCCTTTCTCTTTATTTAGTGGTTTCATCTTCAAAGTCCCAGGATATGGTATTTGTCCTGAGCAGAATTTTATTCAGGAGAAGCTGCCACATGGCTATGCTCTCATCAACAGGAAAGCCTCCTATGAATGGACAACGCCAGCAATATTTTTAAGTGTGCTTCATAACTAAACAAATGGAATCAAGACCATTTTTGTGATATCACATGGACCACAGAAAATTCTTTACTTCTCATTATTTCAGGGAAAATTAGATTTCTAAATCTCATTTTATTTATAAGACGATTAACTATAGGGATTGTTCTTCCTATTTATTGTTGAGGAAACTCAACATTCAAAATCAAGGGACTTGCCCAAGATTACCCAATTAGGAAGTAGCAAAGCAAGGATTAAGGCTAACTCCAAAGACAACATTTTTTTCTCCTACAAAGCTTCCTTGTGCCACTGGTTATTAAACTTCAGCATGTTTCGGAATTACCTAGAAGACTGTTTAAAACACAAATTGCTGAGCCCACCACAGAGTTTCTTTTCTCAGTGGGTCTGGATGGGGGTCCAAGAATTTGCATTTTTAGCAAGTGCCCCAGTGATGCTGATGCTTCTGGTCCAGAGATTAAGCTGCACTTTGAGAAATTCTGACCTATTACCTGTATATATTTTTTGTCAGCCTTTGGTTCTTTGTAAGCTGGCTGCCCTTGTATCCAGAAAACAAAAGTACTAATTACCACCTGGCATTGCTTTCTCCAATGCAGTCTGGAAACATAGGTAAAATACGGGTTCATACTAAAGATGGAAAAGTGTTTGGTAATAAGGCATTACCAAAAATTTATGTCCCTGATGTTTAACAAATACCCAGACTATGAAAGGCAATTGGACAAATACCATATGATGTCACTTATATGTGGAATCTAAAATATGACACAGATGAACTTATCTACAAAACAGAAACAGACTCACAGACATAGAGAACAGACTTCTGGTTGCCAAGGGGGAGGGAGGATTGGGGAGGGATGGATTGGGAGTTTGGGATTAGCAGATGCAAACTATTATATATATCAATAGAATGGATAAACAACAAGGTCCTACTGTATAGCACAGGGAACTAGATTCAATATCCCATGATAAACCATAATGGAAAAGAATACAAAAAAGAATGTATGGGTAACTGAATCACTTTGCTGTACAGTAGAAATTAACAGAATATTGTAAATCAACTATACTTCAATAAAATAAATTTAAAAAAAGAAAAGCAATTGGACACGTGAGTCTCAATGAAGTTGTTCTTTCAAAGACGTCCCTTGGGAAATACATGCTAATTCCAAAGATAATTTATGATACTAAATTTTTCATACTAAATCTTTATCCTTTGAGGAAAAAAACCAAAAGCCACTTGAAGCCTAATGTAGCAAGCAAACAATCAGAATAGAATATATTCTTTTGGATTTTTAAAAAGGCATATTTCCTTTGCATGCCCCTCAGACTAATCATGAAAAAAATTGTGAAGGAAGAGGTTCAAATACTCATGGAGTTGTAGCAGATTTCCAATGTAACTGCTTTGTGTACGTGGAAGGATTTTGAACTGTATGGAAACAGTAAGTATCCTTCAAACGCTGAAATCCTATACAATTCAATAGCATTCTAGATCAAAATTCTTGATTTTTATTACTTTTCTATTGACAATTGTAGGATCCACAAATTCCAAAGGACATCAGTTTTATGGAACATTTTTAAGTAAACAGGTATTGAAGCATAGCATACATATGGAATGTAAATGAATTATAAGTGTGCAGGTCAATGCATTTTCAGAATGAACACATCCATGTACTCAACATCAGGTCAAGAAAAAGAACATTACAAGCATCCCAGAAGTCTCCACCTTTTTGTTCACTGCCTGTCACAACTCCTCTTAAGGTAAACTCTCTCCTAAAGTTTATCACTTTTGACTAATTTTGCTTATTTTTGAACTTTCAGTACTCTTTTGTGTCTGGTTCATACCACTCAATATTATGCTTAAGAAATTCAACCACCTGTATGCAGAAAACTATAAGACACTGATGAAAGAAATTAAAGATGATACAAACAGATGGAGAGATATACCATTTTTTTGGATTGGAAGAATCAACATTGTCAAAATGACTATATTACCCAAAGCAATCTACAGATTCCATGCAAACCCTATCAAACTACCAATGGCATTTTTCACAGAACTAGAACAAAAAATTTCACAATTTGTATGGAAACACAAAAGACCCCGACTAGCCAAAGCTATCTTGAGAAAGAAAAATGGAGCTGGAGGAATCAGCCTCTCTGGCTTCAGACTATTCTACAGAGCTACAGTAATCAAGTCAGTATGGTACTGGCACAAAAACAGAAATATAGATCAATGGAACAGGATAGAAAACCCAGAGATAAACCCATGCACATATGGTCACCTTAGTTTTGATAAAGGAGGCAAGAATATACAATGGAGAAAAGACAGCCTCTTCAATAAGTGGTGCTGGGAAAACTGGACATCTACATGTAAAAGAATGAAATTAGAACACTCCCTAACACCATACACAAAAATAAACTCAAAATGGATTAAAGACCTAAATGTAAGGTCAGACACTATAAAACTCTTAGAGGAAAACATAGGCAGAACACTCTATGACATAAATCACAGCAAGATCCTTTTTGACCCACCTCCTAGAGAAATGGAAATGAAAACAAAAATCAACAAATGGAACCTAATGAAACTTAAAAGCTTTTGCACAGCAAAGGAAACCATAAACAAGACGAAAAGACAGCCCTCAGAATGGGAGAAAATATTTGCAAATGAAGCAACTGACAAAGGATTAATCTCCAAAATTTACAAGAAGCTCATGCAGCTCAGTATCAAAAAAAGAAACAACCCAATCTAAAAATGGACAGAAGACCTAAATAGACATTTCTCCAAAGACTATATACGGATTGCCAACAAACACATGAAAGGATGCTCAACATCACTAATCATCAGAGGAATGCAAATCAAAACTACAGTGAGGTATCACCTCACACCAGTCAGAATGGCCATCATCAAAAAATTTACAAACAGTAAATGCTGGAGAGGGTGTGAAGAAAAGGGAGCCCTCTTGCACTGTTGGTGGGAATGTAAATTGATACAGCCCACTATGGAGAACAGCATGGAGGTTCCTTAAAAAACTAAAAATAGAACTACCATATGACCCAGCAATCCCACTACTGGGCATATACCCTGAGAAAACCATAATTCAAAAAGAGTCATGTACCACAATGTTCACTGCAGCTCTATTTACAATAGCCAGGACATGGAAGCAACCTAAGTGTCCATCGACAGATGAATGGATAAAGAAGATGTGGCACATATATACAATGGAATATTACTCAGCCATAAAAAGAAACAAAATTATTTGTAGTGAGGTGGATGGACGTAGAGACTGTCATACAGAGTGAAGTAAGTCAGAAAGAGGAAAATAAACACCATATGCTAACACATACATATGGAATCTAAGAAAAAAATCATTCTGAAGATCCTAGGGGCAGGACAGGAATAGAGATGCAGATGTAGAGAATGGTCTTGAGGACATGGGGAGGGGGAATGGTAAGCTGGGACGAAGTGAGAGAGTGACATGGACATATATACACTACCAAATGTAAAACAGCTAGCTAGTGGGAAGCAGCCACATAGCACAGGGAGATCAGCTCGGTGCTTTGTGACCACCTAGAGGGGTGGGATAGGGAGGGTGGGAGGGAGACACAAGAGGGAGGGGATATGGGGATATATGTATATGTATAGCTGATTCACTTTGTTATAAAGCAGAAACTAACACACAATTGTAAAGCAATTATACTCCAATAAAGATGTTACAAAAAATTAAAATAAATTAAAAAAAAAGAAATTCATCCAAATTGTTGAGGTAGCAATAGTGGTTCACTCTCTTTGCAATATAGTATTCCATTGTATGAATATACCATGATTTATTTATCCTCTGCTGTTAAAGGGTATTTGAGTTGTTTCCAGTTTGGGGCTATTACAAACAGCACGTTTATGAATATTCCACATACATATCCCACCCAAGAATGAGGCCGTTGGGTCTGCATATGTTCAGCTTGAGGAAATACTATCAAACAGTTTTTGAAAGAGTTGTATCAATTTACCCTCCTTTCAGCAATGTGCAACAGCGGTCCCCAACCTTTTTGGCACCAGGGACTGGTTTCGTGGAAGACAATTTTCCACAGATGGTGGGGGATGGGGGGCGGGGGGATGGTTCAGGCAGTAGTGCGAGCAATGGGGAGTGATGGGGAGCAGTGGATGAAGCTTTGGTTGCTTGCCCGCCGCTCACCTCCTGCTGTGCAGCCCAGTTCCTAACAGGCCTCAGACCAGTACCAGTCCACGGCCCAGGGCTTGGGGACCACTGGTGTACAAGACACCACTGCACATCCTTGTCAGCACATAACATTGTCTGCATTTTTAAGTTGATTCTTTCTGGTAGGTGCATGGTGGTATCTTGTTTTCATTTGCACTGCCCCATTAACAAAGGACTAATTACCCTGTCGTATGTTTATTGATATTCTTGGTTATTCTCTGTTGTGAAGGGTCTCTTTAAAGTCTTTTGTCCATTTCTCTACTGGCTTGTATGCCTTTTTCTTATTTACTTTTCAGAATTTCTAAGTATATTTTGGATATGAGTCCTATGTCAGATATATGTTTTGAAAATCTCTCTCCCCTGCTTGCCTTTTCACTCTCTTAATGGTGATTTTTAAAAATCAGAAGTTTTAGGGGCTTCCCTGGTGGCGCAGTGGTTGAGAATCTGCCTGCCAATGCAGGGGACACGGGTTCAGGCCCTGGTCTGGGAAGATCCCACATGCCGCGGAGCAACTAGGCCCGTGAGCCACAACTACTGAGCCTGCACGTCTGGAGCCTGTGCTCCGCAACAAGAGAGGCTGCGATAGTGATAGGCCCACGCACCGCGATGAAGAGTGGCCCCCACTTGCCGCAACTAGAGAAAGCCCTCACACAGAAACGAAGACCCAACACAGCCATAAATAAATAAATAAATAAAATTTAAAAAAAAAATCAGAAGTTTTAAATTTTAATGTAGTCCAATTTATCATTCTTTTCCTGATTTTAAGACATTCCTTGTTTTATTTCTATATGAGCCCATAAATTTTTCTTCAAACAAGCTTTAGGCTCATACTACAAATTTTCACATGTCATATTTTATTATCACTTAGCTCAAAATATTCTTCCATTTTCATTTAATTTCTTCTTTGGTCGATGGATTGTATAGAAGTATGCTGCTTAATCTCAAAACTTTGGGAG
Source organism: Balaenoptera musculus (assembly GCF_009873245.2). Lineage (NCBI taxonomy): Eukaryota > Metazoa > Chordata > Mammalia > Artiodactyla > Balaenopteridae > Balaenoptera > Balaenoptera musculus. The sequence continues at coordinate 69,413,371 of NC_045796.1, read as the reverse complement.
ATATTCTATTTGTTTTATTGTTGTTTTTATTGTTATTTATTTCTAGCTTAATTTCACTGTGGTCAGTAAGCATATTTTTAACTACCTCTATCTTCTAAAACTCTTACATCTTGCTTTATGTCCCAGAATGTAGTCAATTTTGGTTAAATGTATTTTAAAAGAATGCGGATTCTATTGTATGGCTGTTTTCCATATATTTCATTTACATCAAGTAACTGTGTACTTCAAATTTTTTATATTTTCACTTTTTTCTCCTTTTTTATATCAGTTATAAACGAATTGTGTTATTGTGCTCTTTTCAACATTTTCCATCCCTTTTTTCTCTCTGTGCTTTAGTTTATATGTTTTTTATTGTCCTCTCTTCCAGTTTGCTAATCCTCTCAACTGTATACATCTGATACTGGGTGCTTTATTACAGTTATTGTACTTTTTAGTTCTCAAAGTTCTACTTTATCTGTTTTAAGAGCTTCCAATTATCTGGTGAAATTTTTCATCTTGTAGCTGGTTTTCTTAGACCTATCAATCATAATTATTAAAAGAAAATTGTATGACTGATAAATTTAATAGCTTGGACATCCATAAGTCTGTATCTATTGTCTATTTCTCTCTTTGTTCTGTTCCTTTATATGAATGCCAAAAATTGTGATTGAAATATTGTAGACTTGCAATGTTATCTTCCTCCATAGTGAATTTATTCTATCCTTTGCTAGGAAGTGAGCAGATGACTTTTGCACTCTTTGACAGCTTAGTCTACTTAGCCCTTATGGTGTAGTCAACTCAGAGCCTAGGGTATTGACTAGTTCCCACATCTTTGGCAGGTCTTGGACGCCAATTTTTATCTTCTTAGCATCATGAAACAGCTAAAACAAAAACAAACAAACAAAAACTTTAGCCTGCTTTTTATCTGCTTTCTGCTCAACTTCATAGCCTCTGACGCTGCCTAGTTTAAGAATCAGAAAATGTCTCAAGGGGAAGATTGGTGCCAAGTGTGAACTTACTTCCCTGTACCTCCTTTCTCTCTGGGACCTTGGCCCTTCAAGACCTAGCTGCTTTAGCAGACCCAAAATCCAATTGGCCATCCCAGCTCTTTGAGATTGCCTATAACTCTGCTTAGCAACTCGGCCTCTTTCTCTAGCCCAAGAAATGGAAAAGTGCTCCAGGAGAAAATCACCATGCAGAATATTTGGCTCACCACAGTAAACTTGTCTTCTCTCTTAGATATTGGTCCCTCAGATTTTCTGTTCGTGCAGTTGTCTTAGAATTTCTTTCTTAGCCACATCCCTCTACTGCCCTGACTGTGTAATTCATATCAGAATCATACATGCAAAGGAAGGCAGAACTGGCTAGATGTTGTTGTTTGATAGTAGAAAGAAGCCGTCTTGGCTGCTCCTAATTCTTTCAAACACCTACTTTTGCTTTTTACCCCTCTCTGACTTTTCTAGTTGTTGTCAGTGGAACCATTAGTCTTTTATAAACCACGCCATCATTTCCAGAAGCAAAATCCTCAGTTTCATGGAATACTTTTGTTTTATAACACCTGCCCTCTTTGCCATGCTAACTCCAACACTCTTATATATACCTGTAGGACAGGATAATGCTCTCCATATCTCTTGTAACAACATTGTTACCCCAAATTTATTATGAAATGACTCTAACAAAATAAATATAGTAAACTTTAAGACTGGAACTTGCATAAGAAAGCTGAGTTTCACATGAGGCAACCATGTAAGTGTGTCTTCAGGATCTACCGTAGTATTTGAATTAAGGACACATGCAATCTTGGTCAATGACAGAGCATGGCAGAGGGTACTACATCCTGCCCATTTCTACCCAACATGGGACTCTTCTACAGGGAATCTTATATAGGCCTAGGCTCTCTTAGAATAATACCCATGTCTTAGGCACTTCCTACACAAACTTCCTTCCTTTCTTCTCTCCTTTCACCTGTGTCAAACCTGCATTGCCGTCTAAAGACTTTTCTTGTCTGCTCCTGATCCCCCTCCATTTATCCTTCATAGGAGTTCCCCAAAAAAGCTTTTGTATCAATACTTCTGACTCCATCGTGGTGTTTGCTTCCCAGGGAACTTGAACTGACACACACTCACATAAATCCCATTCTTTTAGATATGTCTCCTTAAATTATTCATGATGGCTAAAAAACTAGAAACCTTCTTGGTTGTGCTTCCCCACTAGTTTTTGTTGCACGTAATATGGCAAGATTTATCTCACTTCTCTGGGAACCCAATAGTACAAGACAAAACTTACCATCCAGTAGGTCAAGTTCAACCCCTTTTTGATGTCTCTCTTACCCATCGGACACAGGCTCCTCTATACACATTGCAGATTTGTCATCCTGAGGTTTTAGTCTGTGAATAGGCTGTCTGCTTGTTATTTATGGCCCAACTGCAGCCATGTTTCAGAACAAACACCTAGTGCAATTTTGGTTAAGCTACGTGAGTGGCTCTGGAAGTTTGAGTATCACCTTTTTCTACTATCAACAACATCCAGCCAGTTCTGTGTTCCTTTGCGTTTATGATTCTGATATGAATTACACAGTCAGGGCAGTAGGGGGATGTGGCTAGGAAAGAAATTATAAGACAACTGCACTAACAGAAAATCTGAGAAAAAGCCTTGCCAGGAAGCAGAACTTAAAGGGAATAAGACATCAGGCAAACACCACAAAGTCAATCATCTCCCAGGGACCGGCGTTTTCCCTGGAAGTATGGCCAGGGATCAGACTCCTGATGGCCTGTGGGAAACTCATAATGACTTCCTGGTTCCCTTCCATTACCCAGGCTAAAATGACTCTCATTTCAGAAAACACTTTTCTCCGTCATTCTCCTAAAATCCATGGAAATCAAGCTGAACAATTTCATTATCATTACATGGCAGAGAGGAAAAATAGGTCTCAATAAATGCCTGCTCAAAGGCAGTCATGAGCACAAATGAGGCAGTGACAGAATTGAAAAGAGAGTGATATTATTCTAACACGTTGTACATATCGAGGCTTGCCATTCCTTTCCATGGTCTCACGGCCAACTCTGCACTGCTGAATAATTTTAAAGAAAAAGCTGGGCCTTGACAACTAGAGTCAGATGAGTTTTCATTCCTTCACAGTGTCTGACACCAGAGTTCCAATTTTGATTGGCTTACATGGATCAGTAATTTTCTTCCTTCTTAACAGGGACCCCACACTGAAGTCTACTAAATTGTATGTGGTGAAGTGTGCAATAAAATACAAGTATAATAAACTCCAATGAGAAGACTGAAAATACGTAACTGATAAGCTGAAGGATCGCAAGATAAGGCATTGAAATGATTACATTTGAAATGATTACAAAGAAATGATTACAGAAGGGTTAAGTGTTTAGAAGACAAGCACAGTTTAAAGCTCACTGATTCATTTTCACAGACCTAAAAGGGCAATAAATCAGAAATATTCCAGCCTCTAAAGATGAGATGATACTGAAGCAATTTTGCAATCTTAATTACAGTGAATCCTTTCTTTTTGACCTTACATCTCTCTGTGGATGAGTCAATGTTTCTTCTTCCTTTTAAATTCAGTAGGAAATTTATGGTTGAGCTAGATAAGAAAAATATGCAGTATTTGTCTGCTCTAGTTTACCACTAGTGTTTGCCCTTACTGGAGAGCGTGTGTATGTGAGGAACTACTCCTGACCAAACTGTGAGGTAACCCTGTGTAGCACCCTTTACCACCCCTTTTGGAGTCCCTTCTGGTGAAATACCCAGATGTTCCCATCCCAGGGAACCAATTCTATGTACTCTTCTTACTCTTCACTCCCTATCATCCTCGACCTACTGAGGTGTTAATTCTACCAAGGTGTCAGAACACAACATGGCATTTTGGCCTCCAAACCTTGGCATGACTCCTTCTCTGCTTAGAATTCCCTCCCCACCCTTCTCCATCTGTTTAATTTCTGCCTTTTCTTAAAGGCACACATATTGGCTTGGACTCTTTTGATCGTAAGTAGCTAAGATCATACTCAGCTTAAGCCCAAAGGTACCCAAGCCATGGGCAGTATAGAATCTAGGTGGCCACAGGATATCTGGAACCAGGCTCTCAAATGCTGTCAAACCTACTACCTCCATTTTCTTTCGTTGATACCTTCAAGAATTCAGCTGCCTTCTCTTAAAGAAGCTTTTACATAATGTTGGAAACATGGTCTTCTGCAGCCCAACTCTTCCCAGCTTTGCCAACAGAGAATAACTGCTCCCTTTCCTTACGTCAATTTTTAAAATTCTTTAGAAGGTTACCAGGTGGCCTAAGTTAGATCACATATTCATATTTATACACATGGGAACAGGTCAGTAGCGTTTTCAACCCTTATTAGGGCTACATGGTTGGAGAAGATTAGAGGGAGAATTCTCTAAAAGAATTTCCTAATAAGATGGAGCTTTTTATTTCCAGAAGAAAAATGTGATGGGTGGACCAAAAAATGAGTGTCCTCCTATATCTAGTTTAGTTCTGCCTCTGTTCAAAGTAGTAGCCTCACATACTTGGGAAAGTCACTTGTACTTTCTTGGCCTATAAAATTAGGAAGTTGAGCTGAATTGTCTTCAGGGCACATTAAGATTTAAAATTTTATAACTCTGCATTTCTAAGTCCCTTTAGACTTTCTTGAGCATCTTATATTACTCTCTCCCTTCTCTGAATCTAAGCATTGCTGACATAATTTTTATGGGCTATATTAAAAAAGTTTAGGTTGAACTTTATAATAAGCCTGAGTTAACTATTTAGAGTGCTAATTTAGGATACTGAGAGTGTCAAATGTACATGACTTCTGAAAAATAAGTTGATAAATTACTCACTCAAAGAATCTATGGAGGCAATAGGGGCCAAATAAAAACAACTAAGATAAAGTTACCACTATGAAAAGAAGAAGGAGTTAGAAAGACAGGAATTCCTCTTACAATCACAATGTAAGAAAGTAACTAAGCCCAGGTATTAAATCTCTCTCCAAATCATCACCATGTTCAGCCTGGAATAACCAGTGGAATGGAGGGGATAAGAATACAGAAGAAATTTATTGGAAATGGAAAAAGTAAAAAGTGGACCATCTATGAGGCACAAACTCCAAGGAATTTTAGCTAGACATATTGTGGATAGAAAGAGAATTTTGAAAGGTATTAAGATACCTTCCCGAGAAAGCAAAGCCTAATTATAAGAAAAATATCAGAAAAGCCCCCACAAATATGTTATAATGGGATTTTGGCTAAAGGCAAGTAGAAAACAAGAGAAAGATAGAAGCCAATTCTTTGAAACTTATGTCAACAATTTGGATCAAGAATATTCAGTAGCATTACCTTCACATGCTACTGAATAAAACTGATGAAAGCTAATAAGAGGACTTCTTAATGCAACAAGGTTTTCCTGGGAGGGAGCAGCTAGTGGAACTAGGATACAGGCAGACATTCTTATCCTGACTATCTGGAGTGGAGACTGAGACAAAATTGAAAATTAGATGCAATGAGCCTGTCCCCAGTGCAGCAGCATCACTAACAGAGAAACCATGCAGAGTTAAGTTTACCCTTTGAAAATGCAGAGAAAGTGGAATTAGAGATGAAAAATACAAAAAATGGGCTTAATAGATACTGTGGGCAATGAACTGAAATCAGGAAACAGGTACAAGTACTCGTGAGAATCCACCAGAAAAAAAGAACAAAACAATTATTAAAGATATAATAAAAACAAACTTAACTAAGGTGGAGGAAGTTGACCTTAAAGCTGAAAGAATTCCATCAGTACCAAGCAAAATTCAATGAAAGGGGAATCATATTTAGACATATCCTGGTAGATTGCTGAACAAAAGAGAGAAAAAAATATCTCCAACTGTCCAAGACAAAAGTGACAAACAAAGGGAAAAAATGTTTTTTTTTTTTCTTCAGATTTCTTTCCTGCCACATAAAATGAAGGAAATTTTGTGAGACTGAAAGGAAAAATTTGTAGCCATGAATTCTATACCCAAATCTATATCTAAATAGGAAAAAGAAGTGTACTTATAAAGAAAACAGAGAAACATTTTCAAATGTTCAAGGGTCAAAGAAGTTATAATTGGCAATTGAAAAAAATCCAAGAAAAGGGGAAGCAATAGAATTAAGAGTTCTGAAATGAACAAAATAAGTTCCAAATAACTGTGGTTATTTGGAAAATATGGTAACATTTGGTAAAATTCAAATATCACAAATAATTTTTAAAAATAAAGACATCTATCTAAAAATGCTAATTTAACAATGTCAATTTAATACCAATAATAAGGCAGGCAAAAATCTTAAGGTATGCCAACCCAAATCAAGATGTGACAATGGAAAAGTGTGATGAAGACAAACTCATTAAATAATATACTAAAATTGGTGAATTGTATTATATGTAAATTATATGTCAATAAATAGAGCTAAATACATATGCAAGAACATATACATACATATAATTACACATATATACAGAGAATATTATGGACAACTTTATGCAGATAAGTTCAGCTATTTAGATGTAACAGACACTTTTCTGGAAAAACACAACTTGGCAAATTTGATGAAAGTTTTTAGAAATAGATAGTAAAATTTGTCATATATCTACTAAAAAAATTGAATTTGTAATTCAAAACTTTCCCATGAAGCATCTGACAAAATTCAATGCTAATTCATAATAAAACTTTCAATGAACTGGGAAAAAATAAGCTTCAATAATCTGATTTAAAGTATCTCAAAATATCCAACAATCAAAATCATATTAAATAGTGAAAATTGATGTCACTCTGAGATCAGGAATGAGATAATGATGCCCACAACCAGCGCTGCTATTCAACATTGTACTGAAGGACCAAGCCAGCTCAATAAGGCAAGAAAAATAAGTAAAAGATTTAAGGACTGAAAAGGAAAACATATTCAAAGTTGTGTACAGATAAATTGTGTGAATCAAAAGTAAATTCAGCAAAATTGCTGGATACAAAGTCAATATACAAAAATCAATTTTACTTCTATTATCAACATAAAACAATACGAAAATGATATTTGAAAAACAATAACATTTATGATAGTATCAAATAAAAACATCAAATACCGGTAATACATATAACAAAAAACATGCAAGATTTCTACACAAAAAACTAAAAACTTTTATTGAGACAAAGTGAGAAAACCTAAACAAAGGGACAGACATATCATATTTGTGAACTGGAAGATTACCTATGGTAAAGCTATCATTTTCTCCGAATTAAGCTGTATATTCAATTCAATCCTAATAAAAATCCAACTAGGTTTTCATTGTTGCAGTTGTTGTTTCTAATTGACAACATAATTCTAAGCTGTAGATGGACATTTAAAGATCTAAGAGTAGTAAAGTCATTCTCAAAGAACTAGTGTGGAAGACTTATAACATTAGCTATCAAGGTTTATTATAAAGCTACATTCATGGTACCAAGGTATGCAAATAGACCAAAGAAACAGAATAGGGACCACAGAAACAAACCCACAGTTTTATGGTCATTAAATTTATGATAAAAGTGACACTGCATAAGTGCATGGTGTTTTCAATATAGAGAAAAACAAATAAATCATGACCTCTCACCATACTTAAAAGTCAATAAATATTATTCCCAGATGAAAGTTAGATCTAAATGTAAAAAAAATTTTTTAAAGCCTCCGGATTACTGTATTGGAATATAACGTTATGACTTGGAATAGGCAAACCTTTTTTTCATGACACGAAAAGCCATAACAATAAAGGAAATAATTGAAAATTGTATATATTAAAATTTAGGACTTCTGCTCATCCAAAGACACCTATAAAAGAGTCAAAAACAAGCCAAGGTATACAAGAAAACATTAATATACATCTATCTGACAAATGACTCCCACCCAAAATATATTAAAATTCCTAACAATAAATTTTAAAAATATTTCCCAATAGAAAAATGAGCAAAATGCTTCAACAAGAACTTCACAAAACAAAGTATCTAAATAGTCATAAATATATATATATATAAGTGCTCTGCCTTTTCAATCTCATGAAAATACAAATAGCAATGAGATGTTAATACATACCCAGCGTAATGATTAAAATTACCAAGAGTTGACAAGTATGTGCAACGACTGAAAATCTCATACACCACTTCTAGGGGTGTAAACTGGTACCGACACTTGGGAAAACTTTCCTGGCATTATCTCCTAAAGCTGAACATATGCATACCCTGTGACCCAGCAGTTCCACTCCTTAGTATACAGCCAACCAAAATGCATACATATTTACTCCAAAAGACATGTATGAAAATGTTCATAGCAACACTGTAATAGCCCCAACTGGAAATAAACCAAAAGCCCATTCATAGCAAAAAGGAAAAATAAATGGCGTAGTCAATGGAATACAATAAAAATGAACACCGCTAATAACAATGACACGATGACCCTCACAAATACTGCACAAGAGAAGCTAACAAAAAATAATATAGAGTGCATGGCTCGCTCACATCAAGTTTGCAAATGGTCAAGATTAATGGGTAGTAGAGAAATCAGGAGAGTGGTCATCCAGGGGAGGGAACTGGTAGTTCAGGGAAAGGTTTATGGGAGGCGTCCAAAGGGCTGGTGATATTCTCCTTTCTGCTCTGCATTGGTGGTTACCCAGATGGGTTCACTTCATGAAAAATTAATCAAATTGCACACTGATGATTGGTGTACTTTGTTATATACATCAATAAAAAATTACTTAAAATCGACTTATAAAACATTGCAGTATAATATCAACTTTAAGGACAAAATGGTGATGTGTATATAAGAAAAAGTCAAAATGTGGTTGTTCCTGTGTATTAGAAATACTTAAGAATTAATTACTGCAGAATTAATTGCTTTAGACTTAATTGGAATGTTACTAATTTTTTCCTTTTATTTTCTGTGTTGTTTTCTATTTCCAATTTTTCCACAGTGTCCAAGAATCACTTTTCTATTATAAAAGAAAAATAAAAGTAGTTTAAATACAGGAAGAAGGCCCTCTTCAGGCTCGACCCATCAGATGGCTTGACCAGGAAGGCTGTAGTTAACGGATGGATCTAGAAGAGAAGTTGCTCCTTTAAAAAGGTTACTGAGCTGAGCAGGAGTGACCAATGAGCAAATAAAAAATGAGTCCAACCAGACAAGTATAAAACATTGTACTTCAGGTTAAAGTCAGTGAGAAATGATAACACCTCATATTTCAGTGGCTCTTTATGGTTTCAATGTACTTTCATGTCCATTTTCTGATTTTAGCCTTGCAAAATTCTGTGAAATAACTGGGACAAGGTCTATTATCATCATTTCATGAATAAGAAGTGAGCCTTAGAGAGATAAAGTAGCATGCCAAAACCTAGAACTGGGTAAGTGACTGAGGGAAAATAATAGTGACCTAGCAATTTTTGTCCCAGTTAGGTGGTCTTTTATGAGCAATGGTGATCAAAACTTTTAAATATTCAAAGACACCCAAAATATATCCCTCAAGTAACCATTCCAAAAAATCACTCAAACGCCCTTCTACACAAAAAAGCAGTAAGTAATCATTTAAAAGCAATAAATAGTAACAAGAATTCAGGAATTAAAAAGAAAGCATGTGGGCTTCCCTGGTGGCACAGTGATTAAGAATCTGCCTGCCAATGCAGGGGACACGGGTTCGATCCCTGGTCCGGGAAGATCCTACATGCTGCGGAGCAACTAAGCCTATGCGCCACAACTACTGAGCCCGCAAGGCACAACTACTGATGCCGTGTGCCACAACTACCGAAGCCCACGCACCTAGAGCCCATGCTCTGCAACAAGAGAAGTCACCACAATGAGAAGCCCACGCACTGCAACAAAGAGTAGCCCCTGCTCACCGCCCGCGTGCAGCAACAAAGGCCCAACGCAGCCAAAAATAAATAAATAAATAAATTTTAAAAAAAGAATGCATGTGAAAAGATACACATCAGCATTATAACCAAATAAACTTATGGAGTTAAATATAAATAACGATAATAAATATTATCAACTTGAATCTAGAAAAATTTTTTAAATCTTAACGTCTTATATTTCTAAGTATATAATAGTCTGATTCCAAAGTGATTAATATAGTTAATATTGGCATGTGTTTGACACATCAGGAAACCAAAATTTATTCCTTTATTTTTAAACTTTGAAAATCAAAGATATGCTTAAGGTATTTTTAAAAAATTTTTTTAAATCACCAACAGAATTTGAAACAAGACGTCCTCCAAAAAAAGTCCTCCTTACTATATTTTTTATAAAGTATATAAAAGAAAAGCAAATGCAAAAGGCAAAACAAGTAAACATAAAACAAGGTGACAGGAATAAGAACTACTTGGATCAATACAGATGATGTAAACTTTAATCTAAAGACAAAAATTCTAAGATTGGATTAGAAAATAAATTCTACCAGATGATTCTTACAGAAAACACTCAAAAATGAGGCTGAAACTTTAAAATTTTTTCAATGGGTTTATATCAGGCAAAAAGAAGGAAAAGTCAAGAGCAGAATATTAATATCAGGCTAAGTAGATTCCAAGCCAAAGACACTGAATATGGTAAAAGAGAATTATTTTATAATGGAGTATCTTCATAATGAATATACAGTACAGCAATTTAAAAATATATAAAATGAAACAAGAAGTATATAAAATTAAACCTTTTTGAAAAGATTGTCAGAAAAGCAATTATAGTGAAATGTTTAATACAGCAGTCTCAGTCTCTGACAGCTTAAAGTAGATAATAAATAAGGACATGAAGATTTAAATAATTTAAATATTAGCCCAGAATTAATAGATCTATAACATGTATTCCCTACAGGTAATATACCATCTTTTTAACTGTCTATGGATCATTTACAAAAATTGACTACAAACACAACTTTTGAATTCAAAAAGTAGACACTCTATGACCCACATACTCAGGAAGTCAGAAAGGGCAATATGTCGATGGCCAGCAAGTAACAAATGGTGAAGCCAAAAATCTCAAACAACCTGAACATTTTTTTAAAACTCTGTCCTAAATAAATACTGGGTCAACGAGGACATCAAAATTAAAATCACAAGCGCTTTTTAAAATACTAAAACTGAAAACATTACCTTTCAGAATTTTGGAAATGGGGCAAGAGCTGTACTCAGTATTTTAAATTAAAGAATTTTTTCTCTATTTCCAATAAAGGGGGTAAACATTTTTTTAATCTGCATCTTTCTGATCATGTTCTCTTAGTTGATGAGATTTAAACTCAATCATCTAATTGTCCCTTATAAAAGTTGAAAAATGAGACTACCTTCTCTCAGGGTTTCTGGACCTGCAACTGATCTGAAGAACCAACTGGACTTTTGCAGTTGGAATTTTGAAGGTGCTGGAAATGACCCTGTACAGAATTTGTGTCCAATGACCAGAATAGTCATCCCTAATAACACCACCCTGTGCTCCTTGCACGGGCTTCTTAAGCTGCCTACAAAACTTGAGAGTGACACCTGCCTTTGTAGAAATGATGCTCTTGGAAGACATCGTCAGGGAGATAGCAGAGAGGACAGGAGAAGGGGAGTATTGTCTAGCTGAGGCAAGTTTAGCGCCGCTGGTACCAGATTAACCTGAGCAGCAGGGCTGCAGTGGCCCATGGGGTCTCACTCTGGCCAGGCAGTGCTAATGCACTTGGGGCAGAGAGGAAAGATGGCACATCCAGCTGGACGGCTCTGATAACTGGGGAAGTCAGCTGTCGCGTGTGGCCACCCGTTGACAGACCTAACAGTCCTATAATGAAATTCACTAAGTACAATGATAAGCAAGTTTCATCTGCTCTATTTCAAAAGAGGAGTTAAGAAATCTGAATCTGAGAGACTCTTTTACACCCCACTGAACGCAATAATCTCAGTATCAGACAGGGCCAAATTTTCTCCATACAATTTGGAATGAGAAAACGCTTCTGCTTCTGGAATATCTAATATCCCTATGCTGCTTAAAGTCTGTAAAACGCAGGTCACTCGGTACCATTTTTATGGTGATCACAGCAAATCGGTGCCTGACTCCAAAATGCTCCCAGTAGCTACCTCTGGTTCTCTTCAAGCGACAGCTCAGCATCATCTCCTGGTGTGACCGAGAGATTTGCAGAGTAGAAAAGAGTCTGGTCTTGTTCCTTAAAATGTGACCTGCCTTGGAAACCCTGGACCAGAAGTCAGAAACCAAATTAGGGTAGTGGCCAAATACCTTTAGTTATTTAACAAAGGCAGATGGTAAGTACAGTGATTATGTTTGCAAAGTGCCTCCAAATATTAAAATGTGAATGGAAATCAGTGCCCCTTCACTGGGGAGAGGAGAAGCAAGGGTGTTTTTGCAGAAACCCCTAGTTTGCTGTCCAAACAGTTAACCGAGATTCTATCCTTTCAAACCTTGCTTATTACCTGGTGCTGCTTAAATACAAAACCAAACAAATCTTAGTTTCCTGTCTAATACTCTTACCTCTTAGCAAACTCTTTCCCATTTACTCGTTAAATATATACTTTGTTATTGATAAATAGTGTGACATCATGCCTTGGATTTTCCTATCCTTTTTATCCTTGATTTTTACAGTTGATATGAATTATGAATTGTGCTGTTCCCTTATCTCCCTTGAAAACAAGTGTTCTGAGCCATGCTCATTATTTTGCTGAGCCCACTGGGAGTAAGGGCCCACAGTTTTGAGGTGATTAGCTGGAGTCAGGGGGTGTTGAATTTAACCTTGGGGCAGTTTTTCTTCCAAGAGAAGTCAATGGGCTGGTGTGGCCCTGAATGAAGACTCTGACCCGTGGATTTCTACAGTTGCCTTCTGACTTGTAATTTTTTTTTCATTGCTTTTTCTATTACACTTGGAATCCTGTAGAAAGTGGTTTATGGCTCATAAAGCTGAAAATTGTAAAATTATATTGCAAAGCAAGGTAACCCTGGCTGAATCAAAGTTTTATATATTCTCATGACATTGAGAGAAAATATATTTATGTTATGAATTTTTAGAGACGGCCACATTATCTAGCGATAGCCATATGGACCTCTATAACTTGTGTGTGAAAAGTGCTGGACTCCTGGAATGTATTTGCAAAAGCAGCTTTATTTTTGTCTTCAACTGTCACTTTAAATTTACTCTGTAGAGAGTTTTCCCTTTCTTTTCCCTTAATTACCATTGGGACAGACCCCCATGATTTTTCTGTTCCCTTTTTAAAATAGTTTCATTAGAGTGTTATTTACACACCATAAAAAGACCCACTGTGAATGTACAATTCAATGATATTGTTAGTAAGTTTTAGTGAGCTATACATATATCATAACAATCCAATTTTAGAACATTTCCATGACTCTCCCCAAATTCCTTCAAGCCCATTGCAATGAATTTCTGCTCCCTCCCCAGCCCCAGGAACCACTGATCTACTTTGTCTCTATAAATTTGCTTTTTCTGGACACTTTATATAAATGGAATTTTACAATTTATTGTCTTTTGTCTGGCTTGTTTCACTTACCACAATGCCTGTGAAATTCATCCATGGTGTAGCATGTATCCGTTTTTCATTCCTTTTTATTACTAAATACTATTTTATTCTATGGGTATGCCACAGTTTTATTTATCCATTCAACAATCATTGGACTTTCAGGTTGTTTTCATTTGGTGCTATTATAGATAATGATGCTATGAATACACATGTACAAGTCTTTATGTATACATAGATTTGCATCATCAATTGGCCAAAAATAGAAGGTTAGTTTTTGGACTCCCAATTCTGTCTCATTGATTTATATACGTATCTTTCCACCAATAATACCAAACGGTCATAATTACTGTGGCTTTATATTAAGTTTTGAAATTGGGTTATGTAAGTCCTCCAACTTTGTTCCGTTCTAAAACTGTTTTGCCTAATCTGGATTCTTTGCATTTCCATATAAATTATTATATCAGTGTGTCAGTCAGAGTTAAACAAGAGAAGTAGAACCAGTAGGACAGATATATATGAAGAGATTTATTATGAGAAATTGGCTTATGGGATTGGAGGGGCTGACTAAGCAAACCTGAAACCATAGGCAGGCAGGCAGGAAAGTCAGCCTGGAACTCACGGACATGGGCTGAAGCTACTGTCAGCAGATAGGATTATTATTATTTTTTTTCTCAAGAAAGCATCAGCCCTGATTTTAAGGCCTTCCAACCAACTGAATCAAGCCCATTGAGATTATCCACCATAATCTCTCTTACTTAAAGTCAAAGGGTTAAGACATTAATCACATCTGCAAATTTTCTTCACAGCAACACCTAAATGAATGTTCTATTTGAACAGCTGGAGACTATAGACTAGCAAAGTTAACACAGCAAGAAAAAACAAAAGAAGACACCTACAATCTGGTTGGCAATTTCTACAATAAAAGTCTGCTGGGATTTTGAAAGGGATTGTGTTGCTTCTATAGGTCAACTAGGAAAGAACAATGTGTCTTCCAAACCAAAACACAAAATGTCTCTCCATTTATTTCTGTCTTTGTAAATTTATCTTAGCAATGTTTTGTAGTTTTCCATATGGAAAAATTTTTTTGCTTGTTTTATTTTTGTTTTAATTTTTATTGGTTTTAACATTATATAAGTTTAATGTGTACAGTATTATATTTTGATTTCTGCATATACTACAGCGTGCTCACCACCAAAAGCTGAGTTTCCATCATCACCATACAGTTGACCGTCTTTACTCATCTCACCCTCCCTTCGCTCCCCTCCCCTTCTGGTAACCACTATTGTGTTCTCTGTATCTACGCAGGTTTTGGGGTTTGGGTTGGTTTGTTCATTTATTTGGGTTTTTTTAAATCGTTGTTTTATTCTTGCCTAATTGCTCTGGCTAGGGTTTCCAACACTAAGTTGAGTAAGAGTGGCAAGAGTGGACATACTTGTCTTGTTACTGATCTTAAAGGGGTAGCTTTCGGTTTTTCACCATTGAGTATGATGTTAGCTGTGAATCTGTCATATATGGCCTGTATTATGTTAAGGTACATTCCTTCTATATCCATTTTATTGAGAGTTTTTATTATAAGTGGGGATTGAATTTTGTTGACTGCTTTTTCTGCATTTATTGAGATGATTATATGATTTCTATCTTTTATTTTGTTAATGTGGGGTATCACATTGACTGATTTGATGACGTTGAGACAATTCTTGCATCCCTCGAAGAAATCACATTTGATCATAGTGTATAATCCTTTAACCATGTGGAAAGATTTTTAATTACTAATTTAATTTCTTTACTTATCCTAGAACTATTCAGATTTCCAATTCTTCCTGCATCGGTTTTAGTAATGTGTCTTTCTAGTAATTTGTCCATTTCATGTACGTTGTCTAGTTTATTGGTATCAGATATTTCATAATATTATCCTGTAGTCATTTTAATTTATATAGCACCAGTAGTGGTGTCCCCTCTTTCATTCCTGATTTTGGTAATCTGTGTCTTCTCTCTTATTTTTCCTCACTCTAGCTGCAGGTTTGCCAATTTTGTTCATCTTTTTAAAGAACTGGCTTTAGGTTTTATTAGTTTTCTCTACTATTTTTTGTTTTGTTTTGTTTTCTATTTCAATAATTTCTACTATACTCTTTGTTACTTGCTTCCTTCTGTTTGCTTTTAGTTTAGATTGCTCTTCTTTTTCTAGTTTTTAAGGTAGGTATCTATATTTGTCAGTTTTCTGCTCAGCACTACTTTAGATTCTTTCCATATTTTTTATATGTTGTGTTTTTGTTTCATTCAGTTCCAAGTATTTTTACTTTTCCTTTTGATTTCTTCTTTGACCCACAGGTTATTCAGAAGTGTGTTATTTAATTTCCAAAGAGATTGGAAATTTACCAGATAACTTTATGTTGTGAATCTCTAATTTAATTCTGTTTCATATCAGTGTATGGTCTAACCTAGAGAATGTTGCATGTGCACTTGAAAATAATCTGTATTCTGAAGTCTTTCGATGTCCTATAAATATTAGTTAGAGCAAGTTGGTTGAGAGTGTTGATAAGTGCTGAAGATTTATATAACCCTATTGATTTTCTGTCTCATTGTTCTATCATTTATTGAGAGTGGGCTGCTGAAATTCCAACTATTATTGTTAAATTGCCAATTTCTCCTTTCAATTCTGTCAATTTTTACTTCATGTATTTTGAGGTTCTGTTGTGAGGTGTGTATGTACATTTATTTTCTATCACAAGCTTTATTTTTTATTTTTATTTTTTAATTGAAGTATAGTTGATTTACAATATTATATTAGTTTCAGGTGTACAGCATCTGATTCAGTATTTTTACAGATTATACTCCATCAAAGGTTATTACAAGATAATGGCTATAATTCCTGTACATTTTTAATTGTTTGATATATTGATCCTTTTATTATAATGAAATATCCCTTTTCCTTCAATCATATTTCAGCCATTATAGCCACTCCAGCTCTCTTATAGTTAGTTTCATGAGATATCTTTTCCATCCTTTTACCTCCAAACTATTCATGTCTCTGAATCTAAGGTGTGTTTCTTGCAAACAACATATAGTTAGATCTTGCCTTTTTGTCCAGCCTGACAATCTCTGCCTTTTGAGTAGGGTATTTAGTTTATCCATAGTTAGGTAATTATTGATATCACTGGATTAAGTAGACAACTTTGCTGATTGGTTTCTATTTGTCTCAGGTTGTTTTTATTCTTCTGCTTTTCCTTCGCCAACTTCTTGTATATTAAATAAATATTTAAGTGTTCTAACCCAAGAGGAAGAATATTCTGGGCATAGAGCTAGGTTAAGAGTATTAGACATGAATCCAAAAACACAGTTTCTAAGAGAAAAAAGTAATAAATTGGACTTCATTAAAATTAAAATCTTTTGTTCTGTGAAATACCTTTTTAAGAGAATGGGAAGATAGGTTACAGACTGGGAGAAAATATTTGCAAACTATGTTTTACAAATAACTTTTATCTGAAATGTATAAAGATATCTCAAAATTCAACAGTAAAAAAAAAATTTAATTAGAAAATGAATGAAACCCATGACAGACATTTCACCATAAAGGAGTTATGGATGACAAAAAGCACACAAAAAGATCTTCAACATCATTAGCCATTATGGAAATGCAAGGTAAAACCACAAGATATTACTACATACCTATTAGGATAGGTAAGCTAAAAAATAAAAATACCAAATGCTGACAAAGACGCAGAGGAACTGGATCTCTTATACATTGCTGGAAACTGTATCTCTTATACATTGCTGGTGGGAATGTAAAATGATACAACCACTCTGGAAAAGTTTGCCATTCTCCTATAAAGCTAAATATGCACTTATCATACAACCCAGAAACTCTTGGGCACTTATTCCAGACAAATGAAAACTTATGTTCATACAATAACTTGTACATAATGTATATAGCACACATGAAAGTTTATTTGTAATGGCCCAATACTGAAACAACCCAAATATCTTTCAACAGGTGAATGGTTAAACAAACTCTGGAACAATCACACAATGGAAAACTACTCAGTAATAAAAAGAGACAAACTATTGATATAGGCAACAATTTGGATAGATTTTAAGGGCATTATGCTTAGTGAAAAAAGGCAATTTCATAATGTAACATAAAATATGATTTTGTTTATATGATATCCTCGAAATGACAAAACTGTAGAAATGGAGAACAAATTAGTGATTTCCAAGGAACAAGGATGTGATGGGGAGAGTCTGACTATAAGTGTATAGCACACAAGATTTCCTTCATGGGGTTAGAGTAGTTCTGTATTCTGATGTACTCTGATTATGATGGTGGTTACACAAATTTATACTTGAATTGCACAGAACTACACACAAACACATACACACATGAGTACATATGAAACTCAGTGAAAACCAAATGTAGTCTGTAGTTAACATTATGCCATTGTCAATTTCTTGGTTTCTCATATTGTTAAATAAGATGTCACTATTGGGGGAAGTTGAGTGAAGGGTATAAGAGACTCTATGTACTACTTTTTGTACCTTCCTCTGAGTCTAAAACAATTCAAAATAAAGAGTTAAAAACAAAACACACTCGAACACATGCATACAAAACGTGTCTAGTCCAATGTATTAATTTACATTTCAGTTTTCACCTGATGGTAACTGGTCTCTTCCTCCATCGGAATCAAAGTTGGGGGTTGGGGATACAGAGTAAGGAGGAAAGCAAGAAGAGAGGATAGGACAGTTCCTATGTGATTGGTATTGTATAGGGATGGCCTCATGTTCTTCAAGGCTGGAGGGAGTTTGAAAATGGATACTCTCTCATCAGAGCTTTTGACTTCCTGAGTAAAGGCAGGGCATCTTCACTGGCCTCTGCTCCCATGCTACACCCACAACTTCTGAAGGCTGACCCTGGTGTCTCCCTCCTTGGGAAGAATCCCTTTTAAAGCAAACTTATGCCAACATTCTCTGTGATTTCCACCTCTGGTAACTGGGACTCCTATACCTTTGATCTGCTGAGAAAAGTGGGTGAAGTTACTGCCCAAAGGCAGTATCCACTGTGTGGCCACACGCCACTTGAGCTTTCTCAGAAGTGAACTGGTCATCAGTTCTTACCACTCTGGTAAGATTTTTCTAGAATACTCATGGAAAACTCATAACAACATGAACATGAAATACCACCAGTACCTCAGCAAACATCGAAATTGCCTCTGAGATCACTGCAGCGTTCGATTTTAAAAACAAAACTCAATGGCTTGGTTGAATTAGTGTTAATTGCAACTTGTCTGATTTATTTCTCATACCTAATAAAGAAATAGGGCAACATCTTGAATTTAGGTGGAGCGGGTCATTTTTATTCATACTACAAAACATGCCACCAATACTGAAATGTGTTTCTGGATCATTATAACACTACAGTTTAGCGACCAATTAAACACACACATACAAATCAACTTTAACCAGACAAGCTGTACATAAGCATAGATCTTTGCAGAGCCTGCAGATGGCATGGAACTCTGAGGTCTGAGCAACACTCTGTAAAATGACACACTAATAAGCAAAAAAAAAAAAAAAGAAGAAGAAGAAGAAGAGGGAGTTACAGCAAATATCCAGCAGAGCTTGTGAGAACTAACAGGCAGAATCCTAAATTGAATATGTCACATTTTGGCAATAGCAGATTAGTGTGATTATGATTAGTGTGAAATCAGGCGCTAACCTGTACTACAAGGCCCACATGAAGCCAAAATAAGTGGAAAACAAATGAACCTCCAACAAAGGATGAAAATGAAGACAACTCAATCATTGCAGGCTTCCTTTTCTTATCAACAATTACATGACTCCCCAGTATACAGATTTGAGCTCGTTTTTTTCATTCTTTCCTCACCTTCACACCGTGCAGTCTTTCTGTGCCCTGAATTTACCTCCTCAAGCCCACCTTCGGCCCCTCTCTTGGGGCTCATCCTTGCCACCTTGGTCCCTCTGTGTTCCATCTACTACATCTGATTTTCCTGTACCAATCAACAAAACTTCCTCAAATGCCACTTTTTCCTCATCACTCCTGGGTCAAGAACTTACTGTTTTCTCATTGGCTACCTCACTCTTACAAACTTTTTAACTCGATTTTAGGAGTAAAACAGATTACCTCTATGAGAGTGTACCTTTACATTAAGGCACAGACTCATGGAGAATACATAAAAACTCAAGCACATTTTAATGCTGTCTGGTATTTCCAAAGACCCAATCAGGGAGAAAAGTAAGATCTCTAGCCAGAGGGCAGTGGGAGGTTAGGGCCTCACCACCACCCAAAGCAATATGCAGCTCATGCTGATGGCACAGAAGGGCACAGACATGGTTCTAACCATCTGGGTCCTCCCTTATGTGTACTGAAAGGATGTATTCCCACCCCATCCTTGTACTTTGGTACCCAGCTTCAGCAGTACAACAGGAGCAGCCCAAGTGGCCAATGCATGTTCTACTGTCTCAAGATGTCCTCAAAAGTTGGCCATCTTACCCTCCTTCTTATGGCTAGAGAAGCTCTGAACACAGATAACCATCCAATGCAGAATGTCTAAGTATTAACATTAATACATGACCAAAGCCACCTAGGTTGAATTGTGTCCCCCAGATAGATATGTCCAAGTCCTAATCCTCTGTACCTGTGAATGTGACCTTATTTGGAAATAGATTCTTTGCAGATGTAACTAAGTTAATGATCTCCAGGTAAGATCATCCTGGATTTAGTGTGAACTCTAAATCAAATAACTGGCATCCTTATAAGAAAAAGGAGAGGGATATTTGAGGACTTCCCTGGTGGCATAGTGGTTAAGAATCCGCCTGCCAATGCAGGGGACACAGGTTCGATCCCTGGTCCTGGAAGATCCCACATGCCTTGAAGCAACTAAGCCTGTGTGCCACAACTACTGAAGCCCGAGCTCTCTAGGGCCCCCGTGACGCAACTACCGAAGCCCTCGTGCCTAGAGCCTATGCTCTGCAACAAGAGAAGCCACCGCAAGGAGAAGCCCACGCACCACAATGAAGAGTAGCCCCCGCTCGTCACAACTAGAGAAAGCCCATGTGCAGCAACGAAGACACAACGCAGCCAAAAAAATTAATAAATAAAAATTTTAAAAATAATTAACTAATTAATTTTAAAAAAGAAAAAGGAAAGGGATATTTGAGACACACGTGCAGAGAAGAAGGCCATTTGAAGAGACAAGCAGAGATTGGAGTTATGTAGCTACAAGCCAAGGAACACATGAAAGCAAGACCAAAATGTACAGATTTTAAGTGTACATTTGATGAGTTTTGACAAGTGTACACACTTACGTAACTATTACCAATCAAGAAATATTTCTTTCAGTCCAAAAAGTTTTCTCATGCCCCTTTCAAGTCAAGCCTTATCCACCTCATGAAAGGTAACCACTGTTTTTATTTTTTTCACCATAGAATTGTTTTGTTCATATACTTCAAATAAATGGAATCAAAAAGTATATACTCTTTTCCATGTAACTTCTTCTGCTTAGTAGTATCTCCTGGATTCTTCCATGTTGTTAAATGTATCCATAGTTCATGCCTTCTTATTCCTGGCTAGTATTCTATTGTATGAATATACCACAAATTGTTCATTCATTTACCTGTTGACAAACACTGGGTGACTCTAGTTTGTAGCTAATATGAATA
Source organism: Balaenoptera musculus (assembly GCF_009873245.2). Classification (NCBI taxonomy): domain Eukaryota; kingdom Metazoa; phylum Chordata; class Mammalia; order Artiodactyla; family Balaenopteridae; genus Balaenoptera; species Balaenoptera musculus. The sequence continues at coordinate 69,392,231 of NC_045796.1, read as the reverse complement.
AAGCTGTTATGAACATACTCGTGCACGTTTTTTTGTGGACATATGCTTTCATTTCTCTTGGGTAAAAACTAAGGAGTTTATTTGCAGAGTCACTGGGTAGATATATGTTCAATTTTATTTTTTAAATTGCCAAACTCCTTTCCAAAGTGACTGTACCATTTTACACTTACATCAGCAATTTTTTATTAGAATTCTAGTTGCTACATATACTCACCAACATTTAACTTTCCATTTTTAAATTTTAGCAATCTGATGGATAGGCGGTGGTATCTCATTGTGCTTTTAATTTGCATTTCTCCAATGTCTAATGTTACTGAGCACATTTTCATGTGTTTATTGGCCATTTGTATATCTTCTGTGAAGTATTTGCTCAAGTCTTTTGCTCATTTTTTAAAAATTGGTTTGCTTTTTCAATATTGACTTTTGGCATTATTTATATATTTATATTATATTTATATTTATATAGAAGTATTTTGTCATATATATAGATCGCAAATGTTTAATCCCAGTCCATGGTACACTTTTTCATTTTCTTAATGGTGTATTTTTATGATAAGCCATTTTGATAAAGTCCAATTTATCAATGTTATGCTTCTGGTTAGTGCTTTTTGTGACTTAACTAAGATTAAGTTAATTAATCTCTCCCAAAATTGCAAAGATATTCTCTCATGTTTTCTTCTAGAATCTTTATAGTTTTGGTTTTTCTGTTTCAGTCTGTCATCCATCTTGAATTATTTTTTTGGTGTGTGGTGTGAGGTAGGGACTGAGGTACATTTTTTTCCCTAAGGACATGTAGTTCTTCTAGCAACAGTTATTGAAAGTGTTTTCTTTTCCCTTTCAAATGCTTTGTACCTTTATTGAAAATCAATTGTCTATATGTGAACCTATTTCTGGTCTCTCTAGTTCATTCTGCCAATCTATTTGTCTAACCTTCTATCACTACCACACTGTCTTAATTACTATAGCTTTACAGTATATCTTAATATAACTTGATTTTAACACAAAATAATACATCATGAACATCTTACCAGGACAACAGTTCTACTGTGATACCTTCAGCTTTTATGAATACATAGATTCTGTTCTATGGATGAATTATAATTTAGTAGAGAAATTCCTCATTGTTGTAATTTCTTAGCCTTTATATTTTTATGAATCACTTAAAATACTGCAATGAACATCCTTGGCATTGTTCTAAATTATTTCCTAAGAATAAACTCCTAGAAGTGGAATTGCTAAATTAAAGTGCGTGTTGATTTTTAAAGATTTTCATATGTATTGCCAAACTACTCTATAAAAGTTGTGTCAGTTTACAGCTGCCACCAGTAGAGTATGAGAGATCAGTGCCGTGTATTATCATTTAAAATAAAAATTACTGTGTAATTTTAATTGATAGATGACACTAATATATCACTGATGCTTTAATGTGCATTTGTAATTCCTATTTCTAGTAAAACTGAAAGAATATTTTATGCATATTGGCCATGCAAAAGGCCATGCAAATACATATTTCTTCTTTTTTGAATTGCCTGTTCATGTCATTTGGTCATTTTCATATTGCTTTTACCTCCTTCATAATGGACTTATGATCAAAGCTAATTGTAGCCTTAGTGTAGAAGTCCTTTCAGGCCAATTAATTACAGGATAAATAAATATATCATTTTTTTCTAGAAATAGTATAAATGAAATGAAATCACAGGAGAGATTTTACTAAATGTAGCTATTAAAATAATTTATTCATTATAATTATATGACAACCTTGTCCCAAGTACAAACTCATTTTCCTTAACTTTTGAGTAAAAGTGTGCTACTTCAGGGCTTTGGCACCACACTCAGTCTGTCCAGATGGCTTCTGACTTCCTATTTCATCCTTGCTTTGCTCTGAAAACTTGTCTTTTTTGTACTCTTGGCCTATTCCTTCTAGGTGTGTTTCTTTGCTACTCCCTACTTGTCCCTTTCAAATTTCTCCTAAAAATTATATTTTACCTAGTCAAGGTTTTGACCAATATAGCCTTACTGCCAACTTTTTATTATTGAAAAATAGAATGGAAAAAGAAATACTGAAAAAAAAACCTCAAAAACATTAAAGGGGAGAATTTTATGTCACTTATTCAACTGTCGTGCCTGCTTCTCTTAATCACTTGAGTGTCATTGTTGAGAAAAGGAAATTTCCCTCTGATCTTAGTACCAAGAATAGTTACGCTTTGGAGCAGTTGGTTTGTTTTAACGTATGGGCTTCGTGAATCATTTAACTGATCATGCTCTCCTGAGCTGGCTGCTAGAAATCTCAGAGTCAGATTTGCAGTCCATCTGTAGCAAGTGAATTGCAACTCTTAAGACATACTTTCTGTCTGTTAATTCCACTCTTATTTTTCATCATCTTATTCTTTCTACTTTTCTCTTATTTTTTCAACTACTTATTTACGCTTTTTTTTAACTCAAAAAATTAAAGTCTTATATGTTTTGAACACTGACTTAAAACTTTTTTTCAGAATAAGATGGATTATCTATAAGTAAGCATGTCCTATTTTCTAAGAGAGAAAAAAGGGAAATTTTGCCATAGCCTAATGCCACAATTCATGTCTCATCTATCATAGGTTAAAAGCTCCTAAAAGCAGTACCTCTTGTACCCCAATCTTATCCCCATTTGCAAATAGAGAGGTGGATATCAAGAAGTTAAGTGAACTGCCCAAGATCACAGACTGAGTCAGTAACAAGAATTCATAATGGGCCTTTGCTTCCTCACCCAGCACATTGTTTATGAGTCCAACACTCCACATGCACTCAGGTCATGACTATTAGGGGTAGTTAATTACTTTGAAAATTTATTCAAAGAATACCAGTCCATGGCTGTTACATCTATGGGTTTTAGGTCTATGGACATACAGCCTAAGGTTATTACAAAGTTAATCGTTTTGAACTTTTTTTTTCTGGAACAGCTATGGTAGAGGCAAAAAATCATTGTATCTTGACTTTTCCAAAATCTATAACTCAGGATTTAAAAAATTACTTTGATTTTGTTGGTCCTCACTGCTCAAAGAAAAATACAAAGTACTGATATTCCAAAGGAAAATACTACTATATTAATGAAAGTATAACCCAGAGTGTTAAAACATACAGAGATGCTTAGGAAATTCAAAGGTTAGGCCAAAGATGATTTTGGTTAGTTGTCAGGGGAGAGCGAAAAGCATATCTGAGTTCAGATTTGAGAGAAGGGAAGGAATTGAAATGTTTAAGTCAGGGGGGAAAGGCTTCCAGGAGACAGCGAGGGTACAGAAGCAGGAACGAGGCATCATTCTGGAGACCAACGAAGGACATCATTTGGCCAAAGTGGAGGGACCCTTTTGGGGATCGTGGGTTTAAATTATACTTCTCACCTTCATAGGGCAAAATGAAAGCCCAAGGGAGATTTTTCACTTTCTCAGAGGCACCTGGAATCACCATAGGTTCCTGAATAAGACAGTAATGGGGGCTTCCCTGGTGGCGCAGTGGTTGAGAATCTGCCTGCTAATGCAGGGGACACGGGTTCGAGCCCTGGTCTGGGAAGATCCCACATGCCGCGGAGCCACTGGGCCCGTGAGCCACAACTACTGAGCCTGCGCGTCTAGGAGCCTGTGCTCCGCAACAACAGAGGCCACGATAGTGAGAGGCCCGCGCACTGCGATGAAGAGTGGCCCCCGCTTGCCGCAACTAAAGAAAGCCCTCACACGAAACGAAGACCCAACACAGTCAAAAAATAAATAAATAAATAAATAATAAAAAAAAGACAGTAATGGGCTGACCTTTTCGTTGGTTGGAAACACAGCTGAGAGCAGATTGTGGACACAGCGTTGGGAGGGGCTACGTCAGTCAGGGTTGCCTCACAGTGACCCTGTGAATGGAAAAGAAATGTTCAATTTCAAACTCATTGTCCAGTAGAACTAGAGAGGACTTAATGATTGATTAGATAAGAAGAAAGTGGAAGAAAGATCATTGTAAGACCTCATATGTTGGCAGTGATACAGTTTTGAGATGTTCAGAAAGCCTTTGGAGACAGGGGCCTGGGCCCTTGATATGAAGTCAAAACTGGAAGTGATGATGTGACAGTTTTAAGTCATTCAGTTTGGTAACTCAGCTACTGAGTTTCCACTCAGTATATAATCCTATGTTAGACACTATAGAAGATAAGGAAGAAAGGGAAGACATGGTAATGCCAAGCTTAAGGAGGTGTGCAAAGGAGAGTGAGTAACATGGATCTAAATTAGGAGCCCAACTGAAGTATGAAAAATGTCATAAATAGAAGAAACCTCTGGAGGGTCCTTAGGACTGGGAGCCTGGAAGGAGCTGACTTGCCTGGTGGTGGCGCGCAGCCGCGGGCCCGAGTGAGTTCCCGGCGTGAGCGTCTCCCCGACCCAGACCTTGCACTCCCCCTCCTTCTCCTCCTCCTCCTCGTCCCCCCGGCCTTTGGTCCTGGCGCGGGTGGCAGAGGGCGGGAGCCCAGAGGCACAGGCCGGGAAGCCGGAACCTTCGCACGCCGAGCGGTCCGCAGCGTCCCCGGCGCGGGCGCGGAGACCACGGGCTGAGGTGAGGTCTGTCCCGAGAGGGCGAGGGCGGGGGCGGGGGCGAGGGCGGGGGCGAGGGCGGGGGCGGGGGCGGGAGCGCACGCCAGGAAAGTGGGAGGGGACAGGTTGAGGGGTGGTCTCTGAGGAGGAGCCAGGCTGAACTAAAAAAAAAAAAAAAACAAAACAAAAAGAAGAAACCTCTGGGCAGCAAAGAAAATAGCCAACAGAGTGAAAAGGCAGCCTACAGAATGGGAGAAAATATATTTGCAAACCATATATTTGACAAGGGGTTAATACCCAGAATATATTTAAAAACTCCTACAGCTCAACGACAACCAAAAAACAAAACAAAACAAATAACTCAATTTGAAAACGGGCAAAAGACTTTTAATATAAATTTCTCCAAAGAAGGTATACAAATGGCCAATTAGCATATGAAAAGATGCTCAACATCACTAATCATTAGGGAAATGCAAATCAAAACCACAGTGAGATATCACCTCACACTCATTAAGATGGCCACTATCAAACAAAACAAAACAAGACAGATAATAAGTGTTTGACAAGGATGTGGAGAAACTAGAACTTTTGGGCACTACTGGTAAGAATAGACAATGGTGCAGCTGCATGGAAAACAGTATGGAGATTCCGCAAAAAAATTACTGTGATCTAGCAATCCCACTTCTGGGTATATACGCAAAAGAATTGAAAAGAAGATCTTGAAGAGATATTTGCACACCCACGTTCATTGCAGCATTATCCACAAGCCAAGAGATGAAAGTGACTTAATTGTCCATTGGCAGATGAATGGATAAAGAAAATGTGGTATATATATATATACACACACACACACACACACACACACGTATATGATGGAATACTATTCAGCGCTAAGAAAAAGAAGGAAATCCTGTCATATACCACAACATGGACAAAACTTGAAGATATGCTAAGTGAAATAAGCCAGTCACAGATGACAAATACTGCATGATTCTACTTACATGAAGTATCTAAAGTAGTCAAGCTTATAGAAAGTACAGTGGTGGTTGCCAGGGGCTGGGGGAAGGGGGAAAGGGCAGTTGTCATTCAGTGAGTATAGACTTTCAGTTTTGCAAGATGAAAGAGTTCTAAAGTTCTGTTCCACAAGAAGGGGCGTGCCGTGAATACTTCTAAACTGTGCACTTAAAAATGGTTAAAATGGTAAATTTTATGTCTTTTTAAATTACAATAACAAAAAGAAGAATAGAAGAAGTCTCTGAGGATGTGAACACTGAAAAAGAAGTTTCTATGGCCCAGAACTGAGCCTTGGAGGAAGCGGTAATTTGAAAGAAATTCTTGGAGAAGATAGGTGAAGAGCCGTGGGAGGTTGAATAAAGAGTCAAATATCACAGAAGTTGGGAGAAAGGATGTGTTATAAGAAGCAAATGCAGGTGGGGCTTCCCTGGTAGCACAGTGGTTGAGAATCTGCCTACTAATGCACGGGACACGGGTTCGAGCCCTGGTCTGGGAAGATCCCACATGCCGCGGAGCAACTAGGCCCGTGAGCCACAGCTACTGAGCCTGCGCGTCTGGAGCCTGTGCTCCACAACAAGAGAGGCTGCGATAGTGAGAGGCCCACGCACCGCGATGAAGAGTGGCCCCCGCTTGCCACACTAGAGAAAGCCCTCGCACAAAAACGAAGACCCAACACAGCCAAAAATAAATAAATAAAAAATTTAAAAAAAAAAAGAAAAGAAGCAAATGCAGGGAGTTCTCTGGTGGTTTAGTGGTTAGGATTCTGGGCTTTCACTGCCGTGGCCCGGGTTAGATCCTTGGTCTGGGACCTGAGGTCCCACAAGCCGAGTGGCCAAAAAAAAAAGGAAGCGAATGCAACAGTGAGATGAGCAGGACTTCAGAGAAACAAGGGAATCATTACTGAACTTAGACGGGGCACTTTAAACATTCATTAATTGATTCAATCCACAGATACTTCTTCAGCTCCAACTATGCACTATTCTAAGAGGGAACAAAAGGCACAAGGTCTTTCTTTTTCATTGTGTTTGCAGACAATCAATAAATATATGGCAGGTAGTGAGAAATACTAGAAAGAAAAATACCCAATCTAAAGAGGCTGGGGTGGGAGGGGGTGCTATTTTGTTATTCGGGTTTTTCCTAACATAGTGACCAGAGGGTCACCTGAGCAGAGGCGTGGAGGAAACTCTACAAATATATGGGGAAGAGCATCGAGGCAGAAGGAGAACCAAATGCTAAAGCCAGAAACAGGGGTGCCCTTGACAGTGAGGAGCAGTAAGGAGACCAGTGTGGTGGAAGCCCGGTTTGAGAAAGAAAGAGATGAGGTCTGAGAGGTGGCCAGGTAGGCTGTGCCCCGAGATGAAGAAGGGAGTGCTATGAAGTTTACAGTAATTCAGAGGGTTTGCTAGTGAACCAAAGAGAGATGGAATGAACCGGAGTTGAATGGCTCATTGATGTCACAGGAAGTTTTTATTGTTCGGTTTTTAAGAAACGTGATATGTCAATATTTGGGGAGTAGGCATTTTTTTCCTCTCCGGGAAGAGATAGAGGGAGCTATGAAGTGGGAGGGAATTATTATAGAAAGGAAGGAAAAAAAGGAAATTGAAGACAGAGTTCAAGATATGAGGGAAAAGGTAGAAATGCCTTCCTTCCTCCAGAGACCCTGGGTTAAGTCCAAGAATAAAACTGTAGCCACTGATGCCTGCCCTCAGTAGCTGCTTCTATACAGCCAACCCCAAATATCTATATATAAAGTCAGACAGTATAGATTTAATTCAAATAAGAGACAGATGGTCCTAGAAGTCTGTAGGCACAGACAGATATTTGAGGTGATTCAATAGGACCAAGTAAAGGAAGCTTTGAGTGGTTGACTTAATAAATTACTACAGAATCTTTATAAAACCTTAGGCTTGACTAGATATGGGTTTAATAAGAGTGGTAATTATCACAAGAAGAAGAGAAATGGTTTGATCTTCTTTACCTTAAGGCTTCTAAAATGATTGAAATCATCTTAAAAGAAATTTAAAACTAATACTGTATAATAATTTAGAAAGTTCACAGACACACCAGACTACATGAACAGCATGATTTTATGGGAAAAATCATGCCAGATAAAACTAAAAACTCTGAAAAACCACAGTGTGACTAAAGAAAATGTTTAAGAGACTTAAGTAATATTAGACCATACTATTCAGCATTAGGAATGTTAGTTTAAACAGTCATAGGTTCATGGCTCTTCTGCCTTGAAAAGTTCTGCAGTAAACAAGGTGTTTCATATTTGTGATCAATAGGCAACACACGTCTTGAAATTTAATGTGCAGGGTTGGTTTAATTGACTAAAGCTCAGGCCGGTAGAAAAAGCACAAAGAAGATGAGAGACAAATTAACAGCATAATGACTTTCTGTCAACCATAACACAATACCTACCAAGTATCAGAATGACTTTTGGTATTAGCTGATAACAGCCTTTAACTTCATTCATATTTTTCTTAATTGTGAAACATAGCATCCCTACAAAAGGATGTACAAACCATACCTGTGTAGTTTAATAAATGATAACCATCATCCTTCCTTCTCTTTCCCCTCAAGGATAACTGCCATCCTGAATTTTGCATTGCTCATTCCCTTGCCCTTCTTTATAATGTTCCCATCTACAGAGGTGTTCCCAAATAGCATATTGTTTCACTCCAGCAGTGGATGAGGGATCCTGTTTGATCTACACCCTGCATTGGTATTGACCAACTTTTAGATTTTCACCTTTCCCTTCCAGTGGTTGTAAAATTCTACTTCATTGTGGTTTTAATTCACATTTCCTGATTACTTAGTTTGAGCATCTTTTCATGTGTTTAAGGGACAGTTGAAATTCTCTTCTGTTAGTAACTTTTTCTCACTTTTGTATGGGCTGCTTACTTTTTTCCCTGTTGATTTCTGGGAGTTCTTTATATAATCCTTTGAGTTATACGTCTCCTCCTAGTTTTTGACCTGCTTTTTCACTCTCTGTTTGATGTATTTCAGTGAACAGTCATCCTTAATATTAATGTAGCCAACATTTACCAACTTTCCCCCTATAGTTTTAGCCTTTCTTATTTCAAAATTAATTTCGTGATGATCAGAGAATGATTACAAATTGTTGGGCTGCCTCTTGTCCTGGTAAGAATTCAGTTTTTATAAATGCTTCATGTGGGCTACACATTAGTATGTAGAATGTGTATTTTCAAACCATTAAATGTTCTTTTTTTAAAAATGACCATTAGATCAAACTTAATTTTTCAGTTAATATCTCCTATATTCTTACTACTTTTTGTCTACCTGATCTATTAGTATTTTAGAGAGTACTACTCTAGTAGATTTGTCAATTGTTCTCTGTAGTTCTGTCAACTTTCGATTTACATATATTGAAACTGTGTTATTTTGTGCATGTCTTAGATTCATTATAATTATAGGGTGAATTAAAATTTTTAATGTTATGTTGTGGCTCTCTTTATTTCTTATTTCCTTGAGTAGCTTTTATCTAATATTAAGATAGCTGCCCCAGGTTTCCTTTGATTATTTAGTCAATATATCTTTTTGCTATCTTTTGGTTCTAAGTATTTATGTGTCTTTGTGAAGCATGTGGTCTATTGTAAATAGTATACGGCTGTATTTTTTTTAAACCCAACCTAGCCATCTTTATATTTTACCTATAGTGTTTAAACCATTTACATTTATTGCAATTAATGATATAAAAGATCTGTCTATCTATCATCTATCTATGTTAAGATATTTATTGTGAGGAATTGGCTCACAAAATCATGGAAGCTAAGTTCCATGATCTGCCCCCTGCAAGCTGGAGACGCAGCAAAGTGGATGGTGTAATTCAATCCAAAGCCAAAGGCCTAAGAACCAGAGTAAGTCTCAGTCCAATGGCAGAAGACCAATGTCCAGCTCAAGCAGTCAGGCAGGAAAGGCAAATTCTACCTCTCTCAGCCATGCTGTTCTATTCAGACCTTCAACAGGTTTGATGGTGGCCACCTTCATAGGAGAGGGCTCTACTCCATCTCCAAGTTCAGATGCTAAGGTCATCCAGAAACACTTTCACTGACACACCTGGAAATAATGTTTAGCCAAATGTCTGAACACACTGTGACCCAGTCAAGTGGACACATAAAATTAACCATCGCACCTTCTAATGTCAAAAATACATTCCTAGGGCTTCCCTGGTGGCTCAGTGGTTGAGAATCTGCCTGCCGGTGCAGGGGACACAGGTTCGAGCCCTGGTCTGGGAGGATCCCACATGCCGCGGAGCAACTGGGCCCGTGAGCCACAACTACTGAGCCTGCACGTCTGGAGCCTGTGCACCGCAACAAGAGAGGCCGCAATGGTGAGAGGCCCGCGCACCGCGATGAGGAGAGGCCCCCGCTCGCGGCAACTGGAGAAAGCTCTCGCGCAGAGACGAGGACCCAACACAGCCAAAAATAAAAATTGATTAATTAATTAATTTAAAAAAAAAAAAGAAAAAAAATACATTCCTAAAACATCAGATATTTTGCATGAAAACACTGAGAGTCTATTTCCTGGTAGTTTAAATGAGAAAAATGTATAATGCATTACATGTTAACCCTAGCTCCCAACCAATTTTCTTAAGTAAAATGCTTAAATACAAATAACAAACTATCATATCAGGATGTGAAATGCTTAAAGCATTGTTTTATGATTACCAAACATGAAACTCTGCATGCATACCACGAACATTATGTTTCCAATATGGCAAAGCAAATAACTGCAATAAATAAATTTGTTAGAAAAAAATGCAGTGAAAATTTTCCTATAAAAACAAGGCAATTACCTACAATAAACTGTAATTCACCGAGTGAGGAGAAAACTTGATACTTTGAAGAAAACTGAGAAGGGAGCAGGACCACAGGAGGAATGGTCCCTCGTTGCAGAAAGTGCTGATAGGCATGAGTGGATTTAAAACTGGTCATTTCAAGCAAACTTTCCAACTCAGAAGCTGATAGAAATCCTCTATCATTTGGAGCTGCTGAAGAACCTCCTGAACAAGAAAGCCATCAGAAATTTTCAAAGGAGATGACTAATGTATAAGGATGAAAAAGTTTGTAAAAAGGAGCTTGGTTCAAACTCCTATTATTTACATTTGTTTTCTCTATCCTCCACACTTTTCTTCAATGCTTTCTGAGAGAGAGAGAGAGAGAGAGAGAGAGTGTGTGTGTGTGTGTGTGTGTGTGTGTGTGCGTGTGTGTGTAACTCATTCATCACTACTCCAAAATGCGAGCTAAACTTGACAGGCACTTTGGAGATGCGTTCTGAACCAGCACACCATGGCAAAGGGTGGTTCCCACTGAGTGTAGGCTGTGATGTTTCGCTCAGAACCGGCATCCCCATTGTTGGAACTCCGCATGCTTTTCCAGAACTCTTCATGTGATTCTGATGATTTATCCATTGTATTTGGAATGTAACCTGATACCATCCCAGCACGTCATTTTGTTAAAAATAGATTAATTTGGAATGTAATTAGACATTGCTCCTGTATAACCACCGACTGATAAAGAATGTATTCAAAGGTATGTAAATTCTATGGTATTTGGTTATTAAAAACCAAGAGGTATTCTACTGGAAAGATGTTAGCTGAGGAAAATTCTACAATGTCTACCTGTATTTTAATTTACTTTCACAGTCTTATTCTTTTCCCATTTGTATCTCAATCTTCTGTTCTCCTCCCTCCCTAATTCTTTCTTGCCTTCAAAACCCAAATGTGGGGGAATTCCCTGGTGGTCTAGTGGTGAGGGCTCCGTGCTTCCACTGCAGCGGGCACGAGTTTGATCCCTGGTCGAGTAACTAAGATTCTGCAAGCCACGCGGTGCAGCAAAACAAAAAACAAAAAACAAAAAACAAAAAAACGTGGGCTGGTTTGTGGTTATGAATTGTCAGGGGAGATAGTAAACATTGTTTTTCTCATTCCCAGCACCAAATTCGAGGCAGGCAAATCCACCCTAATACCCCTTCTACATGGTGGACTTCATTTCTCATTTTCCACTGTCTTGAGAGAGTAGCCTTTCAAAGTCCTGGCTTATTTGACATCACCTCTGAAGGCTTCCCCAGCTTCAGTCTGTTCCCTGCATCCATGCCTCTGCCAAAACACAAGTACAAGGTCTCAGTACAGAAGCCAGCCTGGGTGCTTCCGTGCACCCAAGGTTTTACATCTACTTCAGTTCTCACCTCTGAGAAGCCCTTACTTTCATGCCAGCTTAACAATGAATTTATAAGATTTTAAAAACTATTTAATATTTAACTTGTTTCCATCAAGAGGGCTGTTCAGGGCATCTAATCTGCCTGCACTGCTGAAAACAGAAGATGCCCCTCCTTTTCTAACATTTTTATTATTGCCCATACTCAGGGAGTCAGAAGGCTGTCGATTAACTTCTCAGCTCATGCTAACTGAATCCAGAAAATAAACCAAACAGGTCCAAAAGTGCCATAATATTTGAATGTGACAAAATGTGACTTAAATCATAAAATTAAGGTGAATCACATATCCAGCGGTCACAGATGGCTTGCATGCCTAGAGGGAATACCAATCACCAAACTCAGCAGGTTTACTGCTATGGGGATGTGGAATAGGGCTATTGGTATTTGGGGGTACATGTTAAGAAATGTTATCTTGTGTTTATTTAAAATAAGAATCCTATGGGCATAGAAAACAGGCTGGAAAAAAAATGATTTTTGGGTGATGGGAACTATGGCTCATTGGTTATTTTATTTCTGCTTATCTTTTTTCCCCTAAAATATCTATAATAAACGTGTTTTATTTTGTTTTAAAAATGGCAATAAGTTTTTTAAAGGCAAAGATATATGAAATACAGCATTTGGGGACTAGGAGGCAGGGCCTACACAGGGGCTGCAGAAGGTCAGTGCTTGACTATAGACCCCGCTGTGCAGACAGGTGCCTTTGACCAGAAGGAGCAGAAAAAAATGATAAAATGACTTATGGGAGTAAATGGTGAGGACAGGTTTAAGTAGGCGAACATGGCAGGGAACAGTTTCTAAATGCTATAGGTCTAAACACTTAGCAAGACGTATTTCTTTAACTCACAATAAAGTGCTATCACTAGAAAATGTAAAATGAAAGCAGTTCTTTTGAAGGCTGACAATGAAAAAAAACACTTCCTGAAATTGCCTAAGATTAGAAATACATTTAAATTTTAATTAGGATGATTAATCAGCTCAATATTCTTACACACACAGGAAGGTACAAAAAGAAAAGCAGCCTTTTAAGGATGCCCATGCTGATGTCAGTAAAGAAGGTAGCTTATACAGTCCACCCATTCATTTGATGAGCAAACATCACTGAGTACCTACTATGTGCCAGGTACTACGATGGCTCCTGGAATCCACAAACAAGTGGTCTACCATTTATGCCCTCAAGGATCTTAAGCTCTTTCAGGAAGACAGATTTTTACATGAGCTACAGTGTAGCATGACAGAAGCATGTTCATTGGGGATTGAGTCCCTTTTTGAGTTTGCCACAGCACAGTGACCCTTCTTTACCTATCTCTTACCAGGCTATCAAGGGACCGGTGTCTGGTCTTGGCATTTGACTTATATTCTCCCATCCAGACCCACAGACTTCATTTTACTTTGTATATATTTGCTGAAAGCAGTAGAAGCAATCCCAGTCACCTATCTCCTGAACAAAAGACCTTAACAAAATTTGCATTAGGGGAGCTAGGGTCCCAGTTTGTGGTAGATTTGCCAGGTCCAAGCCCTGCCCTCCTAGCTATACTGCACTGTCATTGATGGTTAAAATATTTGGCCCCCAAATGCGGCCAAGAAAGAGAACTCAGGTAGAGAACATACAGATTGACAGCCCTGACCTAGAAACTTCCAGAAACTGCTTCAATTGTATGGTTTCTGCAGAACTGGAAAACCGTAACTCAATGGCAGTTCCGTGTTTATTCAAGAGTACAGACATGTGATATAATTGCTCCTATTTCCAAAGCAGCTTGAAGAAGTAATTACAAGACAATAGAGTGAAGTCAGAGCATGATGGGAAGCTTAGGATTTGTTGGGTTTCGTGGCCTGTGCTTCTTAGGGCCCCTTCTAGAGAACCCACTCTATCCATGGGCCTTGGAAACTGCATCCCAAAGGTAGCAGCCCCATGAAGAAGGTAGACCAACCAGATTCTCAGGAAAAGAGTTTGAACTTCGCAGTAGAGACTGTAGTGAGGCAGAGGTCATGATATAGATTTGGAGCTGTGGTCTTATTGGGTCATGGGCAAGATGAATAAGAGAAGAAGCTGACCAAAAGAGAAGAGGAGACAAATGAGAGGAAAGCAGAGAGAGCCAGAGATAAGAGAGATTGTATGTTCCTGAGATATTGGGGAGTATTGGCTCTTCATGTCAGCTCCTGAATCCATACATAGCCATGAAATGACCTGACATTTCTCCATAAGAGCTCGCTTGGGTTGGTTTGTTTTCTCTCGATTCTAAAGAGCCTTGACTAAGACAAATCAGAACACAGTTGAGCAGAACCATTTTATTATTTGGCAAAAATAACATTCAAATGTTTCAGTGGGTAAACAAGCTCTATTAGTGAAAATCAACAGAAGACTGCAAAGCAAATGGTGAAAAATTCACTACTAGCTTCCATGATACCTAAACATGAGAGGGTGAAATGGATTGCATGTTCAACTTGAGATTCAATGGGAAACCAAGAGACATGCCCCAGTGGATATTTTAAGCCCTCTTCTCTGATGGCAGTAACAGCTTGAGTGCCTTGATCGACTCCTGGGCTTAAAAATATTATGAAAGCAGGTGTTTCCAATAGCAGCCATAGTGATATGAATTTAAGGGTCATTCATAACTCAAGACAACAGGCTGAGGCTTCATGACAGGCCTCTGGATTTTCCAAATCATGGTATGGTCTGATGGACTGAATACATTAGCGTTTGTTTTCTATGCAGCAATATCAGAACAGCATTTATGTGCCTGAGTCACAAATACATTTACCCAATCTTTCTTGATACTTACAACTCATCCATTAAATGGTAGCGGCCTATTCCTCCAATAAAGGCAAATTACTCTTTCGTTTATGAGATAAACCTATAAACTGGTTTCTTGTCTGCAGCACTCATCCATTATAGAACTTGCGGCTTCTGAAAGATGAATAATTATAGTCCCTGAGGAGATCTGCTACATATATATGTAAATATATATATATATATTTACATATATATATATATATATATATATATATATATATATATATATCTTGCCATGGTAGTCATCAAATTGGAGGGTGGGTTGATAGGCGTGGGCAACAGTGATAAAACAAACAGTCATCTTGTCTGTCAGGCAGCAAAGTAAATCGGTGAGGACAGCCCTCATTACCGCAAATGGTGGCAGGGGGCTGGTGAGGTCATCCAATTTCTGCGCAGGTACTCTCTCTCTCTCTCTGATAAAATAAATCCTATGCCATAAAGACTTACGTATCATAAATACACTCATCCAGTGAGTAAGTGAAAGAAAAGCCATAGATGACTTATGGATGAGTTCAGGGGGACCCATTTTATATAAATAGGCTGCCCTTTAAAACAGCCATATTATTTTTGCCACACTGGAAGTCTATATTCCTTGGGGGAAAATGGCAGATCAGAAATCAGGATCTAACAAGCTGTGCATAATAAATGTGTAGCATATGTTACGGCTGAATTCATCCCTACTGTTTGCTGCATATACATTCTACCTAGAGTTGCAGAAGTGCTTGTTATCCTGATGACACTGAGGCAAGGAGAGAAGATGACAAGAAGAATGCCATCTATAGCTCAAGATATTGCCTCCTGGGACCATGTCAGGATTTCTAGCAATAAATCCACGGGAATAAATTCAGGAAACACTGGAGTTTAAAATTGTCAATCCTAATTATAGACTGTTTTTAGCAGTCCCATAGGTTCTGTGGATTCATTTTACAAATTATGCTGATCTCATTATAACGTATATCCTTTACAAAACATAGGTTATAAATGACTTGCACCTCCAGTGAATTCAGTATATTCTTTGGATGATTCTGTCCTACCAATTCTTACTGGTAAAGCAAATCCTTCTCTCTCCTGCTTCAAAATCCCCCGTTTCTTCTCTTTAAAATGTCTACATGATTTATTATCCTATCCCTCCTCATTCAGCAAATATTTATTAACTGTCAACTCTGTGTATAGCATTATTCTAGACACTAGGAAAGATGTAAAGTTGTAAACCACATACTTAGAGCTCTCTAGAAAATTCAACTTTTTCAGGACAATAGGACATGCACACATGAAAACGGAAATATCAACACAGAAGTTAAAATAGTGCAAGACAATAAAAGAGATATCTCAAAGCAGTACATTTTTTTAAGCATCTTTATTGGCGTATAATTGCTTTACAATGGTGTGTTAGTTACTGCTTTATAACAAAGTGAATCAGCTATACATATACATATATCCCCATATCTCCACCCTCTTGCGTCTCCCTCCCACCCTCCCTATCCCACTCCTCTAGGTGGTCACAAAGCACCGAGCTGATCTCCCTGTGCTATGCAGCTGTTTCCCACTAGTTATCTATTTTATATTTGGTAGTGTATATATGTCCTTTCAAAGCAGTACATTTTGAAGTGCCAAATAATTGGTAAAGACAAAAAATAAAAGAGAGTAAAAGAAACAGTAGTCTTTCTGTGCTCAGTGGTTGGAAAAGGCTTCCTTCTGGAGCAGAGAAGATTTGAATCATTTTAAAAGAAGCAGTATGAGCATAGACAAGGGCATGGGTCAACACACAGAGGAGAGGGAAGCATAGAATATTGGGAGAAAATGGACCGTTCCTCCGACAGGAGGGATATTTAACAGGAGTTCAGGAGAACAAGCCGGTGAGCAATTAGAGGACAGTCTGTAGAGCATCTTGACTAGCAGTCTGTACTTCATCTTAAAGGTAATGGATATCCATAACAGGCGTAATTATGAAATCAACTTTACTGAGGCGCACTTTATATCCAGTCAATTGTGCACATTTTGAATGTACTGTTAGATGAGTTTTAGCTTATGGACATTGTCAGGGAACCACCTCTGCAAACAAGATACAGAACATCTCCATCACTGCAGAAAGTTGTCTTGCAACTCCTTCCTGTCAATCCCTCCCAAACGTCTTTTTTTTCATTAACACACCATAGTCCACTACTTACCCATCACTGGGCATTTTGAATAGTTCCAGTTCTAAGCTATAGCATTTTTAAGCTGCTCTAATATAGTTCATACAGCTCTAAACACTTTTAAACAGAAGGGGTTTTTCTTTAAGTTTTGTGAGTTGTTTTCTTAAGCCTGGGCCTCCCAAGTGGTATTACTGGGTTAAACCGTATGATACTTCATTCACCCACTAGATTTTAACTGTGATGTGGCATCTGATGCCATATGTCTAGCTTGCTTGGACTCCTAGCTTCCCAGGGAACATGCTAGGTTTCTTCATTGGTTTTATCACCAGCATTTAATAAGCCCATTGAAGAGTTCAGGTTAAACTCAGCAGGTTGAACAGACGCATATGCCTCCTCTCACACTCACGACCCTGATGAAATGAAGATAAAAGAATAAAAAAATATATAATATATTTATCCACAAGGATAAAGAGACTAGAGGATTAAATATCTGGAGACAAGAAATTTCAACACATCCTGGGGGGACAGAGGCAGATAGAGCTGCAGTAACTGATTTAGCAGAGGAAGCCCTAACTAAACGAGCCTTAGGGATGAGAATCCACTTTTATCCAGAGAATCTCTGAGATTCTCAGGCTCTCAGTGAGATATGGCACAGTGGAGGTGAGGCATAGGGTTAAACAAAATGGATTGTGTATGGAGTGGCTACACTCCAAGGCTCTCTATCCCACGTGATTTTGTCAGGAAATTAAGAAACATCTCTCCACCCCAACTTCTGCCCCAAGCAGGAGAAGGGAATTTTAATTTATTGAGAACTCAAGGAAGAAGTACTGAACCAGATCCCAGACTTAGTGGAGGACAGAAATGAAGGAATTAGATGAAGGAGAGAGTACTGAATGGTGGGTGATCTTTACTCTGCTCGCTCCTATGACCTTGACAGCTGGGCACAGGGCACACAGGCAGGAAACTGGAGGGCTCTTCTTACAGAAACTGAAGCCCTCAGAGAACAAAACTCCAGAGAATGACTTCTAGGTGTTATTTCAAACTCAAATGACCACTTCACTGCTCCCCACTGATACATCTCACCTGTGCGTACAGAGATTCCAAGAAACTCTGCGTTGCTTCTTTTTATTTCCCCCTTAGAAATGGACAGCCAAGAGTTATAGCCATTTTAGGGACAGATGAAAACAAAGAGTAAAGAGGAACCCAGAGGAAGGAGAAGAGAGTGCAGAAAACAGAGGAAATTTTCCCCTTAAAAAGTAAATACCCTGGGGCTTCCCTGGTGGTGCAGTGGTTAAGAATCCACCTGCCAATGCAGGGGACACGGGTTCAAGCCCTGGTCTGGGAAGATCCCACATGCCGCGGAGCAACTGGGCCCGTGAGCCACAATTACTGAGCCTGCGCGTCTGGAGCCTGTGCTCTGCAACAAGAGAGGCCACGATAGTGAGAGGCCTGCGCACCGCGATGAAGAGTGGCCCCCGCTTGCCACAACTAGAGAAAGCCCTCGCACAGAAACGAAGACAAAACACAGCCATAAATAAATAAATAAATAAAATTATTTAAAAAAAAAAAAGTAAATACCCTTAGAGAGATATGTGAATATGTTGCATTAATAAAATAAAAATAGAAAGATTTCAAAAAGGAATAGTTAAGAATCAGAGAGTGCTCTTGAAAATTAAAAATTAGATGGAATCAATGCAATCTCCCAGAAAATTAAGCATAAAGACAAAGAGGTGGAAAAAATAAGAGAAAAATATACTGTTTCAACCCAGGAAATACATTGAGTTCTGAAAAGAGAAAACAGACAAAATGAGAGAAAGAAAATTACCAGAACAATAATGTAAGAAAATTGTATGAATACCTATTTGGAAAGGGCTGCTCAATAAATTGCAAACAGACTCATATTAACTCGTGTTAACATATTAAGATAACTCATATAGCATACTATTGGAAAATTCCAGAATACCAGAGATAAAAAGAAAATTAATAATAATTTTTTAAAAAGCTTTCAGAGAGAAAAACAACACCACATACAAAGGAACATGGATCAGAATGGCATCGGATTTTCCAATAGCTACACTGGACACCAGGAAACAACAGAGCAATAGCCTAAAAGTTCTGAAGGAAAATTATTTAGAACCTTGAAATGTATATACCCAGTCAGACTGTCAATCAAGGGTCAGAATAAAAGGAGGATATTGTCAGAAGGGTGGGGTCTCAAAAACTGATTTCCTGCTCACCCCTTCTTAAAAAGTAACCACAAGATATTCCCCGTAGAAATAAGAAAACTATCAAGATAGTGGAGGACATAGAATTCAGAAAATATGAGAATTCAACAGGAAAGTAGTGAATGAAATTCCCAAGGTGGTGTTCCAGCTGTGCAAGAAGTCTAAAGACCAGCAAGTCCAGAGTGGGTCAGGAGCGCCAATGGTTCTGGGAGGGGTTCTCAAAGGAAAAAAAAAAATGGAATTGATGGACTAGCTGAAATGTTGAAACGTCTTATAGAAAATTTTATGAGGAAAAAAAGGAAGCAGTTAATAAATTCAGGTTGGGGGCACAGCAAGTGCAAGTTAGAAATATATGTGAAATAACCAGGTGAAGGAGGTTTTAAATAAAGAGATCTGAAGTGAACAGGGAGTGGGAGTAACGGGGGATGTAGGTGTGTAAATGTGCACGCACACATGCGCAGACGAGCGTGAGTGTGTGTGTGTCACAGGAGAGAGAAGTGAGGACAGAGCAAGAAGAAAGAGACGATACTGTATTCAGAGGTCCTATTGCTGACATAAATCTCAGGCTCCTTTATGGAGATGTCTTGAGGTGATTTGTTTGCTTTTCAGTTTGTTGTAAGGTTAGAGGTCATTGCTAATTCTGCCAAGTGGCCCGTGGTGTGCTGTATCTTCTGGGAGCTGGAATTTCCCGAGCGCGCCACACACACACAGCACAGCCCTGACCGAGGACTGGAGGAGCCTGATGGCCTCGTGAAGTCTGTGGCTATGAAAGGGTTTCCTGGGGGGCGGGGGGGGGGGTCCGGAGGATGGATAGCCCTCATGCGGAAGTCTGTTGTCACATCCTAGGACTGAGTTGTGCAAAGGACACTAAGTCAAACGCGTCTCAAATGCAACCTTTTCAAGCCTCCGCGTGGTGCTTCCGCTGTTTAAAAGGATTTCACCAAAGAGTACAAGAGACAGGGAGGCTTCCTGCTGATTTTGAGAAAACAGACTCTGACTTTTAAAAGCCTGGGTGGAAGCCACAGTGGGAATGCTATTCTGCAAAAATGTTTGCTTTTTTTTTAAACTCCCTTGACTATTATTACTGATTGTTGTTATTTGTCATTGAGATCTGGGACACCCACACACACAAATTTTAAAACTATTCTTTATTTCACAAAGCATAATCTTATGGGGATGTTGGAGATGACACTAGGATGCAGGTGGGAGAGCTGCCTGGCCAAAAAGAACAGCTGGCGTGTCAAGGGCATTGGCCTGGGGGTGGCACCAGACCTTTGAGGAGGGTCCTAAAAGGTCGTGACAGTTGAGCAGTGGCCCGAGGAGCCTGGGATCTGAGACCTGGGTTCAGGACCTGGCTGTGAACACTGGCAAATGACTTAACATGCTTGTGCCTCAGTTTTCTCACCTGTAAAATATAAATAATTACTCATCCCATGTGATTATTTCAAAGATGGCATATGTGAAAGATTTTTAAATGTAAGGAGTTATAAAAGTATAATTTATCATTATTACAATTCATATCATCATCATACATTATGTAATATATAATTGGTATGCTATGTGATATATAATTATGTTACATTTTATAACAATATATATTGAGTATATATTAAATATCTTTCCTTTTTTCAGAATTACTGTGACGCAGAGTTCTCAAAATGTAGACAAACCGCGGCTGGTATAGAACTGGAATCGCTGACATGACAGTTCTCTCATGGTGCATTTGGTGCAAAGACCAGTTTCTCAGCTGAGGCAGCTACCAAATAGTGCACAGGGCACTGGGTGTCCTTAGGATCCAGGACCAGACACCTTGATTTTGCCATACAGCCTGGTCAGGTCAACCCCCCTTCTCTGAGCCTGTATCTGTACATTGTACATCTATGCAAGGAAGGAGTTGGATGGCCTCCAAGGTTCTCTACCTGCTCAGGAATTCTGTGTCTCATGTGAGGCCTCTGGGTTGGGCATATGAATTGTGAGCAACTGTGTTAATCATCTATTACTGTATAACAAGTTACCCTAAAACTTAGCAGCTTCAGAACATTTATTATCTCTCAGTTTCTGTGGGTCAGGAATCCAGGCTCAGCTGGGGGCCTCTGACCCAGGGTCTCCCACAGGCTTCAGTCAAGCTCTTGGCCAGAGCTGCCGTCACCCCAGGGCTCAAAGAGGGGAGGGTCCACTTCCAAGCGCACTCCTGTGACTGTCGGCAGAAATCGGTTCCTCTAGCGTTGCTGGACTGACAGCCTCAGGTCCTTGCTGTCTGCTGGCCAGAGACACCCATCCCTTGCCCCATGGGTTTCTCCAAAGGGCCACTCAACAAGACCACTGGCTTTTTCCAGAGCGAGAGCTCTGAGAGAGAGATGAGGGTGCATAGGCAGAAAAAGAGAGAGAGGATGTGCCCAAAATAGCAGCCACAGTCTTTTTGTAACCAGATCTCAGAAGTGACACCCCATTGCTTCTGCCAGCTTCTATTCATTAGAGACCAGCAGTAAGCCTAGCTCACATTCAAGGGGAGGGCATTACACAAGGTCATGTCAGGCGGGAGACAGGAACCCGTGGCACGTTTCAGAGCTGGCCAACCACAGCAGCTAAGGGGGAATCATCCAGCAATTGCTGCATAGTTGGCATCACATGATACTATTTATCCATTGGTTCATTCCCGCAACGAACATTCTTCAACCACCTTCCATGACAATGCCTTGTGTATATGCCCCGAGGTGGCAAAGACAACAACTCAGAAAGTCCTTGTCCCCATCTACTCACATTTGTTCTCAGTGAATGGGGGGGTGACGCCTGGAGCTGCTTCTCAACTGTGTGTGCCCAGAGGGCCCCCCACCCACACTGATTCTAATAGGCTTCCCTTTGAAGAACTACTAATAAGAGAAAGGCTAAGACTGGTTCTCAAAGGATCACATGATAAAGTAGAAACAGGGAAGGACCGTTAAGAGGATTCTCCTGCTGCCAGACCCAGAAGTGCTCCTCCTAGTGGCTGCCCCTGAGAGATGTTATGGGAAGAAGCAGATGCTATACGTGTGATACCGAGTTCCAATAAGGAACCAGGCGGCTGCTTGCTAACCAAACCCTCCCAGCGCCTGCCCTATTTCACTGTCTTCTTTAATCACTTTCTATGCCCGTTTTCTCCACCAGATGGCAAATTCCATTGAGGACACTGTCTCTGTCATTTTATGTCCTCTCCCCCAACTTCCCCCCCCCCCAACCCACCAGCCCTTCCCCAACAATTATCTTTCTGGTCAACCTCCCTCTTTAGTTTATTTGGACTAATGTTTCGAATGTGGTACACGTTCAATAAATTGATGTTGACTTTAAAGGTAAAGCAAATGGAGAAATAAAGTACTAGAGGAGTTGAGAGGAGGTAAATATACTTAACGGAGGATACTATTTGAAGTCTTCCCAAGAAAGAGATGGAATTTATATTTGATTTTCTTTTAAATTCACTTTTGCTGGTGAAATTTTGTCACAAAGCTCTGTTGGAAAGTGAGCGCCTTGTGAAAAACACAGTGGTGTCAGGAGGGGATGAGGGCTGCTTATTCGTTCAATTTGAAGCATCCTGACCTTTGGAGTTTTCTGCGTCCCTTTATCTTTCTTGGTACCAAGACCCAAGGGGAAAATGGTGCTTCATCAAACGCTGTGGGTGTGGGGCACCTGTTAGCAGTCACTTGAGAGGGCTCTGCCTGGCACAAATGTCCCTGAGTGGGTCAAGCAGTATCCCCCCAAATTCATGTCCACCCAACACCTCAGAATGTGAAATAGGGTCTCTGCAGATGTAATCAGTTAAGGATCTAGAGATGAAGTCAGCCTGGATTTAGAGTGATCCACTGATCACTTGGTGATCCACTGGTGTTCAATGGATCCCTTGACACGTGTCCTTAAGAAGAGAAAAGGACACAGAGACATTAAGGAGGACGTTAAGAGGCAGAGGTTGGGTGATGCTGCCACAAGCCACAGAAGCTGGAAGAGGCAAGGCTCCCGTAGAGCCTTCGAAGGGAGTGCAGCCCTGTAACAGCTCGATTTCATTCTTCTGGCCTCCAGGTCTACGAGAGAAGAACTTTCTATTGTTTTAAGTCATCAGGTTGTGGTACTTTGTTACAGCACCCTTAGGAAACTAATACAGTTCCCCAATGTTCACAGATCTGTGGACAACTCAGAAGCAAAATGCATCAATCATTACTTCCCTAAGAATGCTAAGTTTTCAAGTCCTCCTATACCCAGGGTGGGTTGTTTTCTGCTTTGGAGACATTGTGCAAGAGAGGAAGAGGAGCAAAGAAAAATGAAGCATTTGAAGGGCTTTGATCTTCTGGCCAAGGTTGTGCCTGGGTCTCACACTGTCCCACTGCTCCTCAGAAGGCGTCACCGCGGAGGATTGTGGGTGGGTCCTTAGGAGGCGGGGGTTTTTTGTAGGCAGGGCAGTGAGATTGGGGGCCCAGAGTGTCCCAATTAGAGGGTTATAGGTGTTGAGGGAGTTATTCCTTAACAGAAATGGAAAAATTAGCCAATTCTATCAGGCACTGGCTCTGATTCTGCTCACAGAGGATCAGAGAAGGAGGTTGACTGGGAAAGATTTTGGAGAAGTGAGGGTGAGGCTAGGTGAGCCTCAAGAGGGGTGAGGAGAGGCAGACAGAGCCTGTGCGAGTCAGGCACACAGATCTTGGTGCTAGGTCAGCTCCGGCTTTGAATCCTTCATTGATTTCTTACTACCTGTATAATCTGAGCTGACTCTAAAACAGAGATTGTCATACTGAGTAAAGTAAGTCAGACAGAGAAAGACAAATATCGTATGATGTCGCTTATATGTGGTATCTAAAAAAACGGTACAAATGAACTTATTTACAAAACAGAAATAGGGCCACAGATGTAGAAAACAAACTTATGGTTACCAGGGGGGACAGCGGGGAGGGATAAATTGGGAGATTGGGATTGATGTATACACACAATTACATATAAAATAGATAACTAATAAGAACCTGCTGTATAGCACAGGGAACTCTACTCAATACTCTGTAATGAACTAGATGGGAAAAGAATCTAAAAAAGAGTGGATATATGTATGTGTATAACTGATTTACTTTGCTCTACGGCAGAAACTAACACAACATTGTAAATCAACTGTACTCCAATAAAGATTAATTTAAAAAAATAATAGTCTCCAAATTTGGGAGAGTAATAGTACCTATCTTACATTGTTATTGTGAGTTGATGCAGTAATGTTCAGAGAATATAGGATTATTTGCTTAATATATAGCTTAATAAATCAATTATCCTCATCATTATTATTATGGGCTAGGACATAGTATTAGCAAATCAGAGCTATCTTGGTAGGAGACCTGACTGATTACATGAGAGGATGTTGCAGGGGCCGAGCCCTTTCAGGCTCAGTAATGAGACCTACTTTGGCCCCTAAACTGTTCCCTTGAAATTCAATCAGTGGATGCACAAATATATATTTACTTTTGTAAGACTGAAATTCTGCAATAGTTGATGATTCAGAAAACTGTTTTATGTATAAAACAATTATTAAGAATTTTCAAATGGTTACATAGGGACAGTCATTTTATTGAATGAGAGGATGAGTTAGCTAGCTTATTGTAAAAAGAACGTAATTTTCCCTTTTTTTTATTAAAGATTTTTTTTTGATGTGGACCATTTTTTAAAGTCTTTATTGAATTTGTTACAATAGTGCTTCTGTTTTATGTTTTGGTTTTTTGGGCACGAGGTATGTGGGACCTTAGCTCCCCCAACCGGGATTGAACCTGCACCCCCTTCATTGGAAGGGGGAGTCTTAACCACCAGACCGCCTGGGAAGTCCCCGTAATTTTACTTTTGAGCCAACGTGTTACAAAAATTAAAATATAAATACAGGCAGAATACAGGGCTGCACCATCCCACACAATAGCCGCTAGCTGCCTGTGGCTGCTGAAATAGTTGAAATGTGACTAGTCTGAATTGAAAGGTGATGTAATTGTAAAATTCACTCTGGAGTTTAAAGACTTAGTTCTTCAAAAGAGAATTTAAAATATCTCAACTTTTAGATTGATTACATGTTGAAGCGATAGTATTCTGAATATGTTGGTTAAATTAAATGTATTGCTAAAGTTAATTTCACTTGTTTCCTTTTCCTTTTTTACTGCGGCTACTAGAAAATTTAAAATTACATACATGTCTTGTATTTGCATTTCCCATTACACCTTTATTGAATATCCTTGCCCTAGGTAATGAGAGGCAGAAGCTCCATCTTCTCACTCACTCGTTCATAGATTTATTCTACCATTATAGTCCGCGGTACTGGGGGTGCTAAGATAAATGTGGCAGTCTTTGTCCACATGACAGGGTGTCGAGTTGATTGAATTAGGGTAGGAGGCATGGAGCCAGCAGCCCCAGACACCTGTGTGCTGGGCTGGAGGACCCACCCCTCGTAACATCCCTGTTCTTCGCCTCATTCCACCCACTCTTTGCTTCTGATGTCGCTCTTTTTTTTTTTTTTAAATTTATTTATTTATTTATTTATTTTTGGCTGTGATGGGTCTTCGTTTCTGTGCAAGGGCTTTCTCTAGTTGCGGCGAGCAGGAGCCACTCTTCATCGCGGCGCACGGGCCTCTCACTATCGCAGCATCTCTTGTTGCAGAGCACGGGCTCCAGACGCGCAGGCTCATTAGTTGTGGCTCATGGGCCCAGTTGCTCCGCGGCATGTGGGATCTTCCCAGTCCAGGGCTCGAACCCGTGTCCCCTGCATTGGCAGGTAGACTCTCAACCACTGCGCCACCAGGGAAGCCCCCTGATGTTGCTCTTTACCTTGATCACAGACATTCCTTTCTTTACACCCATTCCTCTACCAATGCCTCTCCCAGCTCCTGTGGGAATTTGACACTCGGATCTGCACTCACAGGACCATAATACACACACACACACACACACACACACACAGAACCATCTTCATCCTTCTCGAAACCACTCCCAAAGAAAGAGCCAGCGTCCTAAGACGCGAGTCCTGTGTGTCTGGACTCTTTACTGAAAAGTAGCAGGGTCCTTTGTTTGAGGGATTGGTTTTTTAGAAGAAACTATCCCAGATCTGCATAGTTCTCTGCCTCGCTTTCTCTTCCCCTTGCCCCCTTTTCTCTCCTTTTCTGCCCGCCGCCCCCCAACGCTAGAGAATTCCACGGTCTCCCTCTGATAACCACGTCAGTATCTAATAACATAACCTCACATAAGGAAGTGACTTTTTTACACAGGGATCTTCCCTGCTGCAGTTTAATCCTTATCCTGTAGCTTCTCACTGTGGGGAAAACAGCCCCCCCTGTCAAGCTCTGGTTGCTCCCCTGTGTTTGCAAATAGCCAATGAATTAGCCTTTCTTCTTTTTTCGTTTCGAATAAATACAATGTTTTAATGTTTTATTTGGTTTTTTGTTTGTTTGATTTTGCTTTCTTATGCCCTCACTTTATTCAACTTAGGTTTTGAGATGGTAAATTATTTCATGTACTTTCAAGTTCAGGTTTTGAGACGGTAAATTATTTCATGTACTTTCAAGTTCTTATGTTTCTAAAACCTGTTTACGTTGGTCTTTTTAGGGCCTCCACCCTTCTCCCCTCAAAGCTCTTAATACTCCATTAAATAAATGAAAACAGTGCTTTCAAGTATGGCATAGAGAGGGAAAAAAATGTCTGTTTTCCACTTTTTATACTTTTCTTTATCCTTACCCAGTATTCCCCATCATAATAGTGAGGCCATAGTATCGATTCCTGTTCTACTTCCCGGCCACCCCCATCCCTGTCTGTCATTCTTGTATTATCTGCAATTCCCAGCAGAGTATTTGCTTCACTGTTTTTTCCCATTATCCTGCAGTTTTTTTTATCTTCGATTACATTCTACTTGCTTTAAAGTTGGCAAAGAAAAAATATTAAGAATGGTTGTTTTGGGGTTGTAAGTGAAATTGTATAAAATGGGAGCCCTAGTCTTTTCTGTTATTTTAGTTTATCTTATTCCCTAAAGTGAAAAATACACCTGCTACTTAAACCATAATTCTTTTGGCAGTGGTTTCTTGGTCAGAATCAGATTCCTTCCTTTGCCTTCAAAAATAGCAAATACATCAAGAGTGTTGTTTCGCTCTATATATTGAATTGTGGAATACCCATAATATTTCCTGGCCCTGCAGATTTCTTGATGTTTGCAGGATGTAGTGCCAGAACACAATTGTTTCCAGACAACTCAGCTAAAGATACTTAAAGAGCATGTGAATTTGGAGTCAGAAAAAGACATTGATATACACTGTGTTTATTTTTAGCATGCTGGTGCATAAGGCCAATTTCTGAGTTGTAGCTTACAGGGTTCTACTGTGACTAAAAATGAAATTGATAATCAAAATAGCTTTGGCTAGTTGATAAGAGTTTTTCCATCAAAAGCTAAATTACAGCAATCTGAAAACCATATGTAAAATGAAGATAATTTTTAAAAATAAAATGGAAAAGAAATGAAACCCAAGACTTTAAATCTTTTAATAACCTTTATCGAAATGTCCTAACACAAAAAAATAATACATTTTCATTAGAGAAAATATAACCATTCAGGTAAAGGCACAAAAAAGAAATGAAATTATTTTAGTGAGTTTTTATATTTTTAATTTCTGAAACGTTTTCAGTGTCTGAGAATCCTTCTTGCTCATAGTTTTTTCGCATGATAACCTGCTCTTTTTTTTTAATTAATTTATTTTTTAAATTAATTAATTAATTATTTTTGGCTGTGTTGGGTCTTCGTCTCTGTGCGAGGGCTTTCTCTAGTTGCGGCGAGTGGGGGCCACTCTTCATCGCGGTGCGCGGGCCTCTCACTATCGCGGCCTCTCTTGTTGTGGAGCACAGGCTCCAGACGTGCAGGCTCACGGGCCTAGTTGCTCCGCGGCATGTGGGATCTTCCCAGACCAGGGCTCGAACCCGTGTCCCCTGCATTGGCAGGCAGATTCTCAACCACTGCGCCACTAGGGAAGCCCCAAACTTGCTCTTTTTTCAGAGATGTCATTTATTCTCAACACTCAGTAAGGATGCTACTTGGATTTCTTCTCAATCCTTTAATATCTTAACTCTCTTTCCCTGGAGCAATTACTCTGACTGTCCAGTTAGATCTTCTTCTAGACTAGTTCCTGATTCTCCTCAAATGCCTAGTGATTTTTCTAATGACTGTGCATATTCATAGGTTTCAGTACTAGCAGCTGGTATGGAGTGGACCCTGCTGCCCTTCTGCTAACTGTGGCAGTCATGCTGGTTAACTTCCCTTGGCTGGCCTATGCTCAAGTTCATCTTCACAGGAATATAGCCGACGCCCACTTCACTATTCCCACTGCCTCCCAAAGCAGACGAGATCTGGGGTCAGATCACACAACCCAAACCACATCATGGCTCTGCTCTTGCCAACCTCCATGTAACTCTGATATGAAATCAGGAATCCATAACTTGTTGGGCAAGATGGCAGCAGACTCATCCAATCTAACAGGCTATTAATTTACCACCTTCTCCCTCCCCCACACTGTGAACTTGTGAGAGTCCTAGAAAAGCTAAGATGCTGCCAGGGTGCCATAAATGCAAATACATCAGTCAGCCAGACACCATATGATACGACTTATATGTGGAATCTAAAATATGACACAAATGAACTTATCTATGAAACAGAAACAGACTCACAAACATAGAAAACAAACTTATGGTTACCAAAGGGGACACGGAGAGGGGGAGGGATAAATTAGGAGTTTGAGATTAGCAGATACAAACTATTATATATAAAACAGATAAACAACAAGGTCCTACTGTATAGCACAGGGGACAGTATTCAGTATCCTCTAATAGATCATAATGGAAAATAGTATGAAAAAGAATATGTATGTATGTATAACTGAATCAATTTGTATACACCTGAAACTAACACACAACATTTTAAATCAACTCTACTCCAATTAAAAAAAAATTATATGTATATATGTATCTCAGTCAGCTATACTCTTAAAGAGAAACTAGAAACACAATTACCAATCAGAGATGATACTAGAGTACTTGAACTCAACCTCACCATCACGATACCCCCTGTACAGCACAATTAATTGGCACCAGCAACTCAGAAGAAAAGTGTGTACTTGTCAGGAAGTCCTTTACACCTTGACGTCCATTGAGGTTATACCAAGAACACAGGGTAAGGCAGTCACTGCCAGAGATAAATTTAAGATGATGTAAACATGAAACTCTGCATCCCAGGGGAAGAGAAATAGAAATTTTAGTTATAGACAAATAATTTTATCGAAATGGCAATAAACACCCCAGAGATTATATTATTCAAATGTATTTTTGTCAAATGTACAAAGACCTTATGTCTCAAACCTTTGTTTTTTCTCCCATATCTGTCTCCTCTCTGAAGATATCCTGCATTATCTTCTACTGCATTGTTAGCCTAACTCCACTTTCCCTTGATCTCTGTTCCCATTCTGATCTAGCTTTTGAAGAAATTTAAAGCAAAGCTTGCTTCAGCCAGTCAGACACAGAGCATGAGTTAGGAATTTGACACACGTGGGTGTCCATAGCAGCTCTATCCCTTACCAGCTAAGTGACCTTAGGAAATTGCCTGACCTCTCTTATCCTCAGTTTCCTCACCTGTAAAATGTTAATGACAGTGCCCAAGGCATGGACAGCACTTTTCCAAAGAACCAAGAATGGGGGCCCAATTAGAGATGAGATTATATGAATCCTCTAGCTTTTATCTGGAGCCTTCAGAAATTGGAGAATTCCAGAAGTTTCTTTCATGTACAGTACCCTGCATGGGTACTTGGAGGAACACAAAATCTCCAGTATAATCACATACCTGCTCTCAAGGTGGGCACAGAAGCCCAGGCTAATCAAAATGGAGCTCTGATTAGAAGTGGAATAAAAGTTCCTTTTGCAGAGGTAGCTCTCCTAGAGACAATGCTGAAGCTTAACCCCAAGTCTTTTCTGTATTCCTCTGCCGGGGGCAAGGGCAGGTGGCAATTTCGCTAAACTCTGAAAACCATTTAATCCCCTTCTGGAAAACATTTAAGGTCGCCTCACTCGGTTGCCCAAGCTCTTCTCTTGGGTATGTAAGGCATTCAAGGATATCTTCTTCTAGTTCTTAAAACTCTTAGGTCTGGAACACACCAGGGCCTTCTTTGCCACAAGGGAAAATTCCAACGATGTATTCTTAAAATTAGACTCAGATTCACCACGCTTGGATTTCTTACCATTACTAATAAAGAAGTTTCCATGCAGAAGGAATTCAAGTACTATATAAGGCAGGGATCAATGGGAGAATTACAGATTTCCTTCTTATTTTTACTCTACTGCTTCTGATTTTTAATTTAATATTGATTGTACTAAAATTAAACTCACACGTATGCACCAGAACATGCGAAAAACAAAACGCAAATATAAGGCAAAAAGAGACATTGACTTTTACTAATTACTCTCCTCCTACTTCTTTAAAAAAGATTTTTCTTCAGCACCCTTTGCTGTCAAATTGGGACCCTCTCTGTGTTGAGAAAAGGGAACACTCTTGCACTGTTGGTGGGAATGTAAGTTAGTGCAGCCACTGTGGAAAACAGTATGGAGGTTCCTCAGAAAACTAAAAATAGGATTACTGCATGATCCAGCAATCCCACCCCTGAGCATATATCCAGACAAAACTATAATTCAAAAAGATACAATGCACTGCTATGTCCATAGCAGCACTATTCACAATAGCCAAGACATGGAAAAAACCTAAATGTCCATCGACAGATAAATGGATAAAGAAGATGTGGTACATATATACAATGGAATACTACTCAGCCATAAAAAAGAACAAAATAATGCCATTTGCAGCAACATGGATGCAAGTAGAGATTATCATACTAAGTGAAGTAAGTCAGAAAGAGAAAGACAAATACCATATGATATCACTTATATGTGGAATCTAAAATATGACACAAAGGAACCTATCTATGAAACAGAAACAGAATCAGGGATAGAGAGAATAGTCTGGTGGTTGCCAAGGGGGTGGGGGAGGGGGAAGGGATGGAGTGGGAGTTTGGAGTTAGTAGATGCAAACTAGTATATATAGAATGGATACACAACAGGATCCTACTGTATAGCACAGGGAACTATATTCAGTATCCTGTGATAAACCATACTGGAAAAGAATATGATAAAGAACGTATATATATGTATAACTGAGTCACTATGCTGTACAGCAGTAATTAACACAACATTGTAAATCGACTATACTTCAATAAAAAAGAAAAAAAAATGGAACCCTTTCACCAGGTTAAAGTCTGAATTAAAAAAAAAAAAAAAAAAGATTCCAAATTCCCCCAGTGCTGGTATTTGGGAGAGTTTTGCGTAGACTCACATTTGCGGGAGGACAGGTGATTTCAGGGAGGTGAACTACTGTTCTTATGTGGTTGGCCTGACAGAGTCACCAGCCACTGCCCCCCCCCGGCTGCCTCAGGTCCTGATATCCCTTCCTGCCCATTACCATACCGTCCACGCGTACTTCGCTCTCTGCAGCAAAGTCAGTAATGCTCTGTTCTAGTAAAACCAACTCTTCTCTGTGCCCCTCTGAACTTCCCAGACATCTCCAGTTATGATGTGATGATGGGTCTCACTTCTGGGCAGAATAAGTGGGCTTCCTTTCCCTCCACCCCTGCTCCAATGGTCTGTGGCATTCCAACCTTCCGGAGGGCAGCAGTCAACCAGACACTCTAAGTGACAACAGCCAGCCAAGTCCCCGCAATCACCACAGCCACTTCAGTTCACAATGGATTTGTCGTGTGTGCAAGCAATGAACCTTTGGGATTGCAGGTTATCTGGTTACCACAGCATAACCTAACCTAATCCCACCTAATACATCCTAAAACTCAACCCCTGGTTCCTGCTCCAGACTAGGAGAATTTCTGTTCCTTAGACCCAGCAGTCTAAGCCATTCATCCGGAAATGAGAGATGACAGTCACAACAGTGCCAAATTAACATTTGACCGAAGTGCATATTGTGTGTGTGTGCATTAATAGTTGGAAATGTTCACAAGAATTATCTCTGGATGGTAGGATTACAGGCAAATTTTATTTCTGTTCTTTATACCTTTCCATATTTTTCCAGTTTTCCTCAATGTATATGCATTCTTTTTATAATCAGAAAATAATGTTAACATCATTTTTTAAAAAGAAATTTGTTGCACTGATATCAGCAAAACATATTAGAACAGATAGGCATTCCAGAAAAATGGTCCTTCACTGCCACTAACACAGTTTGCTTACCCCTTCCCTGACCTGACTTGTGTCTCACCCATCCTCGTGTGTGCTCACGAAGGTCACCTATGGCTTCTGTGTGGCCATGGGGTCTCATCATTCTAACTGTATGTCACGAGTGTGTCTCTGTCCCTGCACTAGACCACAAGCTCCTTGAGGGAGGGTGAAGATCACTTTGAAACAAAGAATCAGCAGGGCTGTACCCCTTCCTAAGACTCTGGGGGAGAACCTGTCCCACGCCTCTCTCCTAGTTTCTGGCAACGCCCAACATTCCTTGGCTTATAGCCACGTCGCTCCCATCTCTGCCTCTGTCTACACATTGCCTTCTCCTCTCTCATAAGGATACGTGTGATTATTTTTAGGGTCCGCTCAGATAATCCAGAATAAACTACTCCATTCAAGATCCTTAACATAATCACACCTTCTGCCATATGAGGTTCTGGGGATTAGGACATGGACATATATTTGGTGGGGAGTTCCCTGGTGGCCTAGTGGTTAGGATTCCACTTTCATTGCCGTGGCCCGTGTTCAGTCCCTGATCGGGGAACTGAGATCCCGTAAGCCACTCAGTGTGGGGAGGAAAAAAAATGAAAAAAACTAACAACATATTTGGTGGGGCTAACACTCAGCCACTACACCTAGCATAAGATGAAACTGGGATTCTGTAATATTTGTTAAACAGATCAGTAAATTATAAATAAGTGAATGACTCCTGGACCCCTTCCATGAAGTCTGACTTATTCTGTCCCAGGCTTGACTGGGCACATCTTGTCTACTCCAAACTCACTATGCCCTATCTTCCCATCAAACGCTAGGGGAAAGAAGTGCTTTTGGACCTGAATCTGTGGTCCTTGACTGGCTAACCCATTTTTTAGCACAATTCTTTTTTGGAAGAGGAAAGGTGTCGCTTCCCTTTGTCCAGTCAGTTGTTTAAAAAGTCAGTAGCATGCTAAGCAAATCCTCTTGGGGTCTGCAACCCTTTCTCCCAAGGTGACGGGAGGATTAATTGCCCTTGGTGATACTTTTTTCGTCTTCAGTCAAGTCGGTGGGAGCTCTCAGCCCAGAGTGAATCTCACCAGATCGGAGGCTGGGGGTCCAGGCGCTGCCTAACATAGAATCAACGCTGTGATTATTAGTCACATTAAAGAATCAAAGTCATTGAGTAGAGAGGTCTGCTATAGAAAACAGTATAAGAACAACTAATGATGGGAAAGAATGCATATCTCTTAGTTAACGTTAAAACCGTTCTTCTCTTCTTAGGTGAGTCAAATAATCCAGGACAGAGATACCTTTACTTCTTCAGGGACCTTGGATCCCCTCCGGCATTGTCCAAGATCTGCATTTCTGGTCAAGCTGATTCCCTGTATAATGTTAGTGTTATAAACCCAAACCATAGATGGGATATAAGACATATCTCTCCTTGTATCCTCTCTCAAATTCTGTATCAGTTTGAATTCTCATCATCTTTGAAACACAGTAAGGCTATAAATCATGAAGAAATGTTTTTGCATGAGCACAGACTCAGGAGCCTACGCCTTCCCTGTAACTTCCAGTTGAGGACAGAAAGGCTGAATTTAGAGTGCTGACATTTGACCGTCCTACAAGCACCCTCCTTGTCCAGACAGACATGACACAAAGACCCATTTGCTATGACCGGAGTCTTCCCCGAGGAGCCCCTGGTGTTTAGAGATCAAAGCAGAGGTCAGCACTCCTACTGTCAGGGGAGCCAGGACCACCGAGAGGAAAACACAAGCAAAATGACCTTTCAGCAATGAGGCAGCTAGAAAGAGCTGCAGTTCTCCGTGTGTGATGTGACAGCCAGAGCCGTGCAGAGATGCAGGGGGCAAAGGCAGTGAGGAAAGAACCTGGGGGGAGCAAAGGGATGCTCTCCAGTGACTGTGCGTGTCTCTGCTGACTCCAGGCTGGCCCTGGATCCTACCCTCTACTGAGAGGGTTTGCCAAAAAAGCATCCATGCCATTAAATGTAAGAGTGGCACATATTTCCCCAAGTCACTTTCATGTCCGTTTCATTACTTTAGCTCCGGCCTTCCTGCACACACTCACCTTTTAAGAAGGCTGTTGCAGCTCCTTTTGGGTTTCCAGTTTCTTGCTTCACCCATCATAACAGCAAAGCCTTGAGCTGCCAAGAGAAAAGAGAGCAATCTCCACTAATCCATTGCGTCAAAACTCTAGTCAATTACGTTAGCCTGTCATCTGACTTTTTAAAAATTAAAATACATATTCTTTTGCATATCAATAGAGAAAAACTGGAAGAATGTACACCCAAATGCAAACAGTAGTGTTCTGATGAAGGGTCGAGGTGGAAAAAAGGAACAGAGTTTTACAATGTTCTTGTTTGGCTTGAATTTTTTTTTTTTCTACAGTCATTCTATATTACTTTTGTAGTTAGAAGAAATCAATAAAGACTGCTTTCTATTTAAAAAATTAAAAAGCTGAGCAGGTTCATTTTTGCTCCCTGCTCGGCCCAGGGAAAATGAGAAGATCTCTCTGAAATTGCAATGTGTGAGGAGACGGGTGTGTTTGGGTGTGTGCGTGCACTTGCACTGCTCAGAATGACAAAGCATGCACACACAGGAGGAGCTCACAAACAACAGAGCCACTGAGGGCTGCTGCCTCCCATCTGTAAGAGCCTAAAGTGTCATCTGCACTCCCCTGGTGGTGCCGAAGCAACAGCCAGAAGTCCTCTCCCTCTCACGACCGTGCAGCAGGTATTTTTGTGCCAACAGGGAGGAGGGTTCCTTTTGGTGTAAGCCAGGATCTTCATGAAAGAGGCAGTGCATTGTGCCTGACTACCAGCACAATAAAGACGTAAGAAAAATACCAAAGGGGAAAGGGGGGGAGGGACAAATTAGAAGTTTGGGATTAACATATACACACTACTATATATAAAATAGATAACCAACAAGGACCTACTATATAGCACAGGGAACTATGCTCAGTACTTTGTAACAACCTATAAGGGAAAAGAATCTGAAAAAGAGTATGTATATAACTGATTCACTTTGCTGTACATCTGAAACTAATACAACACTGTAAATCAATTATACTCCAACTTTTAAAAAATGGCTGCTGAGGATGTACACACACACATACATTTAACTAACCCTGCCAACAAAAATATACATGGAAATAAACATGAAAACAGGGAAATGGAAAAAATAAAAGTGGGACTGGATGGAGTTGATCTAAACATGCCCTTGTGTTAAGGAGGATGAGAAGCAAGGAGGGAAAGGAGGGACAGAATTTCCTCTTCCTCATTTCTTGCCCTAAAATCATGGCTTGGAAATAGAACAATTCTAAAAAAGCAATCGATATTTCCAGTTTCACTTTGAAAATGTAGAAAGCTGGAAAGAACATTGCAGTCACTTACAAGAAGAAAAACTGGGACAAAAAAACAAATTGAAAATTTTCCTGAACCCATGAGAGAGCTGAGGTCACAGGGCAAACATCCAACCTAAAATCTGGGGAGAGACAGGCACCTGCAGGGAGAAAGGAGAAACAAAGCCAAGCATTTGCTTACCTGGGGCAAACACTGCCATGCACCAAATAAGCTGGTAAGAAGATTTAGTTAAATTTTAAAGAATTACTGAAGGCTGAGTCTGGGCTAGTTAGAGAGTGTGAAGTCTCTGAGAACCACAGAGTTCATAACCTCTTGCAGGTTTTACTCCACAAATGCCCCCAGACACTTACAGGGAAAGCTGGGGAGAATCCTGAGAATTGGGGGAAACAGCCACTGCTGAAACTCCACCTAGACCCATTTTTCCCATCTCCTCTATGGAACAAAAGCTTTAATTTGCAGAGGGAAGAGCAACAAAATTTGACACCGTAGGTCACTGGTAGAAACTTATTGCAGCTGTGAGAAGGGAGCAGATTTTAATATGCTCTACCCTTGGGAGAACAGCAAGATCACATGCTGGCACCAGCACTACTGCTAGGGGAATGACAGGAGCACTTGTGAGGGCCACACTCCTGAGAACCAGGCTCCCAGTGCCTGTCTAAAACTGAGGCTAAATCGAAACATCAGAAAACAGCCGCCATCCCTCACTCTTTCCCTATAGCACAGTAACAAACATTGAGAAAATAATAGTAGAATATGGGTGGAAGAAGTACAAGTGACAGATTCTCTCTGGGGAGTAGACCCAAGAAAAATCCTCTGGCAAAATAGCCTACACCTTAAAAACAAGGTATCACTAGAGAAATTTGAAGCCTGTGATATGCTAAGGGTAAGCCAGCACAAAGGAAACTTCAAATTCAGCCCAATAACTGACTAAATTAACACAAACATTCACACTAAAGGCATAGGAAAAAAAGATGTATTCATCTCCAAGAATAAAAAACAATACTGCTATCTTCTATCCTATAAAACATGTACAGCTTTCTATAAAAAAGAAAAATAAAAGGCATACAAGATTGTAAGGAAAGACCCAATCTGAAGAGACAAAATGATTAACAAAAACAGACACTCATATATGACACAGATGTTGGAAATCAGACAGAGAATTTAAAACAACAATGACCAAAGTGTTATAGATGGAAAAGGTAGACAACATGCAAGATCAGATAGGTAATTTCAGCAGAAAGCTAGAAACTATACAGAAGAATTTAAACAGATTTTTAAATTTTTAAAAATTTAAAATGCCTTTAAAAGAGTAACAGATTTTTTTTTAATGCCTTTAAAAGAGTATCCAGGAGCTATGAGACAACTTCAAATTGTCTAACATATGTAAAATTTGAATTCCACAAGTAGAAAGCAGGAAGAACAGGCAGAAGAAATACTTGAAGAAATAGTGGCTGAGAATTTTCTAAAAGTAACGACATAAACTAATAACAGATCAAAAAAAAAAAAAACAAACTCAGAAAACATCCAGCAGAATAAACATACACACACACACCTAGGCTTATCATATCAAAACTTCTAGAAATCAAAGACAAAGAGAATATCTTATAGGCAGCCAGAGTTACAAATTAAAACCACATAAGATAACATATATACCTATTAGAATGGCTAAAAAAATAAACTGAGAATATTTAGTGCTGACAAAGAGGAGAAGAAAATGGCACTTATATTGCTGGTGGAATATAAAAGGGTGCAGCTACTCGGGAAAGCAGTTTTCCTGTTACTTATAAAGATAAATATACACTTAACATATGACCCAGAAATCCCACATCTAGATATTTATCCTAGAGTTATGAAAATGTATGTTCACACAAATATTTGTACTTGATTGCTTATGGTAGCTCTATCTATAATCACCAAAAAACTGGAAGCAATTCAAATATCCTTCAAGGGGTAAATGAATAAACAAATGTGCTACATACATGCAATAGAATTGCTCAATGGTAAAAAGGACTGAACTATTGATACACACAATACACTGATGAATCTCAAAGGCATTATGCTGAATAAAAGAAATCAGTCTCAAAAATTTACATACTATATAATTCCATTTATATTAGAATTCAAGAAAAAGCAAAGCTATGGTGATGGAGAACACATCAGTGGTTGCCAGGATTTAGTGGTTAGGGGAGGGTGTGACTACAAAAGGGCAGCATGAGGGTTGTTTTAGGGCGATGGAACTGTTTTGTATCCAAATAGTTGTTCATACATTAATGTGTAAGTGTTTAAACTTATAGAACTGTACCCCCTAAAAAGTCAATTTTAGAGTATATTAATTTCTTCAATATCATAACAACAAAAAAGAAATGAAATAGATTGGGACAAAGAAACACTGAAATATTAAAACCATTGCTTCAGCCAATGCAATTTACCCCTCCATGATCTTTGGACTAATTGATCCAAGTCCTGATTTTTTAATAGCATAGGGATAGCTTGATTGCTGGTAAGATTCTAGTTCTATGCTAAGACATCCCCCTTTGCCTTGCTACCAGGTATCATACAGTTCTGCACTGGGTCAGAGAAATTTTCCTCAGCAGAAGGGCAACAACCTCGTGGTGCATTGGAAGGTCACCAATACCATGGTAAGAAAATACATATTAAAAAGCTGAAATTTTCTAACTTGTTCTGATTTAATTGTGGCAGAATATTGTTGAGTATTAATTTATGTTTTGCTGTCATATTTTTCTTTCCTGCCTCCAATCTGAACAGGTGGACAGACTTTTGTTAGCCCTTGTCTCAAAGGAGGTTGGAGCAGGAGACGGCAGAAGTAGCCTGACGTCTCCCTGGCTTTGGTTTGCTGGAGGCCTGAGCCAAATATGAGGACAAGTGCTCAGCCTTAAGGGTGATAAGGAGCTGCTAGAATTCCTTTGGAGGGTAGCAGCATCAGTCAGAGGGAGAGGAGTGGATGTAAACTGTCAGGTTCCAACAAATGAGTACCCATAGCCAATTGCCTTCCAGTGCCCCGGGGTGAACTGAGGGCAAGGGAAAAGCAAAATGTGCCCAAGTAGGCAAATCCTTAGTGCTGGCAATCCTAATCATCGCAAAGCTTTCCAGCAAAGCTTCCAGACATATAAGAATCATTCTGCTCTAAACGATGGTGGAGTGATGACGAGGGCTACCCACATAGTTTGTTTAGCATTAGTTTTCTGGAAACTTTGCTCAACCTTAAAAGGGCCAGAAAGAACTCCATTAATAGATGGTGTTACAGGGAACTCTGCTCAATGTTACGTGGCAGGCTGGATGGGAGGGGAGTCTGGGGGAGAATGAATACATGTATATGTATGGTTGAGTCCCTTTACTGTGCACCTGAATCTATCACAACATTGTTCATCGGCTATACTCCAATAAAAAATAAAAAGTTAAAAAAGATAGTAGTTACAATAGAAGAAATAAATTTTTAAAAATAAATGGTGTTATATTTTCAGGGTAGCTAGGTGAGGCTTGAGATCAGATTAAATCACATTTAAGGAAAATGAAATATTGTAACATTTCTTGAGTATCCTCAGTGCTATCAGAACCCCACCTGTATACCTTTAGCACCTACTGCTTCTATATTTGCTTGCTGGCCCAGTTTCCAAATGCCAAAACCCCCAAGCCTATGCCTAAGAGCTCTCTGGCTGCTGGGGACGGCTCTGCCTGAATGAGGCATAGGTGTGAAGCTCCAAAAATTAATGGTCCCTATAGCAACCTTCAACCAATGACTAGTGGATAAATAACTCAGCTCCCTTGCCCTTCAGGCAGGGTAACTCTAAGGCATGTCTTTATACTGTTTCTCAAAGTTCTCCAGTGAGATTAAATGCCCATTGCCCACAGTGGTAAATTCCTTGATAAAACACCCACATTGCCTTCCTTCCTTTCTCTGTCTCACTTCCTCAGTGAGTTACTAGTATTTCCTGAGCTCAATTCCTAAATGCTATATATGCTAAAGTTAATATGCCACGGGCTAAAGTTTGTATCCCCCCAAAATTCATATGCAAAAGCCTAATTCCCCATGTGATGGTATTTGAAGGTGGGTTCTTTGGGAGCTGTATGAGCGTAATTAGTGCCCTTATAAAAGAGATTCCCAGAGAGCTCCCTCAGCCCTTCTGCCACGTGAAAATACAGCAAAAGGATGGCTGTCTATGACCCAGGAAATAGGCTCTTCCCAGACACTGAATATGCTGGCACCTTGACCTTGAACTTCCCAGCCTGTGAAATATAAATTTCTGTTATGTGTAAGCCACCCAATCTATGATGTTTCATTTTAGCAGCTTTTAGGCTAGAACTAAAACACTACATAAAGCACTTACACTCAAATCTTTATCTCCTGATCTGCTTCTAGACGGCCCAAAATGAAGACTCCCAAGGTTCGGCTGCAAATTAATACCAATTATATTTTTTTATTTTCAAAAAATTGTCTTTTTCCTGATTGTTAGTGGGGAGAACATTTATTCCCCCACTACTTCCATTTCAATAAGGGGAAGGCTAGTCTAAACACTTGCAGATTCTTATTGCCCACTCACACTTCTACACAGAAGGAGGGAGTTATCTGGTTGTTGAGTTCAGGAATTGAGCATTTTCAACTCAGCCCATCTGGGCTTTGTCATCTTTTCAGATCTATCAGCCTTCAGAGAAGGTGACTTTCTGGTCTCCTGGTCAAGTCCTGTGGCAATTATCAGGGCAAGATATCGCTGTATGAGTAAAACGTCTCATTCAGAGATGAAGGATTAATACTTGACCCACATTGGTATTGATCTAAACCATTCTCTAATCAACTTTATCAGTAATAAATCTCAAAATTGATCTCTGTCTATCGCCTGTGTTTTGGTTTTCAATTGATTCCAAATTTAGGAGAGGAAGAAGGCAAAATATGTTGTTTTAAAAGTTGTCCCAACTATTCTTGAAATTAAGCATACATTTCATTTGTTTATTGATTATTTGTATCACTATAGAATTTCTGGTTGACAGAGATTTTTCTTTCCTTTCAGCTCTTTAAAGATGTTGCTTCACTGTTTCATTTCTGGTTAGAAAAACTGCTGTCATCCTTAATTTGTTGTTCCTTTGTATGTAACATGTCTCTTTTCTGGCTGCTTCTAATATTTTCTCTGTTGCTGGTTTTGAGCAATTGGAACAGAACGTGCCTTGGTTGTACTCTTTTCATGTTTCTTGTGCTTGGAACATGCTGAGTTTCTTGGACCTATGGCTTTATAATTTTCAACAAATTTGGAAAGTTTTCAACCATTATTATTTCTTCAAATTATTTTCCTGTTCCCTTCCCTCCTTCAGGACTCTAATTATACATATATTAGACCTTTGATGTTGTCCCATAGCTCACTAATGCTCTTTTAGTGTTTTTTAATCCTCCTTTTTCTATATGTTTCATTTGGGGTAGTTCCTTTTACTATGTCTTCAGGTTTATTAATTTTTTCTTCTGCAATGTCTAATATAATATTAATTCCATCCAGAGTGTCTTTCATCTCAAACATTGTAGTTTTAATCTCTAGAAGTTTAACTCGGGTTACTTTTATATCTTCTATAACCCCATTTAATGTTTTGAATGTCTAGATAACATATACTTTAATGTCCTTGTGTGCTAATTTTAACATCTGTGTCAGTTCTCAGTTAGTTATTCTTGGTTGGTTTTTTTCTCTTCATTATTGGTTGTATTTTCCTGTGTCTTTGCACGCCTAGAAATTTTATCTTGTTAGGTAATGGATATTCCTATATTCCTATAAATATTCTTGAGCAACTTTGTTCTGGAATGCAGTTAAGTTTCCTTGGAAAATGATCCTTTTTCCCTTAGCTTTACTGAGGTATAATTGACAAATAAAAATATGTATACTTAAAGCATACACTGTGATGATTTCTATATGTGTGTATATGTGTATATATATACATATATATATATATATATATATATATATATATCTTGCGAAAGGACTCCCATCAGATTAATTAACACATCTATCACCTCATATATTTAACTTTTTTTTGGTGAGAACATTTAGGTTCTATTCTCTTAGCAAATTTCAATTATACAATACTGTATTATCAACTACAGTCACCATGATATACATTAGATTCCCAGAGCTCATGCACCGTATAACTGAAGTTTGTATCTTTTTACCAACTTCTCCCTATCCTTGATTCCTCAGCCACTTTTCAACTCTGTTTCTATGAGTTTGACTTTTTTGGGATTCCATGTATAACTGTAACCATGGAAAACTGATCCTTTTGGCTCTTGCTTTTAAGACTTGTTAAGCAGGTCCAGAGCAGCATTTAGTTGAGAGCTAATAAATTCCCACAGCTGAGACAAGACCCTTCAGAGTACTCTCTCCTATGAATTATGAGGTTTTCAATCTGGTTTGTAGGAACAGGCACTGTGTGAGCGATGACCACTGTTTTGCTTGTCCTTTTAGGTGATTTCCCCCAGGTCTTCTGTGGCTTCTTCACATGCAAATGCTGATCGGTACTGTGCTGAAGACTCAGGGGACCTCCTCATGTCTCTAGAGTTCTCTCTCCATGCAGTCCTCCCCTCTTTGGTACTTTGTTCTGTGCACTCAGACCACTTTGGTTTCCCTGTTCTTCATCCCAGGGACACCTTCAGGCTCTGCCTGGGTTACCCTCCTGTGCTGTGGCCTGAAAACACAAGACTGTAAGCTGCGGCAATTGTAAGTTTCATCTAGTTTGGCTCCAGTCTGTTGGGGATTACTGTCTTTCCTTTCAAAAACAAAGATGGAACAAAGTCTTTGTCGGGCAAAAAAAAAAGCTGAGAGAACTCACCAGCAACAGATCTTCAAAAAATTAAAAAAAAATTTTTTTTTATTGGAGTATAATTGCTTTACAATGTTGTGTTAGTTTCCTCTGTACAATGAAGTGAATCAGCTGTATGTATACATATATCCCCTCCCTCTTGGGCATCCCTCCCCCCCCACCCCCATCCCACCCATCTAGGTCATCACAGAGCACCGACTTGAGCTTCCTGTGTTTTATAGCATGTTCCCATTAGCTATCTATTTTACACATGGTAGTGTATATATGTCAATCCTAATCTCCCAATTCGTCTCACCCTCCCCTTCCCTGCACCCCGATGTCCACATGTCCGTTCTCTACGTCTACGTCTCTATTCCTGCCCTGCAAATAGGTTCATCCATACCATTAACAAAAAATGTTAAAGGAAGTTCCTCTGGCAGAAGAAAAATGATACCAGATGGAAATTTGGATCTACCCAAAGGAATGAAGAATGCCATAAATGGTAAATATAAAATCCTTTTATTCAAATGGGTAGTTAGTCCTAGTACCACTTACAGAATAGTCTATTATTTTCCCACTGAAATGAAATGCCTCCTTTATTATATATCAAATTCCTCAAATAATTGTGGGTCTGTTTGTATACTCCCTGTTTTATTCCAGTGACCTATTTGCCCGTAACTATATAATAGTACCACTCTGCTTTTATCTCAGTCACTGTATAATTTGTATATCTGTTAAGGCGAGTTCACCTTGTTGATCTTCATTTTCAAAATTTCCTTGATAATTTCCCTGTGTTTATTCTATGATATGAACTTCAAAATCAATACATCCACTTCTCACGCCCCCACAAAAAAAATTATAAATTCCTGTCTGGATTTTGACTAAAATTATAATAAATCCATATATTAATTTGCATGCAACAGTTAGCTGAGAATGAGTTTCCGTTAGGAGAAAGAGATCGGGGGATTCTGGGCATGGATAGAACCACGAGATGCCACATTTCATGCTGAAGGAGTGACAGCTCCTGAGAATCACTCAGGAAATGCTCTGTGGGATGCTGACTGGACAGGGGTGCAGCCGGGTCAGCCAAGGGAGCCCGGAGAGAGAAGTGTGTGCATGTGATGGTCCTTCTGATTGACCCAGTTCAGTGCCCTCTCTTAGAAACTTGGCCAGCTTTTATTTGAGGGGTAATTCTATTGCTGAAAGATTCATCTAAGGAAGAGATGGGGAGGGAGGTTGCCATGGACCTAATTAAGTATATAAACCCAACTGGAGAGAAAGGCTTCAATCCTTGGTCATGAACTCACCTGTGGCTCTGCCACTCATGCTTACATGTACTGTTGACATCTCAAGGAAAGGTAAAAGAGGCCATGAAACCATGATTTTTAAA
Organism: Balaenoptera musculus; assembly: GCF_009873245.2. Taxonomy (NCBI): domain Eukaryota; kingdom Metazoa; phylum Chordata; class Mammalia; order Artiodactyla; family Balaenopteridae; genus Balaenoptera; species Balaenoptera musculus. Next base: position 69,348,464 of record NC_045796.1, on the reverse strand, counting down.
AAGAGGTTTAAAAAAAAGTACTATAAAAATATTAAATATTTTTTTAAAAAGCAAACAGCTAAAAGATCATGTGTTCCAAGTATTTATATTTCCCCAGTACGCATGGAGGGCTCGTTCAATCGAGGCAGCTGCTGTCTTCCCCATGGGTGAGTAAACTGCACCAGCTATCTGCCTGGAGCTCCCTGCGGCAGTGAGAAGGGCAAGTTCTGGGCTACCTGAGCTTCTGAGCAGGTGTAGCTGAGATCACTACCTTCCAGGGAGGAGTGGCACCAAAGGTCAACCTTGCCTTAGTCTTAGCTATGCTGGGAGCTGACAGTTCTCCATCCCTGAGGTGATTTTATTTCCCAACTGAAACTCTAAAGCACGAAGGCTCTGAGATAAAAGCTTATAACGCTCCCATATAAATGTGCTCATATTTTGCCTGAATCCTTTCATACAAGAATTTCAGAGCACTATAAAACTACGCGGTGTCAGGGTTCATGGATCCCCATCTTTCAAGTGGAGGAACAGAAAAAGAGGGGAGCGTTGAAGTTGCTTTGAGCTAGAGAATGACTCGAAGCTAAGAGGGGAACTTTCACTTGGAACGTGCACTTGGAGCCATCCTGCTCTGACTATAGCTTTCACCCAGCTTGAGTGGCAGTTCGAAACTATTCTGTTTGGTTGGAGCTGTGCCCAGGAAGTGCCTGGTAACTACATTTATCAAGTATTGCTTAAGCTGAATCCTCAGCCCTACGTTAGTTACTGGGCAGATTCAAAACAAGGGAAAGACGGAGTTCCTGTCATCAAGAGGCTTATGATCTACTCAAGGGAGAAAATACATAAACACATGTAAAAATTATTAAGCAGAAACATCAATTAAGTGCAGCTGAGAGACAAGAAAGGTGAGCTCTCACGCCCTGAGAAGAGAACAGAGCCCAACAGGAAGAGGAAAGACTCCTTTCCTGGCAAGATCGCAGCCACTGGAAAGCCATGGACTCCTTGTTTACTATAGCCCTTCCAACTTCCTTTTCCCCCCTATAAAAGTGATCTCTTTCCATTGGCATGAGGGGAACTTGCACGTGACTCACCATGATTACAGACCCCAAATTATAATTCTCTGTTGATCCTAAATAAATCCATTTTTTTGCTGGAAAAATATCTGGCAGTCTATTTGTTTTAGGTCAACATACGTAACATGGCTAAATCACACCATGAGTTCCTTGAGGGTGTAAACTGTTTTACTCAACTTTGTACCCCCAGAACCTGGCTCCAAAAAAAGATAAGCTAAACTGAACACTTGCTTAGTACACAAACGAGCAAGATGGGATGATCAGGGCCAATGGTTCCAAAAATGGTTCATGATGGGCTAAAACGGAGATGGAAGGCTGCATGTTAGAGGAAAGATGTGACCCAAACCCCAAATTCTTTTGAGAACAAATTCCTATATGACCATGGATCTTAAGTCCTTCCTTCTCACTCTTTAGGTGAATATAAGAGGGAAATTGGTGTCCCAATAACTCTTTCTTTATCCCATGAGAACAAGCTCAGTCATTCATTCTACCATGATTTTGAGCACATACTATATGCCTGGTGCTACCCAAAGGCCTAGACATGTAAAGTAGAAGTCAGGCAGTCCCTGCCCCTGATACTCCAGAGAGCCATGGGGCCATGTGTTCATGTGCTGGCCTCCCCTTGCTTCTGATCTCCCTCTTGTGTTGGGTCACAAGACCATCTTCATATCAGAGGCTAATAGATCCTTTTCTTTCTCCTTTTACCCAAAGAAAAGAGATGAAAACACATAGGATCCCTCAGCATAGTGAAAAGGTTAGCAGTGACTGTAAACAGAAGATTATTCCCAGGCCCTTGGGAATCTCTAATGAGAAGAAACTGTCACACTCAAATTCTTCAGTGTCAGTTTCTTTAGAGAGCTTCCCTTGGGAAACATTGACTGGACAAAATGCACTTTTTTGTACCATGCTTAATCCATTCCTCCCAGGAAAAGGTGCAGTTGAAAATAGCTCCAGAACACTATAATTAGCAGCATGATTCTCAAAGCAAAAAGGAAATCAGGTGGGGAATCTGAGTCCAGCCTTGTGCCTTCCTGCTCTTAGATTTCAGCTCCATCTTCACAGCCACCTCTCTAGGGTAAAATGTGGACTGTCTCCCACAGACATCTACTCTCTGAGTCCTGTTGTGCCCCCAGATCCATTCTCTGACTTCACAGACTGTGTACCTGTTCTCTGATCTTGTTCACTGAAGTCCAACATACCCTCAGGTTTCCACTGAACAACATTATCATAAAGGAGAGATTGGAAAACTATGGCACACAGGCCAAATCTGGCCCACTGCTTGTTTTGTAACTAAAGTTTTATTGGAACACAACTCTACCCATTCATTTATGTATAGCCTAGGGCTGCCTTTGCACTACAGCAGCAAGAGCTGAATAGTTGTTATGGAGACTTTAGGGCCCACAAAACCAAAAATATTTTCTAACTAACTGGCCCCTTACAGAAAACGTTTGTTAACTCCTGCTATGGAGTGTGAGAAATTTAGGACACACATTCTGCATTTTCCATTGTATCTAAAATGTAGTTGATTGTATAAATAAAATTATATATATATATACACTATATGTATATAGTCTTTTCAGATAATGTGAATTTTATATATAGTCTTGGGTAATTTATCTTTGATCATAAGAATCCAGTGGAATTTATATCTGTATTCCTGGTCTGTTTGGTTCCCATGGTGACTAAGGCTAATGATTCATTCCATTGGGCTCAAAGCAAGGCTGGTAAATAAGCAAAACATTTTGGGATGGCCTCAGATGAAGTTTCTCAAGATAGTATTAGAGAAATGGAATTCGGAGGGACATCTTGTCTTGACTTGTACCCTTCTTCATCAGGTCAAACTATCAAGTGGCCCATAGGAAATAGACAAACAGTCATAGACTTCATAAGATTAGTATCATTTTCATTTTGGATGGAAAGAGATAATCTCAAATATTCAAAAGAAAAATCTGGAGATGATCTAAAATTAAGCCCTAATTAGGAAGCAAGAATTCCTGAGACTCAAAGATCTCACCTGTAGTAAATGATCCTTTAGGTTATTAGACTTGCTGAGGAACCATAAGAGCAGGGCCGCATCTTACTGAGCAAGTAGTCCTTTTGGTTACTTTTATATAAGATGATCTGTAGTTACAGATCATCTCTTCACAGCTAGTTGATAGTTGATTGGTTCTGAAGAGAGGCCTATATCTTTAATTTGCTAGAAAGAGCTTTTTTCTATTGGTAGGAAAGTTTACTCAGCTCATCTCTCCAACAGAACTACGGAGCAACAGAGTAGCACAGACATGCTGAGTCACTGCCATCCAGTGGCTGAACAGAGTAACTGCTTTAACCCTGGGAGGGAGACTCAGTTTGCAGGCTGAACGAAGTCACAGAAATGGGGCTCAGACAGAGACTTTATTGGCTTTGATCACACGGAAAGTGTGAAACTTATTTGTAGATGGTATACTGAATAAATGAAAAACTAAAAAACTCCATTAAAACCGTTAGAATGAATAAGGAAAGTTGGTAAAGAGGCTGAAGATAGGATAAATATACAAAAATGTGAAGCTTTTCTTTATGCTGGTGGTAATGGATTCAAAATGAAAATGGAAAAATAATCCCATTTGCATTAGCTATGAAAGCGTGGAGGGCTGGTCTCCTCTCCTCCAGGAGACTTCAAGCCAAGTACTTGGGATTGTGATATTGACCTAAGAGCTTCCAATCTTCCATGAGGCTCTCAGGGCTAGTCCCAGCCTGCATCACATGGATTGTTTTATATCAATCCCCTCATAAGCACAAGCCTTGCCATTACAGTTTTTGATGAGGTCTCTCAACTCTACAACAAATGAACAAGCCCTAATGCCATCCAACTCCCATCCCCTCCCCTTCCTCCTAAATTGTTCACTGAGCTCTCTAAAACTCTAATCTACAATCAGAAACCTAACCTCTGAATGGTTGTCCACAGATAACATTGCCTCTCCTGCACTCCTCTGGCAAAGAGGCTATTTTTTCTCCCACACTTCATGTTCCTCTGGGCCAAGAAGGAGGGTAAGTCTACTTCTTATTCATTATTGCCTCTTTCTACTCTGAGACCACCACTTCATGCCTTCTCTTTCTTCAAGCTATTACTCATCCTCCATACTCTCAGCTAATGACCTCATCTTACACCTGACTGAGAGAATAAGAGGCTGTCATTAAAGAGGCTTCCTTCCCAGTGTAAATGTATAGACCAGTGGTTCTTAATCAAAGACAATTTAACCCCAGAGGATAGTTGGCAATGTTCAGAGACATTTTGAATGTTGCAACTGGAGAGAGGATGTTACTGGCATCTAGAAGGTAGAGACCAGAGATGCTACCAAATATTGTACAATGGGCCGCACAGCCCCCAGCTACAAACCACTTAGCCCAGAATTTCAATAATGCCAAGGCTGAAAAACCCTTGGTATAGATCAACCTGCACGGAAATCTCTTTCTTCTCTTTTTGCAATGGAGGAGTGTCTCTCCCCGCATCAAAACCAGTTACCTTCCATTCTCAAGGACTTTCCTCTTGAAATAATCACTGTCTTTCTGTATCTTCATCTCTCCCACTCTACTGTACGTATTCAATCATTCAACAAAAATATTGTGAACCCTTACACATGCCAGAAATTCTCCTAAGTGCTGAGGATACAAAACAGATGAAAATTCCTGCCCCTTTGGAACTTACATTCTAGGGGAGAAAAACAAACAACATTATAAGTAAGTAAAATACACATATTAATGGTGAGTGCAAAGGGGGAAACAAAGAGGAAAAGGACTAGAAACTATGTGTGGGGACAGGGGTTCAGTTTTAAATAGGGTGACTAAGAAAGGGCTCCCTGATATTCTGCTATTTGATAAAAGCCTGGAAGATATGCAAAATGTCTGGGGGAAGAACATTCTAACCAGAGGGAAAAACAAGTCCAAAGAGGGAGTGAGGACTTCCCTCGTGGCACAGTGGTTAAGAATCTTTCTGCCAGTTCAGGGGACACGGGTTCGATCTCTGGTCCTGGAAAATCCCACATGCCATGGAGCAACTAAGCCCACATGCCACAACTACTGAGCCCACATGCCACAACTACTGAAGTTCACGCGCCTAGAGCCCGTGCTCCACAACAAGAGAAGCCACCACAATGAGAAGTCTGCGCATTGCAGCAAAGAGTAGCCCCCGCTCACCGCAACAAGAGAAAGCCTGTGCACAGCAATGAAGACCCAATGTAGCCAAAATAAATAAATAAATTTATTTAAAAAAAAGAAAAACTAAAGAGGGAGTGAGCCTGGAGTGGGATTTGTCTGGTGGGTTCAAGGAACAGAGAGGAGGCTGATGTAACTGTAACAGATTGTACCAAGGAGAGAATTGTAGAAGATGGAGTCAGAGAAAAAATGAGGGCCAGATAATTGTATAGTTTTGGCTTTTACTCATCTAAGTGACATAGGGAGGATTTAAGGAAAGGATTTCTTCATCTGACTTATGCTTTGACACAGGGATCAACAAACTACAGCCAGCAGACCACCACCTGCTTTTGTAAATAAAGTTTCATTGGAGCACAGCCATGCCTACTTCTTTACATATTGTCTCTGGTTGTTTTCAAGCTACAATGGTAGGAACAAGTAGTTGTGACAGAGACCATACAGTCCACAAAGCCTAACATATTAGCCTTATTTACAGGAAAATTTAAAGAGTGGAGAGACTGTAATAAAGTCAAGAAGCTCAGAAGTCATCAATGAAAAGATATATTTGACAACATAAATTTTTAAGTTATTTAAGTTATTAAGTAAAAGTGTTATATTATTATATTATAAATATTATATTGTAAACAAAGTACAGAAACAAATAAGATATTAGAAAAAATATTTATCACAAATAAAGAGTTAATACTGCTAATACACACAGAGTCCCTGTAAATTGATGAAAAAGAGACCAAAATCCAGGGGAAAATAGACAAAGGTTATGAACAAGCAATTCAACTAAGACAAAATGCAAATAGCCAATAAACATTATTAAAAGATACTCAACATCACTAGTGGTCAGATAGATTAAAATCAAAAACACGGGAAGATACCATTTATCACTTTAAATTTTAAGAAAGTAGTAACAACTAGTATTAACTGGGATGCAGGGCAACTGGCACTTTCATCCACTGCTGGTGGGAACGTGACTTGCTTAAGGCTTTTGTAAAGGTAATCTGACAATAGCTTTTAAAATTAAAATCTATAGATTTCTTGAGGAAGCCATCCCACTTTGGGAAACCTATCTTACAAAATTAAAAGCATCAAATATTATATATATATGTGTGTGTGTGTGTGTGTGTGTGTATGTATATATATATATATATATCCTTGTAACATTATTTGTCCAGGCAGACAAGCACTAGGATAAAAAAGGGGCAGTGGGGACTATCTAATAATAAACATCAATACTACATAATATTATGCAGCTTTTTAAAAGATTGTATTTCAGGCAAAAGCTAATCTCCTTAAATTTCCTTAACATACAAGGAGGCTCCATGAATCAATATTGAAAAGGACAAATAATCTAATTTTTCAAATGGGCGTAGAATACAAATAGTTCACAGAAAAAAATCCAAATGCCCTTCAAGATGGTAAATGATACTCAATCTCACTCCTAATAAGAAAATTGCAGTTTAAAATTACCTTGAGATACCAGTTTTGCCTATCATACTGGCAAGGGACAGAAAGTTTGATGACATGCCATATTGCAAAAACATGGAGATTTGGGTCTTGCCTTACTAATACAACTGTAAATGATACAAATGATACAGCCTCTCGGGAGGACAACTGGACTGTAGGTGTGAAAATTAAAATCACATATTTGACCTTACAATTCCATTTCTAGAAACGTATGCTACAGATAAATTTATGTTTGCAAAATGACACAGTTACAAGATTATTCATTACAAACTGTAGTAAAAGCAGGGGAGCAGGGAAGGGGGGAAATGTGGAATAGATTAAACTCCCATTGGTAGGGAGTGCATTAAATATATTTTGGTGTATCTATATAATGGAAAGCTAGGCAGCCATTTAAAAGAATGAAACAAAATAATAACAATGGAATGAAGCAGTTTTACATGTACCAACATGGAACACTTTCCAAGATACATTAGTAGGTAAAAAAAAAAAAAAAAAAAAAAAAGAAGTAAAGACAGTGTGGAAAGCAGGTGTTTTCATGTATAGAATAGCTCTGTAAGACTGATAGCTAACGGTTATCACACTATGGATGGCAAGTGAGTGGCTATGGGACAGGAGTAAAAAGAACAAAATTTTCATTGAATAATGTTTATTCCTTTCTAAGTATGGACCTGGAGACATGTCTACAATGTATTAAGTAAGAATAAAAATGGCAGAGTAATACGTGTAATATGATCCTTTGTTAAAATACAATATAAATGAAGCTATATGTATAGCACATATGCACAGAGAGAAAAGAATGGCATGAACTATGAACATTATCTTGATGCAAATGCATTTTGGGTAGAGAATTGGATTTGGGAAGAGATGGTTAGCTTTTCCTTATCTGTCTCTTTTTTATTTGACTTGTCATAACAAAATAACATCATTTTAAAATTTTAATAATTTAATAGAGTAAAGAAAAAATGCCTGGGTAGGATTGTGAGCAACGTTTATTTTCTTCATTACACTTCTGTGGCATTTTCTAATATATGTTGCAATGAGCTCAAAACCACAAACTAAGTTTTACATAGTCAGCATCATTTTTCTTCTATAGTCTCCTTCCAAGATGTGTGCACTCTGACCTACATGCTCTCCAGTCCAGTACACAATCCCATTTAATTCCACTCTACATTTAAAAATACTTAAGAGGCTTGGCATATACTCAGAGAAAACTCAAAGTCGAAAAGCTACATGCACCCCAATGTTCATAGCAGCACAATTCACAATAGCCAAGACTTAGAAGCAACCTAAATGTCCTTCAACAGATGAATGGATAAAGAAGATGTGGTACATATATATCAATACAATGGAATATTACTCAGCCATAAAAAAGAATGAAATAATGCCATCTGCAGCAACATGGATGGACCTAGAGATTGTCAAACTAGGTGAAGTAAATCAGACAGAGAAAGACAAATATCATATGATATCACTTATATGTGGAATCTAAAAAAGTGACACAAATGAACTTATTTACAGAAACAGACTCACATATATAGAAAACAAATTTATGGTTAACAAAGGGAAAAGGGGGAGGGATAAATTAGGAGCTTGGGATTAACAGATACAAATTATGGCCACTAGTATAAGCTACTGCACAAGCAGTGACAGTGCATGCCAAAAAGGAAAACCAGTAACACTAATCCTGTCTTTATTTCGAATGTTGATATTTTGTTCATCATGGATTTTTGCATTAATTTTTATCTTTAAAATATTGCATTACTATCATAAGGAGTTTTGGGTGCTCCCTTACATTTTCCACCTTACTCAGCTCATCCCAGCCTGGCCCTACTCAGGCCAAGACAAAAGAAAAAGGGGGATTAGGATCGGCTTCTCCCAGGAGCCCAGAACTTGTGCCAGAGGGTGTATGCACTGCCAAGGTCCACTGGTTGAATTCAAACACTCCTGTCTACTCAACTAGAGCACGAGCTGCATTTGGTTTTTTTTTTTTTAATTTTTTTTGTCTTTTTTTTTTTTTTAACATCTTTATTGGAGTATAATTGCTTTACAATGGTGTGTTAGTTTCTGCTGTATAACAAAGTGAATCAGCTACATGTATACATATATCCCCACATCTCCTCCCTCTTGCCTCACCCTCCCACCCTCCCTATCCCACCCCTCTAGGTGGTCACAAAGCACCGAGCTGGTCTCCTGTGCTATGCGGCTGCTTCCCACTAGCTATCTGTTTTACATTTGGTAGTGTATATATGTCCATGCCACTCTCTCACTTCGTCCCAGCTTACCTTCCCCCTCCCCGTGTCCCCAAGTCCATTCTCTATGTCTGCGTCTTTATTCCTGTCCTGCCCCTAGGTTCTTCAGAACCATTTTTTTTTAAATTCCATATATATGTGTTAGCATATGGTATTTGTTTTTCTCTTTCTGACTTACTTCACTCTGTATGACAGTCTCTAGGTCCATCCACCTCACTACAAATAACTCAATTTTGTCTGCATTTGGTTTTCCCTCTTATGCTAGAGCTACTCTGTCCAGTACAATCAATTCTAGCCACAGGTGGTTATTTAAATTTATGTTAATTAACATCGCCAGCGTAGAAGGAGGACGAGGCCCCCGAGGCAGCTCCACGAGGACTGATGGGGGTGCGCCGGAGGAAATGCACAGACCGAACGCAGTGCCCCGTCCATAGCGGACACGAAGTCATTTTTCCTTCATTCCTCCATTCAGCAAACATTCACTGGGCACCTACTGTATGCCCTTCTAGGTATCAGGGATGTGGCAGGAACAAAATAGAGCAAAAAGTCTGCCTTCATGGAGCTTACATTATGGTAAAGGGGATAGAGCAATAAACAAAATAAATGAGCAAAGCGTGTAGCGCATTTGGTGGTGATCAATGCTAAGAAGAGAAATAAAGCGGGGAAGAGGGAGGGGATGTGTGCGCAAGTGTAAGGAGGTTTGGGGAGGGGAGGCTGCAGGAGAAGTAACATTTGAAGAAAGACCGAAGAGGGTGAGGGAGGAAGCCGTCTGGGTACCTGGGAGACAGGGTCCACGCAGGGGGGAGGCAGCGAAGACCCTGAGGCAGGACGTATTTGGTGCCTTTGAGGAATGGTGAGGAGGCCACTGGCAGGAGTGGGTCTGAGGAAGGACCACTGATAGTGTGGCCACCATTGGACTGGCGGGCTTCAGCCTCTTCTGCTACATAGGTCTTGCTATGCTGTGAAAATACCTACTTATTTCTGTCCCCTTCCTGTATTCAGCTACCACAGGAGGCTCTGTCACCATCCCATCCTTTCCCATCTGGGACCCCCTCTCTGACTGCTCCCCCCCCCCAAAAAAACACCCCAGCTTCCCTTCTGGAGCTTAGAGCCTTCATTGATTTTCCTTCCTTGGGGGAACATATTCCCTTTTCAAAGTTCCATTTCTCAGGCATCAGTCAATGACACAGGGCAGGTAGGGTGTGTCCTCAAAGCTGACCACTAGCCGGGGCTTTATTATTTAAGTTTACAATTCTCATTACCCTCTCCTCGTCAATCAAAAATGCGGAAGAGGGACTTCCCTGGTGGCGCAGTGGTTAAGAATCCGCCTGCCAATACAGGGGACACCGGTTCGAGCCCTGGTCCGGGAAGATCCCACATGCCGCGGAGCAGCTAAGTCCAAGAGCCACAGCTACAGAAGCCCGCGTGCCTAGAGCCTGTGCTCCGCACCAAGAGAAGCCACCGCAATGAGAAGCCCTCGCACCGCAACGAAGAGTAGCCCCTGCTCACCGCAATTAGAGAAAGCCCGCGTGCAGCAACGAAAACCCAACGCAGCCAAAAATAAAATAAATAAATAAATAATTTTTAAAAAAATGCTGAAGACCAGGCATGATATTCCAAATGGTCTATAACAGGTAGGACAGGGCCTGGCAAAGCATGTTAGAGCCAGGGCAGGGTGGTGGGCCCCACTGTGCCAGGGTAACCTTTGCTGCTGGGTGGCACAAGGTCTGGGAGGTGACAGGAAGGGCAGTGGACATTCGGGGCTCGGGTCAGTGTCTGTTTCCAAGCCAGCACAGAAGCACTGACTATTTAACAACTGGTACAGCCCTACCAGCGTCTGTCAGCTGAATATGCATCCTGCTTAAGGCCACATTTACAGCTTGATACAAACCGCTCTGGTTTCCCATCTGAGAGCTTGACTTTCAGTTTACAGCCATGGGCTCCTGCAGCAATGACTGTCAGGAGAAGGTAACTTTGTCTCTTTGTCAGTGGGTCAATTACACTCATCTGCACACCCCTCACAGAAGGGGCTGGAGTTCTCTTCCTAGAATCACCTTCGCGGTGGAGAAGGACGTGTGCGTGGATGAAATTCATCCTCTTTAAATTGTTGTTGGAAGATGGTCTGCCCGGGTGCACCGCCACCACCAACCGCTCCGTGTTGGATCAGACATTCAGATCACGTCCGCAGTCACTGGAGCAACAGCACACAGGCCTGCCGAGACATCAGACAACCAGCACCGTCTCTGAAACTAGCAGAAGCCTGTTGGTGACCGCGACAAGCGGAAACCGTGCGAAAGAGGAGAGACTGCCTCCACGTTCATCCACCTTCGTGCTTCTCATTAAATCCGAAACCACTGTCACTCCCTGAAAAACTCCTTAGTCCAGGCCATTCTCTCTGAAACGTTCCGCATCGCTGAAGATTGTGCCTTTGGTCAGCGTCCAGCACAAGGCGTCGTGTGGAGAGCTGCAAAAAGAGTGGGGAGGGGCGGGGGGTGGGGGGATGAAAAGGGGTGGAGTTGGGTGGGCGCTCCTCCTACTGCTGCTCAAAAGCCCCGCCCCCTTGAGCCTTTCCCATCGGGGAAATTGTTCACCTGGGAGCAGTAAGGCAAAGGAGGTCACCATGCTTGTATCTGGGTTTTTCATTTGTTTGTTGTGCCACTTGGCCAGCTAAAAAATATTGGAGGGGACTTCTGGTTTATGAGGGCAGGCTAGACACATATATTTGCCTGCCATCCCTCTTGGGAGACACCCCTCCCCCCTCCCCAAACATAACTATGCCAACACTTACAGAGTTTAGTTAGGGAAGGACTCAAGGTAGACATTAGCATGGTCTGGGGGGTGGGGGGTGGTCAGAAGCTGGAAATTAGGCAGTAGCTCTTAGGAACTCAGGAGTCTGCAGGGGTTTCTAGCAACACGGTTACTGGTGTTCAGTTTGAGCTTAGCCATCCTGCCCTGGGTTTGGTACAGTTCCTCTGATTTGCAAGTCATAGTAGGATGGTTCGCTGCAAACAGTGGTTCTGTTTTTCAAATACAAAAAAAAAGAAAGAAATCCATAACAGGGAACAGAACAGAAATGGGGAGTAGTCACCAGAAAATGAGGAATTGCAGCAAATTTCTAGAAAATAAGTACAAATGCGAGTAGTTCGATAGATGAAATAGGTAGAGAAGAGGCAGCTTAGACTATCCTGGGGAGAGTTACGTAAGAGGACCCACCTTCGTGAGTGACCAGATATCTGGTAGTAACAGCTGCTGTGTGGCGGAGTGTTCACTGGGCCACCTGCTTTCCACACATGATCTCACTTAATCCTTGCAATGACTTGATGTGGTAGGAATTACTACCCATATCTTACAGATTGAGAATCTGAAATAATTCCCTAATTTCTCACAGATAGCAAGTGTCAGAGCTTGAATTCAAACTCACGGAACTTGACAGCAAGTTCCATAAAGCAAGGATTGCATCTCTGGTTCATTACCACATCTCCAAAACTTAGTTCCGTAGCTGGCACATGGCAGCCATATATAGAGGGGGGTGCGGGGCCGGGGGAGAGAGAGAGTGTGTGTGTATTGGAGTATTGGATGGAAGGCTGGACAGATGGGTAATTGGACCAAGCCAAATCCAAATGACTCCAAAACCACCTCACCATAGTGCCTCTCCAGGGCTCTGAAGTACCATGAAACTCAGTCTAGAGACTATATCCAGAGATGTTAGTTAAAGCCAGAGGGACCCAGAGACTATGGAACCTTAGGAAGCCAAGTTCAGACATGGGGTGAGGAGGAGGTGGGCAGCAGGGAAGCCGGATATGGGACATTGTGGTCAGACAACAAGGGGCTAGAAATCCCCTCCAAAGCGTTCAAACAAGAAGAAGCCAAGAATTGAGAGAAGTCCTGAATGTCAGGCCTGGGGCACCATCTCAGCCCAGGAACGAAGCCCATTACCTTGTGCTCGGATTGAGCCAAAAGGCCGAGAAGCAGCGAAGCACGCTACGGAGCCAGAGGACCAGGGAGCCAGGTGCTTGCTATATTTATTCATGGATTTATACCCTGCCTGGTTCCAGGAAGAGCATAAGGCACTTTACAAGGACACAGAAAGTACAAGGTAACACAAATAAGAGTTAGGTGAAGCAGAAAAAGGCAAATAATAAGGAACGGGGCATAAGAGGAAGGCAGGAAGGGTGCAAACGTGCATATCTTAAAATCCCGTGCACTGGCTGCGAGACGGCCACACGTCTGCCTCTACGCTTTTTGCGGGAAGGACTCAGGAGGAGACCCGATAGTCTCCTTCTTCCCTGCCCAAGTATAGAATTACTTAAGATATAGACGTGGACATCAGACAGACAGAAATGAAAATGACAACAGCCGTAGAATGCACGGCTGAGTCGTGCAACCAAATGTTCGCCGATGCTCTCCACAGGCACGCCTCCTCCGCAGCCTAGCCCTCGGGACTGCCCTCCTGTGGGAGAGTTTGGAACTGCAGCAGGTGCCCTCAGCCAGGAGGTCTGGGGCAGAGGAGAGGGGTGCAAAGAACCCAGGTCCTCGATGCTCACAGCCCTTTCCAAGGTAAGCGCTACCCAAACAAGAAACATCAACTGTTGGCCATCCGTCCCCCCACCAGCCAGGGACTCCTCCTACACTACGAGAGAGTGAGAGAATCCACCTGGTCCATGAGATGGAAGCAAACCAATTGCTCAGGAGAAGCCCAACTCTCCTGGTACTAAAACCAGACAAAACTGTATCCCTTGGTTCTTTATTATAGAGACACTCTGTACGCCCTCAGACACGATCTTGTGGAAGCTCTCACCGCAAGCTCCGCATCACCCCAGACCCGGCTCCGGTCTCCAGCACGTGGTTCCCTCCTGACTGGAGCAGCAGACCCACAAGGCAAGATTCCAGGCCATTCTGCACGTGGTGCTGAGGAGAGACACGATGGCCCTCCCCCACGCAGCCAAGTCTCTCTAGCTCAGACTAGACCTAACCAGCTTTTCCCAACAGACTCAGGGGCGTATTTACTGCCAACAGTTAGAAGGAGAGGAGGTGAAAAAGAACAAAGAAGTAAAGGACAAAAAAAAAAAAAAGAAGGAGAAGAAGAAGAAGGGAAAGTGAGCAAGCACTTTCATGTACGGTGGCATGTCGACAGCGAGTGCGTAGCCCGGCTCCTGTGTCAGCACGTGGAGGACCTCCACATGAAGGATGCTCTCACTCTTCCCTCATCCCCCTCTCTCTCCCTCACAGTGGAAGAGGGGTCCCTGGATGGTGCGTGGCTGGAGGATTACCTGGATGTTAATGTTTCTTATCTGGATAAAGTTTATCTTAAGCATCAAGGATCTGGGTTCTTGCCACCCCTCTCCCTGGCCCTCGAGCTCTTGGCAGAGTGCGCCGGCCGCAGTTCCAAACTCTCCCACAGGAGGGCAGTCCCGAGGACTAGGCTGGAAGGGAGGTGTGCCGGTGGAGAGCATTAGCAAACCGATTCGGTTGCACACCTTGGCCATGCATTCTATCGCTGTTGTCATGTTCATTTCTGTCCGTCTGATTTCCACGTCTATATCTAAGGAATTCTATCCTTGGGCAGGGAAGAAAGGGACTATTGGGTCTCCTCAAACCCCTACAAAAAGATACACAGGATTCCTCTAACTGAAAGATGTTAAACCTGAGAATGAGCTACTCCAGGACAGGTGCCATGCTTTATCTTTGTATCGTCATATTGATTATCAAAATGCCATGCACCTAGTAGCGTTCAATTATTATTCATTTCAATTCCCCTGTGATTTTCAGTGAGCTGTTATACTAGGATTCAAGAAATATGGCATCTGAGAGTTATCCAGTTTTCATCATCAAAATCTATGTTTTTGTAAATCTCATCCCAGAAATATCTATAGTGAGGGCGGTAGAGATACAGTGGGTGAGAGGAAGCTTGTTCTCAGGTGGTGGTCAGAGCTTAAATTTTATGGCTCCTTGTATCATGATACTTTTCCATAAATTCTAACTCAGAACATTAAGGAACATTTCCTAGAGTAAATGCAGGAGCTATACTTAAAATCTGTGGGGGGAAAAGGAAACTGTAGCTCTTAAGCATGAGACAAATCTCTCTCTCCCACTACTTTTCTTGAGTAAACTCAGAGATCCTCATTTGACCTGCGTTTTAATCTATTTCTGGATCCATGTGGAACAGCAAATCTGCTCCTAGGAAGCATTACCATTGTGTTATTTTTAATGTTTTGGCACAAAAACTTCCCTGACTAATAAATTATTTCCAGCTCAGCTAAGCCTTCCACCTAGGACTCAATATTCTGTCAGCACCTCTTTGCTCACCTCAGAGCCCTTAGAGCAGACAGGAAGCGATGGGTACTTCATCTGTAAAGTTCTTCTCAGAATGAGAAGAGCTAAGATGAACTTCTGAAGACCATGGAGTAACTTCACACTCTGTTTACCAGCTTTCTTCAAAATCTTTCCTTAATGATCCCCTCTCTCAAGGAATTATTGTCATTAAGCTAATTTAATGAACTGATGTAACTATTATGGGGGGAAATTAGAAAATATTAAAGTCTAGTCACTTCCTGCTACAATGGAATTGAAAAAATAACAAATGAATAGCCACATCCCACACAATAAATAACTGGACCACCAATTTACATGTAAGAAAATACAGGCAGTAAATTAACAAGGATAGAAATGCTTGCCTCAATAGCAATGAAACTAATGCCAATTTAAATAACTTCAGGTTACCATCACTCATCTATTTAAACAATTATTAAACATCCAGCATAGCTCCATTTCTTCCCTCCTTGTGGACATACTATATACTACAACGACATACTATATATCGTTATAGGTATCATACATACTCACATATAATCACACATAATATATTACATATAACCATATATGAGATATAAGACCTCATATCATAAGTAATCATATATTATATATAATACATCATATTATATATGGTGCCTCATATATATTATAAAGCCAACAATATAATATTATAATTATTGCTTTAAGCAGTCATTTAAAAAAATTAAGACATGAAAAGAGAGAAAAAAACCTTTTATATTCTCAGATTTACCCACGTATTTAACATTTTTGGTGCTTTTCATTTCTTCCTATGGGTTCAAGTTACCATCTGATAGAATTTCATTTCAGCCTGACTGACTTTCTTCAATATCTTTTTAGGGTAGGTGTTCTAGCAACATATTCTTTCATCTCTTGTTCATCTGGGGATGTATTTCTTTCACCTTTATTTGTGAAGTATAGCTTTGCTTGACACAGAATTCTTAGTTGATAGGTTTTTTCTTTGAGCACCTTGACTATGTCATCCCACTGCCTTCTAACCACCATCGTTTCTAGTGAGAAACCAATCCTATTGCTTTCTGTTCTGTATTCTTTTGTTCTTCTTGTTTTTAATATTTCTATACTCAGATCCATTTATCTTGTTTTCCATGATATTTTCATCTCTTTAACAGAGAGAAATTTATTTCATTACCCTCCAGACTAAATTTCGTATTGTTTCTTTTCGGATTTTGCAAAGGTTTGTGGTATTGCTGCTGTTGTAGCTGCTCGTTTAACTTTTCAACCTGTTTGTATCGCTTTGTATGGACGGTGAGTGGGTCCAAGTTCATTCTCCTCCAAAGTCATAGCTTCTTGTCCTGGTACTGCTTCAAATCTATGAAACATCCAGCTGTGGGAGGTTTAACTGAAGTGTGGACGCAGCAGAACTAAGCACTGGGAACCTACAGAACGCAGACAAGCAGATGGTATTAGCAAGGTCCAGCAAGAGGTGGCAGGATGAACGACAGATGGGCAGGCCTGTCAACAGAGATCCGGCGACACCCAGAAGCATTAGCAGGGGGATAACCAGCAGCCTGGACATCTACGGTCAGGTTAGCAGAACATAGCCAAGTGCTGGGATCAAAGCTGGAATCCAGCGTGACTCTGTGGAAAGGACTTGGGCTTTGGCATTAGAGAAGCATATCTCCCTCCTGCTAGTGTGATCTGGAGCAAGCTCTTAACCTATCTGAGCCTTATTTTGCTATCTATAAAATAGGGCAAATAATACGTATTATTATTGCAGGGTTGCTGTCAGGACTAAAATCAGTAGTGCACTAGGTGAGACATTTAGGTGTTTAATAAATGGTAACTGCCTATAGCATCACAAACGAAGGAACTGATAATATGAGAAGGGCCTCATTTCTAGAGGACCTGTCAAAGCACAGATGCAGGGAGTGGGTGAACAAGGCGACGATTCAGGTCTGAGAACTCAGAACCAAGATAAGATTCCATTTACCTGCATGAAAGCAAAGAGAGCTGCACTGCGTTCAGAAGTCACCTAAATATAGTTATCAGGACTCCTCACATTCCTATTTGAAGCATCTGATGACACTGATACAAAATGAACAACATTTAACAGTTTGTGAAGTTCTTTTTCTGCAATGCGGCCAAGACGTTAACATCCTGTTCCAGTTCCCATGACTCAGTAACAAATTGCTCCAGAATTTAGAGGCTTAAACCAGAGACAACATTTATTTTGCTTACAGGTCTTCAATTTGGGCAGGACCTGGTAGGGCGGCTTGTCCATGTGCCACTCAGCATCAGTGAAGGTGATTGGAAGCTGAGGACTGCAGTCATCTGAAGACTTTCATTCACATGATGCTGGCTGCCAGCGGAGACCTTCACAGGGGCTGTTGGCTGGAACACCTACTTGTGGCCTCTCCATATGACCCAGACTTGGACCTGGAGTCCCTCATAGTATTATGGCTAAAGGTGAATGGTGAGAGAGAGAGAGAGGAGATTCAATGGGAGAAACATAAAACCCTATCCTTGATGGAGGAGTGTCCACATTACAATTTTAAAGAAGCGTGTTGGGTGGAATATACTGATATAACCATCTTTGTAAAGAAAAAAATCTGCCACTCAGCTTTAAAAAAAATATGCAAAAACTTGGAATCAAAAATAAATGAAATTAAATTGAAAAAGTAATTTGATCTAAGTGAAAAGTCATGATTCACAGAATGATATATAATGCAGTTTTGCAGCTGTGCATATTAAATCATTATTTTGGGGGACAGTCTTCTTAAAATAATGACTAACTTTTGAAGTAAATGCTAATGCTTCTTAAGTAGACTTTGTCTCCTGGTTTTCATGTAGTTGTGATACTACTACAGCCTCCTTTAGTGTATGATAAACTTCTACAAATATTTGTGCAAGTTATACATTATCACCAACTTTCTTGAGAAACAAAAATTCAATATTTAATATTTCATAAAACATGAACTCTTGTTTTTTGAACTCATCACCAACAAGAGTTTATTGCAAAATTAACAGGTAACCCCAAGCAATAAAATAAATGACTTTATTTATTTTACTATAATACTATGGAATATTACTATTTATTTTACTATAATACTATGGAATATTACTCAGCCTTAAAAAGGAAGGAAAATCTGACAAATGTTACACAGATTAAAGTTGAAGACATTATGCTAAGTGAAATAAGCCAGTCACAAAAAGACAAATATTCTATGATTTCACTTATATGAGGTATACAGAATAGTCAAATTCATAGAGGCAGAAAGTAGAATGGTGGTTGCCAGGGACTGAGGGGAGAAAGGAATGGCAAGTTAGTGTTTAATTGGGTGTAGAGTTTCGTGAAAAATGTTCTGGAGATGGTTGGTGGTGATGATTGCAGAACTATGTGAATATACTCAATGACACTGAACTCTACACTTAAAAATGGTTAAAATGGTAACTTATGTTACATATATTTTGCCACAATAAAAAAATGTGAGAATATAGATAAATAAACTGATGTATATTTATTCCACATACTAAATGACAAGCCACTGTTAAAAAGATATTCAGAATACTCTGCGTGCCTTACGGAAGGACTGTTCTGCCCCCATATCTTGTACATATTTTGCTTGTTATACATAACCTATAATTTTCCAAGTTCCCCACTGACCCCACCAACTGGAAGCCTGATGGCTTCATGCAACTTGTTCATATGAGCAGCCAGTGGGCACACCAAGTCGCTGGTCAGCGCCAGTAGCAGCATCAAATACCTCACCCACCAAAGTGGAAAGAAATAGCTACCTATGGAATCAGGGTGCACTTTGTTTTATTGGTGAGTATGTCCTCATACAGCATGCTACACTTGAAAGGGAGGTGTTAGTAACTTTGCAACAAGAATGGGTTAGGAAAAAGGAAAAGTGTTACCACAGTTCATCTTTCAGATTTAGCGCATACTAAGGTGAGAATTCTTTTCCCTACATGTGCCTTATCCACTACTAGACAAGACCATGACAGAGGTGAGAAGTTCCCCATAGAGATGGTACCAACCTATCCTAGATTATTTTAATGCAACTATTAACAATAATGCCCTCTTTAAAAATTAAGACATCTAGGAAAAATATTAAATGGAGGAGGGGCTACATTTTCATAGCGTAACACGGGACTGCCCCAGGTATATTGGGACTTATGGTTGCCCTAAAATGGGGATAGAAATTGAACATACCTGATTACAAGAATCGTTGTAAGAATTAAATGACATAATGATGTGAAAGCATCTTGTATAATCTGAAGTGCTATAGATATTTCTATATATTGATCCATGTATGTATTCCCGTCCACTGATTATTTCAAAAAGAATGTTACCATCATTTTGTAAATTTCCATAAAGTATCTTGCTGTGATTTTAATAGGCGTTGCATTAAATCCATGTATTAACCTCGGGAGTATTGTCATTTTCACTGTTTTTTACTCTTTTAAATAAATAGTATGGTATAGCTCCCTACTACTCAAGTCTGCGTTTATTGTCCTCATTAGAGTTTTATAGAGTCTTCAAATAAATCTCCTTGTCCTGAATTATATTCATAGCCAAGGGTTTAATGTCCTGTTGCTATTTTAACAGAATCTACATCTTCATTGCATTTTCCAGCCTTTCATCACTAGTATATAGGAAGATGTTTTCGTCTGTGTGGTAAATTAATCTTACATCCTTTCCTCACATGTTCACCCCACTTGATATCTTTTGCCTCCTGTGGTTCCAATTCTAAAGTCTCTACCTCAAGTTTATTCCCTGAGCATCAAACCCCTCTCTACAACTCCGGGCTGCCCAGACACCCCACAGGTACCTCAAACTTACGATAACCTGAAGAAAATTCATCTTCTTCCCAGAATCTCCTCCTCCTTTGATATTTAAAATTTCAGTGAGCCACATATACTGTTGTACATGACGGAAACTCAGAAGTCAACCTTGACCCTGTCTCATCTTTCACTATCACCACCTATCACACACCAAGTCCTGGACACTCCACACCCTTCATATCTCTTGAACCCAATGTCTTCTCTCTCTTAAGTTCAAGTCTTGGAACAGATCATTTTTGTTTGTTTGTTTGTAACTGTTCTCCCTCCTTCCATTTTTGTCTGACTCTCCCCTTCCCCTCAATCCCTCCTCACCCTTACACACACTCAAGTTGCTGTTCACACTACAGCCAAAGGGATCTTTCTGAAACCACACTGCTCCTATGATTAAAATCCTTCCAAATTTACCCATAACTTTTAGGATAAAATATAGACTTCATCCTCCTTTGCAGACAATGCACAAGACCGGTGGCTTGGTGCCTGTTTATATCTGCATCTTCATCTCTCAACCCTGAACCACCTGCCCAGCCCTCATCCCCTTTATCATAGTCATGTTGATTCATTTCTGCTTCCCAAAGCAGCCATTCTGTTCTCTGGATTTAGTATGATTCACTTTCTCTCCATTCGGGAACACTCAGGTCCTTCAGGTCTCCTTTAAGAGTCTACGCATGTCTCTCTCTTCTGGGTAAGACTCCACAGTCTGTCTCCAGAAGCAAAACTCATGTGTGCAGGAGGTGGGCATCTCTGAAGTGGGCTTTTTTTTTTTTCTTTTTTTGGCCATCCCATGTGGCTTGCGAGATCTTAGTTCCTTGACCAGGGATTGAACCCCAGGCCCACAGTACTGAAAGTGAGGAGTCCTAACCACTGGACCACCAGTGAATTCCCCCTGAAGTGGGCTTATACCAGGGACAACACAAGATGCTCTCTGCTCTTGAAGTCAGAGGAAAAGCAGATCACAACTGAAACACATCAGACCTTGAGACGTGATGGTACACGAAACCAGGTATCTAAAATGGGAAGTGCAGCTCACTCTTATATTTGTTTGGTGTGCATGGTAAGAAAAGCAAAATATCTGTCACAATGGACTGAAAGCAAAGATCAATCATGGAGACAACTCCCAGCTCTGTGTGTCAGATTAAGACTCCTCCCACTTCTGCCAGGGCTGCTGGTGAGGGAAACAGATGGTCAGTATAATAAAGTGTGAAGTAAGGATCAGAGGGTCCGTGACATACCCTCACCGACATGGGAAACCCATTGTTTGTTGCTTGTTTGCTGGTTTTTAATTACCAGCTTAAAGAACAAGGTGTATCGTTCTGGGGTTATCATCTCCAGCAGTACAATGATTCAGAGCGAGTTTTATGAGCCCAAGGGGTAGTCTACTGGATTCCATGGGGGTCATCATGGAGGGTGGGAGTAGCAAAGATGCCAGTGGAAGATGTTTTTAATTTGATTTTTCAGTAAGCTTCTATATTTAAATGTGTTAAAAGAGGAACGCATGAACAAACCCTAGTTTCACTGGTTATCTCTCAGTTTGCCAGCAAATTCTAGCATAGTGTAGGGGGAGAGGCCACTAACTTGTTACACTGTAATGTTACATTCCCAGTGGACCATTTACCCTTCCTGTGCCACTGACCTCTGCCGGGACAAAGCAAGGGTGGTCAGGGAGGGCAGTGCATTTTATTCACACCACCATATGCACTCACTTGAAATTGCATTCTAACTTTGAAACTAACTATGTTAGTTTCAAGAGTGTAACAGCAGAAACTAACACAACATTGTAAAGCAATTATACTCCAATAAAGATGTAAAAAAATAATAATAATAAAAAAGAGTATTTCTTGTATTCAGCTACATGCTTGATTCTGATTTTGTCACTGTTGTTTAAACTAGGAATTAGCCCTACTTTTTCTGTACTAATGGATCCATCTCATTAAGTTTATGTAATATTCCCTATATTGCCCTGTAAACTTCACCATTTTAGTTTGTTTTCTCTTTCTATCTTACATAGATAGAGTGTAAAAATATGTTAAACACTGTTTTGTTTTAAAAAACCAAGTGGAATATAATCTCTTTTTCTAACATCATCTTATTACTTTTACTCTTATTAACTAAGTAAACATCTGGCAGAAATAGGACATCAATCTGTTTGAGTTTCTATCACTTTACTTTCCCTAATTGCCTCCTGTGATTATACCTTCTTTGAAATTTTATCTTAACATCTGGTAGTTCTCAGAGAATGTAATTTAATTCGGTGATTTACAAACTCAGTCAGGTGGCAGACCTTTTGTAAGTAGTTATGATATTCTTATATTCATGACAACATCATAATATTTTAACAAATATTTATTGAGTATCCATTATGTGCTAGGTTTGGAGGTGCAATGGTGCATCAGTTCACTTTTGGTGCACACCAAATCACCCCCCAAAATTTGTGGCTTCAAGCAACAACTATATACTGTTTCTCACTGTTCTTTGTGAAAGCAGGGCAGTTCTAGTCTGAGCCAGTGGGGAAGACCTTGGCTAGGCTTGCTCACGTGTCTATGGTCAGCTAGGAGGTTGACTGGATGATCAGTTAATCTAGGGTGACCTCACTCACGTGTCCAGCAGTTGGCAGGTGCTGGCCGAGGTACCTACGCCTTCTCCACGTGGCCTCTCATCCTCAACACTTAAATGTCCGTAAGAATCAAACCATTCAATTAATGATGATTGTATTATCCTAAGATTTTCTAATAATATTTAATTCCTATCTATTCTCTCATATAGCAGGAATGGAAGTTTTAACAAAGAATTTGATGAGGGAGGGGAGGAGAGTGTTAAATTGAGGAAGTTATGTTCTTCACCTTATTTTTCTTCATGTTGGGAATATATTGCGATCATCTTATTAGTGGGACACCTTTATTTTACAGTAGGGCATTTGAGAATGACATATCTAATTTACCTGTTGATTTCATTTTATAACATTAATCTTGCCCTTTGAGGAAGTCCTGGTCTATTTATCTCTTATTAGTGTCTTTCATCTACTTAAGATCCATAAAATCCCTTGTAATGATCTTGCCAACTGTGAAACTTTGCTGATAACCCAAGTGGGCTTCTCCAGTCCTGGAAATCATTTTCTTCTACTTTAAGAGAGTAAGGTTGACTTGACAAGCCTTCATAATTATGGTGATAACTCTATTTCTCTTCATTTGCAGAGGTCAATTTCCCCTCCAGCCCTACATTTCTCTGAAGCTGAGGATCAGCAAAATTATTCTTATTTTAACGTATTTAGAAGTTTTTCTGTTTTCTTATTAACAACTTGTCAGTGTCCTTTAAAGTTGGTAATATCGTGACAAGGGCGTATCTGCTGAGTGGAATGCTGGGCCTCCTATGAGATCAGAAGGTTGTTTTCCACACACTTAACAAGGGTTTATCGAGCACCTGCAGGATGAAAGGCATTGTGCTGGGCACAGCAGGAGTTACCAAGATGTCTTACAGAGTCCTCACCTACAACCGTACACTTATTCTCCTGGCTCTTCTATTGCTTCACATGCTCTGATTATTCACAGATCCTGTCATCTGTGTACATTTTCTTTGTATTAGTTCTCTCTTGAAAACTTAGCTCTGATGGAACTTTGCTGAGTTGGACATCCTCAGTTCTTTGTAGGGCAGTGCCTCTCTGCCACTTTTATGGATTTTTTTTCTATTATCATTAAGCATAATATGAATTGCAAATGTCAGTTATGTTGTAATAGGATGGTGTACAGCGTTGACTACTCACTAGACTAGCTGAGCATTGAAATTGGGAAAGGGTCTCCAGGCTTAAGTCTGGGAGAGAGTATAGAGTGTGTTATTCTACCCAGAGACAGAAGCATGACTACAGTTCTTTCCAGGAAAAAAAAAAAAGAAAACGTTTGTTTTAAATTATGAATCGCATTGCTGCTTACACTACTAGTTCCAAAGCTGATTGACGTGATGGCACTCCGAGGCTCTGGAGTGCAAATTTTAGTTCCACCCCTTGCCTGTTAGATGATACTCACTCTCTAAGTCTCAGTTTCCTCATCTGTATAATGGGGGTGACCACGGAATCCAACTTAGAGAGCCGTGTGGGAAGTAAATGAGATAATCCATGTGTAACATTTAATATTGTACCTATAGTGAATTTAACATTTAATAAATAATAATTACTTCTATGTCCGTCTCCAATACTGGCATTTAATAAATGAAAGTTATTTGATTTTTCAGAAGTGTTTCATTGTAGCTTATGAATTTGGCCTCATCAACTATTCTCATGATGTATTCATACCTCTGATTAGGAAGAAATCATGACCGACTAAGCTTCGGGAATACAGATGTGAAAAGAAGTCAAGTAAATTTATTCCATCCCAATGGTGAGCCAATATTTGGTCACTGGTCACATATGTCTTTAACTGTATTTGAATAGTGCTCCAAACAAAAATTTAAATATTCATTACTGGTCACATATGTCTTTAACTGTATTTGAATAGTGCTCCAAACAAAAATTTAAATATTCATTACTTAATAAATGCTATTTTATAAATCATTAGAAAAGTAACTTCCTAAGAGTCATATAATGAGATGGAAGATTTCAGCACTTCTGATTTACTTACGGGACTTTATATACAAATCTGAAAAGAGCACGACTTTCAAAATTCACAAGCAAAACAAAATGATGATAATATTTAGCTTTTAAAATTTAGACTCAAAAGCTTTCATACAATTTACAATTCTTTAAAAATAAAAAACATTGTACTCAGAGATAATATCCTTATAAAACCATAACAGTAAAATTAAATGCCCAATATAAATTCTGAGAACAGCCAAAGAGAAAATGAAATGAAATGAAAATTTATATTATTGGGTTTTCTCATTCAGAGCAAAGCTGTTCAGTTTCTGCAATATTTGGAAGCTATGAGAAAGTTTTTCACACCAGTGTTTTATCATTTAAATATGCAAAATGTGTCTGATGAATCCTGAGGCGACAGAGAAGACAAAAGTGAGTTTACTGAGAGATAGACTCCCCCTCCCAGTCAAGTTGCTAATCCTGGGGTTTTAGGAAGGTCTCTGTGCCTGAGGAAGGAGTTTAACACCGTGTTCCTCTGAAGTCCCTAGAGCAAGTCTGAGGTAAGGCACTGAGCCGTCTGTGTGTGATACCAGGGACAGAGGCTCTCAGAGAGCAACACACATGTAGATAAAGAACTTTATCCCCCATTGGAGTTTGAAAAAGAAGACCTGATGTTTGAAGACACTAAGAAGATTAAAGCCTAAGATTTTTTTTAAGCTTCAAAATACTATCATCCAGATGGTCCTTATTTAGAGTAGAGAGTTTGTTGGTTTTAAACGTATAAGAAATCTTTAGACTCCCAGAGCGTGACCCTCACCGAACGTGACTTTTATTTTCACTTCTCGGGCAAAGCTCTTGTCTGTGGCCCCCAGTGCAAAGTGAAGCCTCAGAGAAATTCCACACTGAGTCAAGGGTTGTCAGGAGGAAGGGGTGTGGCACCTGGAGGGAGACTGACATGTCAAGCAGTTGTCAGCGATTGTCAGTGGGATTCAAGAAACAGCTACCGCCAAGTTCAAGGCGTGAAAAATAAACCCCATCACCACTCCCACCAATTCACTCACTGTTTTCTTTGCTGGTTATATAGGCCAGAATGGAGTGGAAAGTCTGGTTTTATTTATGTCCACATAGGACAGGGTTCAACAGCCAAGCTCCATATGCATTTGAGATGGGGCTTCTACCCGAGGAGGTGAGGAAGAAGGTGATTTCAGGTACAGCAAAGAACAAAAGGAAGGTTGGAGGTGAAGGGATTTCAAAACTTCATTCACTGAGGGTCTAGTTGAAAACAAGGTGACTATAGTTGATAACATATATCGTATCATATAATTTTTTAAAAATTTATTATTTGATTTATTGATTTATTGATTTTGGCTCTGTTGGGTCTTCGTTGCTGTGCGCGGGCTTTCTCTAGTTGTGGCGAGCGGGCTTCTTATTGCGGTGGCTTCTCTTGTTGCGGAGCACGGGCTCTAGGCACGTGGGCTTCAGTAGTTGTGGCACGTGGGTTCAGTAGTTGTGGCTCGCAGGTTCTAGAGTGCAGTCTCAGTAGTTGTAGCACACAGGCTCAGTAGTTGTGGCTCGCGGGCTCTAGAGCGCAGGCTCAGTAATTGTGGCACACGGGCCTAGTTGCTCCGCGGCATGTGGGATCTTCCTGGACCAGGGCTCAAACCTGTGTCCCTTGCGTTGGCAGGTGGATTTTAACCACTGCGCCACCAGGGAAGCCCCATATAATTTTTTTAACCTTTTTTTTTATTATTATTTTTTAAAATATTTATTTATTTATTTAGGCTGCGCCGGGTCTTAGTTACGGCACGCGGGATCTTTGTTGCTGCGTGCAGGATCTTTAGTTGCGGCATGTGGACTCTTAGTTGCGGCATGCATGTGGGATCTAGTTCCCGGACCAGGGATCGAACCCAGGCCCCCTGCATTGGGAGTGCAGAGTCTTACCCACTGGACCACCAGGGAAGTCCCCACATAGTTTTTTTTAGAACTTCTTTCAGGTGTCTCCTCAGAGCAGACCACCCGACATGAGATAGCCCCGCCCATCACTCTCTGCTCTTTTGCCCTGCTTAATTTGTCTCCATAGCACTTATCACTCTCCAAAGTTGTATTATGTAGTTATTTGTCTATTGATTTTTTTTTGTCCATTCATCAGCATTTTATTGATTATTGACTCTGGCAGGCCTATTCCAGGCACTGAGATTGCAGCATTGAGTAAGACAGACCAAGTGTCTGCTCTTATGGGACTTAATCCCAGTTAGGAGCGAGGAGAAAGATTGACAATGAGCAAATAAACATGTAAATAGACAATCTGTCAGGTAATGATAAATGCTCTAGTGAAAAAATAATGCGGGAAACAAGGATAGGGCATGACAGCATGTAGTGAGTAGCAATGTAGACAGAATCATCAGGGAAGGCCTCGCTGAAAAGATAGCATTTGAACAAAGCTGAAGGAAGTGAGGGAGAGAGACACATGTGACTATCTGGAAGGGAGGAGTATTCCAGGCAGAGAGAACAACAGGTGCAAAGGCACTGAGGCAGGAATGTGCATAGTGTGTTCAAGGAACCCAAGAGGACAGTAGGCGGGGAAGAGGAGACAGCCAGAGAGGGCTGGGTGATGAGATCACAGCTATACAGGTATCAGATCATACAGGGCTGTTGCAAGGACTTGGTCTTTGAGTGAGATGGAAAATCTTTGGTGTAGGATTGCAAGATAAAATACAGGGCATCTAGTAAATGTGAACTTCAGATGGATAATGATTTTTTTTTTCTAGTATAAGTATATCCCAAATATTACATGGGATATACTTATATTTTTCAAGTATTTATTGTTTATCTAAAATTGGAATTTAATTGGTCATCCTATATTTTTACTGGCTAAATCTGGCCACCCTACACTGGATGGTTTTGAGCAGAGGACTGACATAATCTGACTTAAGTTTTAAACGGGATTGCTCTGGTTGCTGAGTTGAGAACAGACAACAGGGGCAAAAGTGGAAGCAAGGGCTATTGGATAATTCGAGAAGATGAGACTTTTCCCAAGTCAAAGGAATGAACCAAATGAATGGATGGATAGACAGATGGTACTTTAGCTTGACTAGAATGTGGGGCAAATTAAAGTGAGCAATGGAGATCATGCTGGAAATGTCCAGAGGGGCTGGATAAGAGAGGGGAGCTTTTAGTGTCAGGCAAGGGATTTGTACTTCACATTTTAAGAAATGGGAAGCCCTTAGAGGCTTTGGAGCAGGTAAATGGTAGCAGAGCTGGGTTTTAGAAGGACACTCTTCTACCATTGCATTGAAGAGGGGCGATATTAGACAGAGATGTTACAGAACTGTTCCATCTCTGATTTAGAGATGCCAAGGGCATGAACTACGGTAGGGCCTGCAGGATTGTTATTCTTTAACTCTAGAAAGATGTTCTTCCTTACAAATAGGCCCAGTACCAAAAACGTTAAATATGTCTGTGTTCCTACAATAAAAGCAAAATCTGTGGAGAGTCATATATCTCAAGAATTCATTGATCCCAATGATGGGAAGATCTCCCCCAACAAACACACACCCTCCCCTGGGGATACATCTATCTGAATAACCCAAATGCCCTCGTGTCTGCCCCACAAATGCCAACATTCCTTCGCAGGTAACTTCATCCGACATGGAGAAATAGGGGATAATCTCTATGAAACCATTTGGTGATCTGTCCCTAATATTTGTTTGAAAACCTCCATGTGAGCAGGCAGTTCTGAAGGCTGATGCAGAGTGGCTGGAGGCTGTGCGCGTGCCCACTTTCTAATAGCAGCCCCGCTCTGTGCAGGACTCTCCCTTTCCCCGCAGGGCCATTGTCTCTGGGAAGTAGCTCTTATCCCAGCCCTAGGCGTGGGGCTGACTGGTTGAAAGGCAATTCCATCCCTGTGTGTGTAAAGGGGGAAAGAGTGGAACGTGACTGTTACTCACTAGCAAATTAACAGGAGGGAGGGGGCAGGGGGTGGAGGGAAGTTCTGGAAAAGGCATCCTTCTCAAACAGGATTTAGGAAGAGCCACTCTTACTTCTGATTCTAGACAATGTAGGGTCTGGAGGTGATGAGGCCAGCTCAGAGGATGGCGGGACGGAGAGAAGGAAAGAATCTGGTCCTTGACAAATGGCTGAGCCACTGACCCAGCAGCCAGAAGCCAGCCTGCCCCTACATCCCCGCTGGCTGAGATACTAAATGCCTTGCGGTTTATGCCACTGGGTCAGGAGTTCTAGACTTGCTGCTCACCGTGTCTTCACCGCTAGACCCAGCACAGGATGCCAGGCTCTGAGCCCAGCAGCTCTCAGATGCTGACCGTGACCTCAGATGCACCAGGACTGGACCATGCTAGCTCATTTCCAACCCCTGTGCCCACCAGCAGGGCACTGGCCACGTGTGAGGGGAAGCCCCATTCTCCACATCTAGGAGGGGCCTCTGCAATGGGAACCCTCCTCACTTCTCCCCACCTACCTCTTACTCTGCCCCGGAAGACGGGGAATGATCTGATTGTTGAGCTTGGGAGAAAGAAAAGAGATCTCTTGGCTCAGCTTCTTCTCTCCCTCCTGGAGGTGCCATCTCTGCCCTTGTGCTGTGCCGGGGATGAGGTGAGCAAGTCTAATTCAAAAGCAAAGTACCAGCAAGCCCACCTGTCCGCAGTTTAAAGCCACTTCTCCAGCCTAGCTGTGTCAGGAACAAACACGGTATTTTGACCCGTGTCTGTCTGAGCCCAGCGTCACCCTCTTCATTGGTTCTAAACTCGGGAAAGAAAGACAGGGCTGTTGTTTCACCCCTTTGTATTAAGGTAAAAGCTAAATTGCTATAACGATGTGGCCAAACAGGACAGTGGCTTAAATAAGACAGAGGTGGTTTCTTCACTCACACATAGGACAGGTGAGTGCTCTAGATTTTCATTCATTTGGGGACCCATGTTCTCCCACCTTGTGACTTTGCCATCCCCGGTGTTAGTGTCACACACATGCTGGAAGCTGCATCTTTGCCACATCACATTCCAGTTCACGAGGAGAAGAGAGGGTGGAGGACAGATGCCCAATGTCGTACGCCATGACCCAGAGGCGACGCACGTCAGTTCCACTTAACTCCAAACCAGTCCCATGGGCACCCCGGACTCTAAGGCAAGTGTGTCTCTAGCCTAGTGGCTCTACTCCGTAGACCTCTCATTTCTTTGGATGAGTCACGGACTCCAGGGTTTACTGTCTCCTTCCACAAGATAGAATAATAAAGTCCACTTAGCTACACAAGGCTGGGCCATAACTGAACATCGGTGAAGAGCGTGGTCCTTCCTGGACGATGTGATTCCCAGGAAGCAGCTCCTTCGTATCAGTGTTTCTGAGTCATGCTTCATGGGCTTCTCCTGCCCATTCCAGGAGGGGAAGGAGCTGAGCTTTGTCCACCCAGCTGCTGTGATTGGGAGTCAGGTGCCTGGTGCACGGCAGACGCTTAATGGTTTGAACAATGAATGAATAACTGGGTGGGTGGGTGGGTGGATGGATGGATGAAGGGATGGAATCAATCCTCTTCACAGTCCAACACTCTCTCTTGTGGGCTAGGCCAGAGCACCACACCTGTTCCAAAGTGGGCAGTCCCCAGGCAGGAACACTCTGAAGCCTGGCCAGCAAGAAGCAACACCTAAGCGGAGAAAGCATGGCCGAGAATAGTAACTTTTTTTATACCCTTGCTCTTTGTTTTCTTTGCTGTGATGTCTTGCTCTAAAGATGACACTGGCCGTGATCTCTCCAAAACTTAAAAGTTCCCCCAAACTTCCCTTCTCTGAAGTTTCTGCTTGCCTGATGTTGGCTATTTCTCTGGGATTTGAGTCATGAAGGAAGAAGAACAAGGGTCTGTGTGCGCTTCGGGGTGTAGGGGGTGTCTGTGCACGAAGGCAGGCCCTGGGGAGGGCGGGTCTGCACACCTGCTGGCACTGCTGGGGCTGCAGCCCTGACCACGCGACAGGCCAGTCACAGCAGCCAAGAGAGAAGGAGCACCTGTGGACCCCAGAGGGATTTCCCAGTCCCCAGCACGCAGCAAGCCAGCATGCTCTCTCATAACAGCCCAAGCTCCGCTAACAAGTTCAGTGCCTCAGTTTCCCCTATAAGAAGGTCAGTTCTCTCTATCTGTTTTTGTGTCTTAGATATGTTGATATGTATCGTATTTTAGATTCCCCATATAAGTGATATCCTATGGTATTTGTTTCGGTTTCTGACAAACCATAATGGAAAAGACTATGAAAAAGAATATATATATAAATATATGTATATATATATATCTGAGTCACTGTGCTGCATAGAAGAAATGAACACAACATTGTAAATCAGCTATACTTCAATACATTTTTTTTCAAAAAAAGAAGGTCAGGTACCAATTCATCACGTTTTGAGGAAAATGAATAAATAAGGAAAAGACGAGTCAGGGGTCACACAAATGAGAAACTGGACTTGGGTAGCTCTCCCCGGGCTCTTTCCTGAGACCGGTACTCACCCTTTGGCTCTCTGTCCCTACAATCCCATCGTTTACATCACTTGTCTCTCAAACAGCTCAGACCCGTTGAGAAGAATAATCCTCCGCCCCACCTTCTGAGTTACCCTCCGGAGAAGTTCCTGGAGCCTGCAGTGTGAGTAGGCCCATGAAAGGGCTTTGCAACCATGGATCTGCCCTCTTGGTAGTGTCCTCTGATGGACTTAAGAAACCTCCTTCGTACAGGAGGACTTGTCCTAGTGAGCAGGTGAGACACCTAAGGAAGAAAGGAGACTTCTCCATGGAAATGATTTTATCCTCCTGAGTAACCCTCTCCAGGGTGGAGATCAAGCCCCAAGGGCTACAAAGTAGAAGGTAGCATCACCTTGCACTTGGAGACACTCTTTCATCTACCTGACCTGAGTTGAGAGGGAGAGAGGGAGGGAAAGAGGGGTATTTTTTTTAACCTGTTTCTGAAACCTGGTGATCACAACCAATGGCATCCCCCAGCCCCTCCTTCAGGAAAGGACTTCATTGGAAACTCCTCAGAGCCAGGACGCACAGGGCACCTCAGCTGAGGCCCCATCAGGCCGGCCTGGGAAAGCCCCACACAAGGGGGTGGCAGGAAGCTGCAGCCGGGAGGGACAGAGGTTGCTGAAAGATCAGAGCAGGACTCCTGAATGTCCTACTGCCTGTTTGTCATCAGTATCTGAGTGCAGGCTCTCCACTTGCTATGAAAGGCCCTGATAATTGCCTCAGAAAGCAAACATTTTGTTCCTTCCAAGGAGAGACTTTTCTTTTTAATACAATTCTGTAGGAAGAAGCAGAACACTCCCTCGCTGAGGTCTGGGGATTACTGTGCCTATGGGGTCTTGGGTATACAGTGCACACTGCGGTCTGAGGAGGTGCCCTCCCGGGCCCTGGGCTCCCCGCCCAACACGAGGATCTCTGGGTTTAAACTGACAACGTGGGCTTCCGGTCCTCCCAGCTCTAGCAGGTGTGCAGCCAGAGCACACGGTCTGTCACCACCGCCCAGAGCGAGGCCACCCCAGATTGAGGAGACACAGACAGACAGACAGAGCCCCTCAGCCTAGCACAGGTTGTCGGTCTGAGGCGCGTCGGAATCACCTGCGGAAACGCTCACCACACAGTGATCGGGTCACACCACAGCCATTCAGCCAGGACTTCCAGGGGTGGACCCGGACATCACACCCCAAGTATGCACTGGGAATCTGAGAAGTTTTTCAAAGTACAGATGCCTGATCCCCAGCAACCAAGTTTGAGAAGCATGTTAGGAAAAGCCTCCCAGCAACCAGCCCACAGGCTGCAGGGCAAGCGTCTTCCATTCCAGGCCTGCCCCTCCTGAGCGCTCTCCTCGGCCGCAGCCTAGACCCCGGGGGTCCTCAGGCATTGGCCAGCCTATAATTTGGGGTTGGAAACACCGACAGTTAAATAATAACGCTAATAACAACTGCCACATGCCCTGGACCAGGCATTCTGGAAAGAGCTTTTACCTATATTAGCAAATGCCATCCCCTAACCCATACAGGACTCTCCTCCTGAGACAGGAAACAGTTTCAGAGGAGTTAATTGACTGCCAAGGTCACACAGTTATTCAATGAAAGTGCCAGAATTCCAATCTAGGTCAACAGATTCCATGATCTGAGCTTTTAACCACTTTGCGTCAAATTTTCTGGATTTTCTTTGCTGATATCCAAGGATCCGAACCCCCTCATTTCTCCAAAAGCCAATTCTCCAAATCACAAGTTCGCCAAAAGCTAATCTGTCAACTTATCATGTCACTAAAAATCTCCACCAGCCATCTAAGAGTTGCTAGCCATCCACGGTGCATCGTTGGTTTCAACAGATTTGGAGGATTCCACCCCCTCCCCCCAGGGTTTTCACGTTGCTGTACCCAGCCTGGTGGAGGAAGGCGGGAGGCCTGCCCCCCCACGGCAGCATCATTCTACTCCTGATGCTGGCTCTACGTAGTGCCTGTGTCCCGCCTTCATCAACACCTGCGCACGGGCCCCCGACCTGTGGGCCCCGTGGCAGTCGGGGACACCCTGCCTTTGGCCAGGTGCTTGAGACAGAGAGAGAGAGAGAGAGAGAGAAAGTGGGGGGACAGGGGAATACCCCAAGCACAGTAACAGAGAGGTTTCCCTCCAACCAGCCATCCTAGACCTGTCAGAAGCTATTCCTCTGTCACTGTGAGGTAAAGTCATCATTCACCTAACTGATTTTCAATGAATCGACAAGAGCCCTCCATTCAAACCTCTGTGCATTATCCTGGCATCCTGGCTCACCCAAGGCCAAGCACAGGTCCTGCTGTGTTATGAACGCTTCTTCCCTTCCCTCCTGCAGCAGACTGGGGGTCCTTCAAGGGCAGGGACCCCCTTTCACTTTTGTGCGTCCAGCACCCAACACAATAGCTCTCTGACTATTAGAGTGGGTGACCTTAAAGTTTATCATTCAACCTAGGACATGTTGAGGGTGGGAAGCGGGGTTAACTGGATGGGATAGTAGGACAAACAGCATAAATCAGGACAGCTCTGAGCAATAGGAATCATGGTCGCTCTATTTGTATCAATAGTAGACAATCAAATGTTGGTTGGATTAATCAAGTCACGCAAATAAAAGACATTCATGCGAAAAAAATTATTAATAAAAAACATTTTAATTTTTTAAATTAAATTTTGATTTAAAAAGTAAAATAAAGACATTCATAGGATTGGCCCACTTCCTGTCAATTGTATGGTTTGGGTGTCTCTCCACTGAGATAGGGCTTTCCATGAAAAACTCTGGGCGATAGGAACCCCGCCCGCACTGAGTGCCAAAGGGGCTTGTCCCAAATCTACGCTCTGGGCCCTGGTTCCACTGAAAGGCTGATGGTATAGCTCCCGGCACAGAGTGAACACTCCATAGCACCTGCTGAATCGAATTAACACACTTTGTTAAAATGTTCATGTGGTTGAGGTCGAGGATGGTTGAATTGTGTCCCCTAAAAAGATATGTGCAAGTCCTAGCTCCCGCTAACTGGGAATGTGACGTTATTTGGAAATAGGATAACAGGGTCTTTGAGGAGGTACTCAAGGTGAGATGAGGTTATCTTGAATTAATCCAATGACTGATGTCCACATAAGAAGAGGGAAATTTGGACACTAACATCCACCCAGGGGAAAATGCTATGTGAAGACGGAGGCAGAGGTCGGAATGATATATCTACAAGCCAAAGAATGCCGAAGATTGCCAGCAACCACCAGAAGTTAGGAGAGAGACACGGAACAGATCATCCCTCAGAGTCTCCAATAGAAACCAACCCTGCTGACGTCTTGATTTTTTTATTTCCCACCTCCGAATTGTGAAAGAATAAATTTCTATTGTTGTAATACGCCACCCAGTTTGTGGCAATTTTTTTACAGCAGCCCGAGGAAACTAATACAGATGGCACATGTTCCTTGTGAATGAGAATAAAAATAGTAGGACAAGCATCACCTGGCAGGCACAGTTCCCCGCTCTCACTGCTGCCCGCCTCTCCAGCCGCCTTTCCAACTTCACGCCCCTGAGCATCTTCTACGCCTGCCACGGGGACTTGTTCATGCTTCAAGGACATGTTTCGCCATTTCTCAATTCTGCGCGTTGGCATATGCTGTTCCCTCTGCCCTTGTCTTTCACATCCTAGGTTGACAGCTGACTCTGAAATGAAGCAGGACCCTGTGGTCCTTCCCCCCCCCCACCCATGTCCTCCGCCTGCCTTTTGTCTGTGGAAAAACTTTAGCCAAAGAAGAAGTTTAATCAGAGGAGTGAGAAAATACAGCAGCAAAGGAAAACAGTCAAACAGGACAAAACAATAATAGTTTAGTCAGTAAGCAAAGTCCAGGACCTTTCGTTCCTTCTCAAGGGCTGCAGATAATATTCTGAGCCATATCCTATGAGTTGTCTTGTAGATCCTGAAAACCCCACTCTGGTTCCAGAGCTGGGGGAGATAGCTGGTTAGAGCTACAACGGTGGGAGGTGTCAAGGTACAGATAGGGGATGGCAGAAGGGGTGGATGAGGTCCTCCAAGGAGAGTGTACACTGCAAAGGCAAAGTCGGCTGTCAACGGAGCCCTGAAGACACCACAGCAAGCAGGACCCCTCTGTCAGGCGCCTCCAGGGTGTCTTGCTCTGAACTGGCACTGAGGTTGCCCTGTCGTCGTTCTGAATCTGTCTGTCCCCAGAGCTCTCTGGGCTGCCTCAGGAACAGCGCTCCTATGAGGAATCAGTGTTTCAGTCTGCCGTCTCTCCAAATTATTTTTCTGCTTGCTAATAATATTCAGGCGCAAAAAAAGCCTGGCTCTCAAGCTGGGGTTTCATGTGATGAAAATCCATATTCACCTTGAAAGGGAGTGTTTCAGATAACAGATATTTATTTGACCAGACTCCATTATGCCCTCAGTACCATCCCTGCCTATGAGAAAAAAAGGCTCAGCCCAAGGTTTCAGAGACCATTGTTCAGGGTCCTTCAGTCCCTGGAACACAGTAACCCCAAGAAGAGACAGATTAAAAATGAATGAATGCGCTCTACTAGATGTCTTGCCGTCAAGGATATTTACGTAGATAAAAGAGCAAGGGGGGAGGGGGAGCTTCATTGCTAATGTTTTTTTTTAATAATTATTAGGTGGGGAAAATTGGTGAAGAAATTGGGGGAAGGGTCAGGGTGACTGAGACAAAATTAAAGACCTGCATTAAGAAGCAAGGCAAGCAGAGGTGAGGCTGTGCAGACAAACGGTCTTTTTAGGCTGGTGTCGCGTGGAGGGCAGCACACAATAAAGCGTGGAGGACTTCAGGGTAAGGAGCAAAGAAAGCTTCCGCCCGGGCAGCTTCACCCAAAGGCTGGCCGGCCCCAGCTTCAATGATGTGGGTGTCAGGACTAGCCCGAAGCCGGTAGCAGAGACTTATGTAACCAATCGAAAAAGTCTCGGCTTATCTGTCTCCCTCAAAGAAAATATGAGGCTTCCTACACATTGTAAGTTTTTGTGGCCATGGAGTAATTTTGTGCAGGTGCTGGGTTGTGGTTACCACCAAAGAAATGTGTGTTTCCTAATAGGAAATGAATTAAAATGTCAATTAAGAAAAAAACAAACCATCCCTCCCCCACTCCAAAAAACACACACACACTGAACCTTGAAACAAACCAATACTTTTTTTTCATGATCTTGTAATATCAACAGATTCGCCCCCCCCCCAAAAAAGGAGTACATAGTGAATTAGAAGCAAATCTATGTATTTTCTGAAACTGCTGAAGTATCACACACTCAGAATATGAAGATGCTTTTCAAAGCAGGTTTGAAGCAAACAAAGATTGCATTTGGTTCAAGATGTGTTTCATAAAATATACTCCTATGCTATTTTGAGGAGATAACTAAAATTTTGTCAATTAAATCCCGATAGAAAGCAGAATATGCATACCTAGGATGAGGAATTGGTTAAGTGTTAAAACCTATATTATCTGTGAAACACACTGGCTTTTGGCAAGTTAGATCAGTGGGTAGAGCTTACAGAGCAGCAGAGCCAACATGAGGGCTGTGAGGGCCACAAGGGCCAACCGATCACTGTTTCATTTGGGACCCTGAGCCAAAGGACCACCAGGGAGGCCAGGATTGTGCTTCCCGTGAGGTGGAGCTGATATGAGTGCTTTTTTTCAAAGCACATAATCCATCCCACAGTACAGAGCCTGCTGGGTTCCAGCAGCACAGAAGGTTGCAATGTCCTCTGTTCATCAGAGTCACAAGGGGAGATTTTTATATCTATAGACATTCAGGCCTCACCCAGAGATCCAGACTCAATGGCTGGAACTTGCTGTGCAGCTCTGGAGTCGGTGGTTATAAAAGTCCCCCGGGTGGTTCCCATATGCAGTCACCACCAGAGCCCTGCCTTCACCCTTCCGAGCTCGTGGGTGAGTCCCCTCCTTCCATTACGTTTCTTCCTGGGTCAGGGAATGCTGCTACTACCCCCTCCTCCGAGTGTCTGCAGATGGCGTAACGCCCAGCCTCACTGAAAGCTAGGAGAGACGGGCATTGTCTCTAAGCGAAGAGTGATGTGATGTGATTTGTATTTTAGGAGCATGACCATGTAGGCAGGATGGAAGAAGGAAAGAAGAGGGGGAGCCTGGGGGCAAGGAGACGAGTGGGCACGTGACCAAAGTCGGCTATCAGGGCCATGGGAGAGGGGGCCGGGGATTGGAGCACGTGGGAAGGTGTCTGAGATTGAACCAAGAAATGTGTTGACTGTGTCTGGAAGGGGGAGGGCAAGGAAGGAACTGAGGGTAAAAATACAAGATGGGAAAATGAGGTTAAGAGTGACAAGATTAACTAAGAAGAAGACTAACTGATTTGGAGAAGGAGAAAAAGCATCCTTCCACCTGGAGGGTTTGCCCTCCTTTCTCATCCATAGTCTTGGAACAGCTGCCATTACACCTAGTGCTCTGGACTCGGATTGCAATAATCTGTGTTTGTGTCTAGACTATGAGCTGCTGAAGGGCAGGAATTGGTATTGTTCATCTTTTTTTTTTTAGTCTCAGCACCTAGCACGGTAAGCATGAAAGAGGCAGGCAACACATTTTTGCTAAAAAGATGAGTGACATAATGGAATTGGGAACAGCCTCACTGGGAAATCTCCCTGTTATCAAGCCAGCTTTATGACAAAGACGGTTTCACGTAAACAGGAGGCAAAATGCCTTATTCACCTGGGCTGCAAATGGCTTACACGGCACGATGATTCCAGCAACCTCCTTTGGGAGGAAGTGTTAATGAGGAAAGGTTTTTCAGCATGAGTCATCATGTTTTGGTGCAGTGTGTGTTTTCCAGGGTTGGCAGCCTCTGACAAAAGTTCTTGGCCCTGGGAGGCGCCATCTTTCTGGACGTGGGAGAGGAGGCTGGGGACGGGGAGGGGACACGGGCTGGGGCTGAGACCAGAGGCTGCGTCTGTCCTTTGTCACAGACACAGTCGGGGTCGGGGTGGAGGTGGTGAGGGGATGTGGCAGGGCAAGAAGTGAACCTGACCAGCACAATCTGGGGAAACGGGGGGTCGCCACGCAGCTCAGCCACAGAGAAAACCCTGAGCGGGATGCGTGACAGTGGTGACACCTACAGAAGCAGTAATTTCCAAGAGCACAGGGAAACAGAGTCTATGGCTGTGTCGGAACGGCTATTCCTTGCTTTCAGGTCTCCCTGCAATACCCGTTTCTTTTCCCCAGTTCCCTGAAATGACACACCGAATATGGTTAATTAATCAGTCAATCAATAGCCAGTAATATTCAGACACCTGCTAGATGCCCACCAGAGAGGAATCCACCAGTGTGCAAACTGGGGGGTAACCCAGGCCAGGGCACGTCTGACCCCAAATGTGCCTCAGGCAGCATTTAACCTGATGGTCCATCCCCACCCTCCGTACAGATGCTTTCTAAGTAGTTTGATCCCTCCTGTACCAAGAAATTGATCATGTCAGCTACAGTTCTATTTATCACATAAAATCTCCCTGTGTGACCTTTTATTTCGAGTCATCTCCCTCTCCCCACCGTCACCAGCCCACGCCAACCCCCAAGGGGGAGAGGACCGCATTGCCAATTAGAAGTATGAGAGCCAGGCTTCTCTGTCTGCAGTGCTGTGAAGGCTTCATTTTCACATTTCTCTTTGGCTGGAAGTGTTAACTCCCAGTTTCAGGAGTTCAGGGTGAGTTTTCCTTTCCTTCTCTATGAAATTCAGTATAAGTTTGGACTCACTTTCCCTGCCCTGCAGTTTTTTCTCTTCCGTTTCTTATTTCCTTCATACCAGAAGTCAGCAAAATTCTGTGCTGGGCAGTGTCTATGGGTGCTGTTGTAGACAGCTTGGGAGGGTAAGACAGAAAGAAAGAGGAAGAAGAGAAATAAAGAAGAGACCAACAGGGAAAACGGCTGCTGAGGCCAAAGGGGGTTCTCGAAATGGTTTTGGAAGCAACTCACTGCCTCCTGTTGTCTGCCTTGGGCGTTTGTTTTCAGTGCCTTGAACTCAGTCACCACTTTATTTATTCGGTTCTGTGAGCCTGATTTAGCTTTAAAATTACCTGATACATGTCTAAGCATACTCCCTACCAAGGCATCCATCGTGGAAATGAAGCCGCCTTACAAGAAAGCACAACTAAAACGGAAGGGACGAGTGCAAGCTATGAGACAGGAAAATATTAACATATAAATATTCAGAGCCTTATACTCTACCCCACTCGAAAGAGTTCTGGGCTTTTTCTATGTGCATAACAGAGGCTGTCAGAGGAGGACCTGGAAGCCTGTCCAAATGTAAAATAGATAGCTGGTGGGAAGCAGCCGCATAGCACAGGGAGATCAGCTCGGTGCTTTGTGATCACCTAGAGGGATGGGATAGGGAGGGTGGGAGGGGGGAGATGCAAGAGGGAAGAGATATGGGAACATATGTATATGTATAATTGATTCACTTTGTTATAAAGCAGAAACTAACACACTACTGTAAAGCAATTATACTCCAATAAAGATGTTAAAAAATAATAATAATAATACAAAAAAGAGCAGAGAATAGGTATTTAAAGGCACAAGGAGTAAGGGACCCAAGCAGTAGTTAGTAGCACAACTGGGGAAAGAGAGATACTGGGGAGATGCTGCTATACTGGGGGGAATGGAGAAAAAAGAGAATTTTTAGGAATTTTCTGTGCATTATGACTATAACCTGTCTTCAGCATTTTCTCAATAATGTAGTGAAGATTCCTGTTACTTTTAAGTATTTTGGGGTAATAGTCAGATTCTACTCCACGCTGAGAAAGGGCCATGTGGCAGCTCGTCTTTATGTAGGTTACAGACAGGTGTGTCTGACAGCACTGCAGAAACTAAGTTTGAGGAAGAGCTGGCAAGGAAAGTGTTTGGTCGAGGAGGGGTGTTCAGGACCAAAAAAAAAACGGGGGAAATAAGACTCTCATGATGGTATGAAGAAGTTAGTCTCAATTTTTCTACCACACAGGCCTTAAATACTAAACTGGCATTTATGGGGTAATGATAATCATGTAAGAGCCCCAGGGCCCCGGACCTCCTCTCGGTAAGACAACCTCCTTGTAAATGTTAGTTTGTGGTTTCCTCTGTGGCCAAAGCAGCTAATGCTGACGCCCCCATCCCAGTCGCAGGCTAATTAGAGACACCACAGGAATGAGGCCAGGACTGGTCTGCTGGAAAGGCTATTAACCACACTTCACGGGAGATGAGGGGCCTCCCCTCTGCTCTCTCTTGGCAGTTTGTCTGGACGTATTATCCACCCTCTGGGAGGCTAAAGGGAACCTGTGAGAGACCAGCCCCCTTCCCTTAGGTTTTATTAAAATTATTAACAAATTACCGTAGGTGAGAAGTCACTTTATAGAAAAAAGAAGTGATCAGTTCCCCAAAACCACTGTTCAGGATATTTGAGAAGAGAGTTGCAGGGAGTTGCAGGGAGTTCGGGAGTTGTAGAGGAGGGGTGGGCAGGATGTTTCCCAGCCCCAATCCACAGCTCCAACTT
The DNA here is from genome assembly GCF_009873245.2 of Balaenoptera musculus. Taxonomy (NCBI): domain Eukaryota; kingdom Metazoa; phylum Chordata; class Mammalia; order Artiodactyla; family Balaenopteridae; genus Balaenoptera; species Balaenoptera musculus. Next base: position 69,307,816 of record NC_045796.1, on the reverse strand, counting down.
CCTGGTTTTGAAAGCTGCACACCTGGGGCTGTACTGGGGTCCACGGGGACCGAAAAGCCTGCCCCCACCAGGCAGGGAGTTGTGGAAGCGCCAGGCTGGGCAGAGGGCTTGACCCAGAACCTACAGGCTCCGACTCTCACTGCCTGCCTCCTCACTGCCTCCTCAAGGAGGAAGTGGGAACTCCTCCACTCTGTGGGGTGTCATTTTGTCAAAACAGCCACAGCAGTCATACCCGGCGCTAATCTCAGCCCCAAGAATGACACAGGGAACCTTGAATTTTCCCTGAGGTGCAGGATCAAGTCTTGTTGCCCAGTATTCAAAATTATATAATCACCATGATCTCTGTTAAACTCTGTGAAATAAATAACATACACAAAAGATGAGAAATGTAACTTGTGTCTACATTAGAGCTCTTCCTATTTTCTCTATCAAATAAAACTTTTGTATTTTCCAATTTTCAGCCACCATCTAACTTGAACGATCAGAAAATATCTCTTTTAATTGTGAAAATAATTACAAGTTACAAAGTCCTTGCTCTGCCCCTAATTATCCCCGAGAAATAACATCTCCAAGCCTTGGTTTTCTCATCTACAAAATGAGAAGGTTGTGTGTGTGGCTTGCCCACGAAGGTCCCATTCAGTACCAATACTCTGGAAATCTGTGAGAAATTTGATTAGAAGTTACACTAATTTAGCCATAAGAGAGTACAGTCCTTACAAAACTGCTAGGAGTTCCAATTATTTGTATCTAACTTGACAGAACAAAATTAAACTTGGCTTGCCATAAGGGAAAATCATCATCTAGACAAATTCTATTTTCTCTTTTGGAGGACTTAATGGTCCAATCATTTATCAGATTTTGGTAAGGGCTTATTATGTGCCAGGAACTCTGCCAACCGTTGTTATAATCTTCACAACAAGGCCCGCTTCTATGGGGTTGGTGCGTTAGTTAAGGTAATGCTAGCTGCTGTAACAGATAAACCCCCAGCTACCAGTGGCTTACTACAAGAGACGTTCGTTTCTCACTCACTTGAAGCCCCAAATGGATGTTCCTAATTGGGGTGGAGGGAAAATGCTCTTCCAAGTAATGATTCAGGAGCTAAGGCTCCCCCTTCTTGCGTTTCTGCTGCCTTCAGGACATGGCTTATTGGTCACTGTTCTCAACTACCTTAATCTGGCAGAGGGGTGAAAAGCATGGAGGTTTTCTTAAGGACCAGTATTGTAAACGGTCCTCACAACTCCAGCTTGTATTCCATTAGCTCTCCTCAGTCACGTGACCATGCATCGCTACCGGGGAGGCTGTTTGCCCAGAGGAACAGTTTGGTCATTAGCTGTCAGTCTTTGCCTCAACAGGTGTCATCTCCGTTTTGAAGATGAGGAACCTGAGGCTCAGCTAGTAAGTGGCAGCTTCAAATTTTAAACCCAAGACCCTTGATCGCAATGCAAATGCCACATTCACATAAACAGCAAACGGACTATACTTGTGAATGCTGCGATAGTGAAACGGGAAGAGAAAATGACAGAGAAGCTTGCTGGGGAGGGAGATTAACCTTGCCTACTGGAGGATGTGAGGAACAGAGGATAAGAGAAGTTAAGTAAACCGATAAGACCAGCCAACCAGGCAATGGCTAAGTTGGGACCCCAAGCCCAAAGCCCTCTTTCTGCTATGCTGCCAGATTGCCTTACATTCCATCCTGAAGGATGAAAAGGTGTTTGTGGGCCCACAGGAAGAGGCAGGGCACTGCAGGCAGGTGGAATGGCATGGATAAAAGTCTGCAGGTAAGATAAAGCCTCCAGAGACAGAGCAAGTCACTTCATGTGGTCAGCTATCTGTTACTAAAGCCATCAAATTATCTATAGCCAGCCTGAAAGTAGATGACGTCTGTGGAATATTATTTCTTGGAGAGCCCAATTGTTATATTGCCTGTCATTTTTTATTTTTGCATAAAATTGAACTTTATGGTTTTATGGTAATAAAATCCTTTCATTTATACCGTGTTCCTACCCACTAAGCTTTCACTAAGATATACTCTTTTATGTTACAGCTATCTACTTTGATTAAAGCAGTTACAGATTCATCTAATTCCATGTTCGAATAACTGCCCTGATCAATTTTTATTTTCCATACTTTCCCTTTTGATCCATTATCTCATTTCTCCAAAATGGCTCTAAGATCATTTGCAATGCCTGGCATTTTGCTCTATGTATATGTGCTGACCTATACGTTTAATAGTTGTGCAAATCAACCTGGCTTAATCTGTGTTATTCATCATTTTTTGCAGCCTGATTAAAGTCATGAATCTCTGAAGTATAACTATGTTTTCAAGATTGTCATCTAAATTATGTAAATAACTAGCCCCATAATTAGCTCTCTTTTGATGAACTTCCGTTCAGGTTCAAAGTATGTTCATCTATATTTATCACGTTCAAGGTGTGTGCATCTCCCAGACAGGTCAGCCTTTGCAGGAGGTGAGGCTCTCGGGAAAGAGCCACGTCGGCATCCTGACCAGTACGGCCTGCCCATGACCCCTTCTCTTCATGCTCAACTCACACGCCTGCCAGCCCTCAAGTCTGGAAGATTCTTGAAGGCATGCAAATTGCTGAATTTTTATTTCTCCTAACTACTTTTCAGGATCTTAAGGATAACCACCATGTTTCTTTTTCCACATTCTTTCTGTCTCTGCCAGGGATAACTTTTCAGATCCTTCTGGAGAAATTCTTCATATTTTTCACCTTCACTCGGAGATAAAAAGACAACTAAGCGGGGATTCCCTGGTGGCGCAGTGGTTGAGAATCCGCCTGCCAATGCAGGGACACAGGTTCGAGCCCTGGTCCGGGAGGATCCCACATGCTGTGGAGCAGGTAAGCCCATGGGCCACGACTACTGAGCCTGCGCTCTAGAGCCCGCGAGCCACAACTACTGAGCCCATATGGCACGCCTGCTGGAGCCTGTGCGCCTAGAGCCCGTGCTCCACAGCAGGAGAGGCCCTCGCAATGAGAGGCCCGCGCACCGCAGCGAAGAGTAGCCCCCGCTTCGGGGAACTAGAGAAAGTCCGCGCGCAGCAACAAAGACCCAACGCAGCCAAAAAAAATTTTTTTTAATTAAAAAAAAAATTTAAAAATCATTATTAAAAAAAAAAAAGACAACTAAGCAACTTCCCTTTAATAATCAGGGACTCTTCTTTCCAGCGGGATGAGAGTTAAGCTTCTGGGCTGACCTTTGGGAGGACCAGGTCGTTGGTACTGTTCCTGGCCGCAACCCTGTGGAATGAGCACGTGTAACCTGGGTTTGAATCCTGGCTCTGCCACCCATGAACGGCATGACAGTTCATCTCTCTGAACATCAGGTTCCTCATCGGGAAATGGGATAATTATATTCACCTTCCAGAGCTGCCGTGAGAACTAAAGCAGGTTACTGTATGTCACATGCCCCGGCAGTGTTCCCCCAGGGAAGCAGTTATACAATGGTTACACACCCAGATTCTGGACCAGAATCCCCCTCCACTACTTTCAGTGACCTTGAACAGCTTAATTAATTCTTCTGGGTCTCAGTTTCTTCACTTCTAAAATGGGCATAGTGATAGCATCTATCTCATCAAGTTGTTTTGAGAATTAAACATGGACACTTTTCATCCCCACAAAGCACCCTTTGAGGCCCAGGACAGATCAGCCGCATTGAACTCCATGACACTGTCCACTAAGTGCTGGCCTGAGTGTGTGATGGGAAGGTGTCTGCCCCGGCAAAATTCTCCTGCCAAAGAAGAACTGCCATGTAGCTCACAGCTGCGATTGGCTCCACAGCTGAGAGGAAAGGAGCCCTGGGGTGATGATTAGACAATTGGACCAGACAGGAAACCAGGGAATGCTTCCTGGAAGAAGAGAATCCTGAGCTGGACTTTAAAGCAAAATTAAAAGCACCTAAGGAGGAAGAGAAGTTACTGGGTCAGAGGAAGGGGCTCTATCCATATTGGCTGTTAGGTTTTCAAGCCAAATATCTCACATTCAAGAATGGAGCTCTATAAATCCATAAAGACAGAAAGTAGATTAGTGGTTGCCAGGGATGGGAAATGGGGCGTGAAGGCTTATGGGTGTGGAGTTTCTTTGGGAGGGTAATGAAAATGTTCTAAAATTAAATAGTGGTAGTGGTTGTACAACTCTGCGAATATACTAAAAACCAGTGAATTGCATACTTTAAAAGGGTGGACTTTATGGTATGTGAATTATATCTCAATAAAGTTGTTATTTACAAAATAGAAGAAAAACGGAGTCCTAATAAGATCCTATCGTGGAGAGGTCTCTCTGTTCTGCCAGTCGCCCTCAGGTCTTGGGAGCTGCCAGGAAGCAGATGTGCTCTTGATACGATGCCACAAACCATGAGGACAAGCACGAGTATTAACTGATGATAACATCGTTTCATCTAGCTCAGTAATTTTCAACCGTGTGTGATTTTGTCCCAAGGGACATTTGGCAGTGTCTGGAGACATCTTTGGTTGTCACGACTTGGGGGTTGGGGGATGTTACTGGCATCTAATGGTAGAGGTCAGGGATGCAGCTAAACATCCTACCGTGTACAGGACAGCACCCCACAACAAAGAATAATGACCTAAAACGGTACAGATGAACCGGTCTGCAGGGCAGAAATAGAGACACAGATGCAGAGGACAAACGTATGGACACCAAGGGGGTGGTGGTGGGATGAATTGGGAGACTGGGATTGACATATATACACTAATATGTATAAAATAGATAACTAATAAGAACCTGCTGTATAAAAAATAAATTAATTAAATTAAATTTAAAAAAAAAAAAGAAGAATGATCTAGCCCAAAAGGTCAATAGTGCCAAGGTTGAGAAACCGGATGAATCTAGCCAAAATTCTAAAGATTCCTCTTACCATCTCTTTCTTAATGTAAGTGTGTTTTGTTTTTTAAGACACAGAAATGAATATCTAAAACAATTTAAAAGTTCTCTCTCCAAAGAACTGTTCCCTGTATATGATTGTAGCAATAATATTCCAGTTTCAATTTGTTCTAGATTCATAAGGAAAATGGGCTTGTCCTGTAATTTCCTGGTTTATTCCTCTCTTGACAGCAAAACTAGGTAATATCTTTACAGGAATATGGTCTTTTCACTGAATTAGAAAGTTTGTATGTTCGATTCAATTATTCTCTCACGTTTCCTAAATATTTCTCTGGGCACAAAAACACTTTTACTTAACAACAGCAACAAAATGTTGCATTTCCCTTTAAAATGAAATTTTAGGAGAAAAATTGGGAAAACGGAAGTGTGTGTTCATCCTGAGAGGGATGTCAGAAGCAGTTGGGTGGAGGGAGAGGTGCAGAAGCTTCGAGTCAGACCGAGTTTGATTCAGCCGAGTGGCCTTGGGCGGGTCACTGTTCTGCTAAACCTCAGTTTCCTCTCCTATAAATCAGAGATGGAACGCCCACCCTTCCGGGTTAGCGTGAGGCAGATGAGACCATGCGTTGCGGCACTAAGCCCATGCTCGGGGATGCCCCCGTGCCCCAGAGCAGCCCTTGCCTTGGGCCAGTCTGGACCACCCACCCCACCCCTAACACACACCACTACCCATCCACGCACCCTCACATCAGTAAATACGGGACCCATTGCTCCTTAGCCGGCACTGGTGGTAGTTTCTAGAAATGGCACCTAGGAAACAGGTTTGCTACCAGCCATGGCTCGGGCTGTTGCCAGGCCTGGAGTAGGGGAGGTAGGGGACAGCTCCTGTTACCTCCAAGGCGTGGTGTCTGGGGACGCTGCAACAGCCATCCCTTCTCTGTGGTCAGGCAGGAATCCACGTCTGCTCTGAACTCACGGGCATTGTGTCTCTCAAGATCTTCATTCGGACGCCAGGTCTGCTGGGGAATGCCTTCGGAGGGGGTTCATTAACGCTTGTAGAGCGCCTCCCAAGGGCCTGCACTACGCTAGGCACTTCACATCATCGTCTCGTGTGACTCTCTGCGGTAAGTAACCATGGTCACGATCACGACCTTTAATGATTGCTTGATTACGTGCTCAGCACTTCGCATGTACTGACTCATTTTAACTTTATAACAAGCATATGTAGCAGCTATTATCCCCATCTTACACGTGAGAAAATTGAGGCACAAATGGGTGAAAGAATTTGCCCAGCGACACAGGAGATGTGAGTCAGACTTGCCCTTTGTACACCAAGGGATCTGACACCACACCAGGAGCGTCTATTTCCCTCACCCTGGCCCGCCTTACTCTGAACCGGCTCCTTTCCGTTTAACAGTGACCTACTTCCAAGGTGGGAGCTATAATGATCCTCCTCTGGCTTAAGTTAGCATAGGTGGAGTACTGTCCACAGTTCTAACGTTTCAGGACTAAGTCTGCCTGCCTCTAGTTGGACTGTGGAATGCCAGGAGTTAAGTGTAGGGGCTTAAGCTCAGATGCCAAATCCAACTTAAGTCAAAAGCATACATTTCAAAATTGGATAGTACTATAGTCTCAGCCTTCAAAATACCTTTAATTTTAAATGAGGCAGTCATACTGCTTTTCCATTCTCCTTGGGGTACAGAAACTTTTATAGTCCTTCATGAGCCAGTTTACCTCTAGGTTAAAAGAATCTGCAGAACCTTTCTCTGCATATCACTAGAGCCTTTGAGTGTCCTGATCTGTACCCCACGACCCCAGGAGTGTTCTAAACCTAGGTCTGTATTCAAGTGGACCCAGGGGCTCTGTTCTACTTAGAGCGATTCTTTTCCCTTCCAGTAAGTCATGTTTTCATGGAGAGTCCTAGATCCAATATGGCACCTCTGTACATCCCAGGCCAACAAAGGACCGCACCTCTTAGGAGAGCTCTGGGCTATAATCAATTCCCACACTCAACAGAGTCCAGACCCTGAACCCAGAAATGACCTTTGGGAAAATGGAATGTAGGTAATGGGATGCACCCAATATTTCATCACATGTCACAGGAGTAAAAATAAGCGCAGTAAATGATACATCACTGATGAATCATCCATCAGAGATCCAACCCAAATGACAGCCTCCCTCTGCTTAGAATGACTGTTCCATTTTCCTCCCATCTTCATCTCACAAAGGCTTCAACAGATGCAGCTCAAATGCTCCCACCTCTGGGGAAATCTTCCCATACGCCCACTGAATTAATTGTTCCCCCTTCTGAATTCCCATACACATTGTACTGACAGCAACTCCACACCTACTGTATCTTGAAATTACCTGTGTAGGTCTGTCTCCTCCACCAATGAGCTGAGGGCAGACCTCATGTTGAATTTTCTTGGAGTCCCCTTGCCTGCCAGTACCTGGAGCAGAGGAGATAGTGAAGACTTTTGGGAAGGAAGGGGAAACAGGAAAAGGGAGAGGGAAGGAAGGATATAAGAGGGAAAGGAAGGGATGGAGTCCAGGAGAGTGGAGTACATACAGGTTGAAGTTTCCCACAATGAGAGGATGGCAGTTGGAGATTGTATTAGTGTCCCAGGGCTGCCACAATAAATTACCACAAACTTGGGAGCTTAAAACAACAGACATCTATTTTTTCTCAGTTCTGGAGGCCAGAACTCCAAGATCAAGGTGATGGCAAGGCTATGCTTCCTTCAAAGGCTCTAGGGGAGAATCCCTTCTTGCCTCTTCCAGCTGCTGGTGGCTCCTGGCGTTCCTTGGCTTGTGGCCACATGATTTCTATCTCTGCCTCTGTTTTCACGTGGCCTTCTTCCCTGTTTGTGTCAAATCTCCTTCTCCTTTCTCTTATAAGGACACCAGTCACTGGATTTAGGGACCACCCTAAATGCACCATGATCCCATCTGAAGATCCATAACTTAATTACATCTGCAAAGACTTGATTTCCAAAGAAGGCCACACTCATAAGTCCCAGGGGTTAGGATGTGGACATATCTTCGGGCGGGACACAATCCAACCCTGTTGTAGAGGTAAACTCCACATCTTCAACACCCCCTCTCCCACCACCATCCAGAGGTGTTCCCAGAGGGAGGCATTCTATTCCAAGTCTTGGTTCACCGCCCAGCACACACAGAAATGATCAGATTGCAGCATCACACTGGAGCAAGGATACAGCCGCTCATGGCCTGAGGGCACCACCAAGGGGATCTGGCTGCCCCAGGCCTGCCCCATGGCCCTGAGCTGAGGGCATCATTATCTCGGCAACCCTGTGACCCATTCCCAGCCGCTGCAACCCAGCCGCAATGCTCTGTAAACACATAAGAGTCACAAAGAAGGGGGTCCCCACCTCCAATCTCCTAATATCTGAAGCTGGCAGAAGGCACAAAAGCAACATTTCCCTCTTGGGAGATCCGTTCTTCTTCTGCATCCCCCCACCAGAATTTCTTTCTCTCCTGTCTTGGCCTCTGAACTGGAGAGACTCGTCTCTCCCTTTGACCGTGAAATACCAGAAGGGGTCAGGAGTCACCCTCTTTGCCCTGTGAACTTTCTCCTCCCAGGTGGCATAGATCTTACCTTTGTGGCTGCAAGTCCAGTTTCGAGCTTCTATTTCATCTTCTCTCATTACGCCCACTGGGTTTCTAATTATGTGCAGGGCATGCCCAAGGCCACACAGAAGATTGGTGTCCTTTATTCTTTCACCTCTGTGTGTACGGGCTGGGGCTGTTATTAGCAGTTATGTGGAAAAGAAGGTATGATTTTCCTTTATGTGGAACAGTTCTACCCAGCCCCAATATGGGATTCAAGAAAAGGCCGTTCCTAGATAGAATTCACTCCACATCTCTATTTTGTATGCTGCCAGTGAATGGAGTGTAATCTGTCCTTCCTGAAACACCCTAATCAACTAACTTGGCCAAGATCTTTCCCAAACAAACCCTGTGCAGCTTCCAGTACTTTTTCTGCAAAAACTACCAAATTAGCTGCTTTGTGGTTTGCTGGTGAGCCCTGAGAACTTTATTTCATTATTAGGCACTCCCTGGCCTACAGGGAGAACTGCCTGGAATATCTAAAACTGTCTATTGTTGAAGTTCATTTCATTTCTGTGCCTGCTTCCGTTGGTGATCTCGAACATGGGCTGTATATCAAAATGTTACCGGAGGCGGAAAAATACATGAATAAGATGAATACAATGGCAAAAGAATCCAATTCATTTAAAACACCCCACATTTCTTTTCAGATTTAATCATTCATTCTTTCATCTGTGCAAGGAAGGTAGTCAATGTTGGCTGATCTTAAGGATAATCAGTGAAATTTTCTGGGAGTATAGCCTCAAACATGCTGCAAAATATATGTGGCTCAGACTTCCGGATTCAAACGGGAAGGTAATTTTTATAAAAGCAATTTTTGCAGAAGATATTCAAACTCTCATTTACAGAGCTGGGCAGGTCATTTTGGTGAGTCAAGTCAGTCTGCCCTTGCTGGGCTCGCATCTCAGCAAGGACCCTGACAACCCTGGGAAATTGACAGGGCTCATTTGCAGCTTCAGAGACAGGAACCATTTAAATACACAACGTTCATAGCAGCTGGAGGTAAGGAATTGTGGTGATGCTGACATTTTGCCCCTTAACTCAGCTGTGAGTCAGAGCACAAACTATCACAGTGCCAAAATTTTCAAGGGATGACGTTAATTTTCCTCCCTGGATTAAGACGGGCCGTACATATGCTTGTCCTATGGCCTATGACCCCTCTCAGGTAACTGTATAATTTATCATCCAAATGGGGCCATTTCTGAGAATGAAAGGGGCTATACTTTTAATAATTTATAGGGGAAAAAAAGGCATAAACCAAGACTATCTCAGGCAAACTGGGAAGTATTGTCAATCCTACTTCTCTCCCTCCCCCCAGTCCTGATCTCATCCCCACCTCATCCTCAGACATTTACCCTTCATCCCCCCACCCCCTGTGACCTTGTGGATAGCAGTGGTTATGGGGGCTGGGGGGGTATTGGTGGCAATCATCTCCACAGCACCTCCCCTCAACCTCACAATCAGATTCTGCCATTGTCAATATATGAGACCACATGAAAATGGCTGAATAGTAATATATGGACTATATGTACACAGGAATGTATGTGGCTCCCAAATGTACATGGGAAACTCTTCTCCATCTTTATTCTACTCCTCAATTGCCAACACCTGCCTCCTTGCCTGCCTACTCACCTCACCGCCCCCAGCTCCTTCAACCCCTTTATATCATGGAACCTAGAAGGCAAACAATCTGTAGCAATTCTTCTGGTTCTCCAACACTTAACCCTGATGACAGAAATGGATTTAGAATCACAGATTTGGGAGAACCCTGGAGAAATGGCTGCCCCATCCAGTGACCTTAAAGGAAATGGTTTCAGTCACATAAGAAGAAATTTCGGTGCTAGAATTTGTCTAGAGATAGAGTTCTCAAAGCCTATTTCAACAAGTCTGTTCTCCTATTTGCCAACATAAGCAACCAGCATCTCCTCGTGTTCCACATGCTCTGCATTTTAGGGTTTATTCCTTTTGTCTGCCAACGCAGAGCATCCTCTGTAGGACGACCCCTTCTCTACTCTTTTCTTTCTACTCTTTGTCTGTCTTGTTCCAAGTAGTTTCATAAGCATTTTTTGGTTACACAAACTATCAGAGAGATGATTTAGGAGGGTTGGTTTTCCTATCTGATATTTCTAGACCCTGGATCTCTGACTGATAATGACAACATAACATTCATGGTTTTCCACAGGGACACCTAAATGCTATTCCTCCTCACTTGGCCATAGACGCCCCTTCACCACTTATTTTTAAATATGCATTTCACATCGGGAGAGTTCAAGGTTACCATTTCCTGGGGTTTTTTCCTACTTGGTCTTTGGCTTCTAACCCCTCCTTGGTGTATCAAGGACATTTGGGTTCATTATTATCTCTCTCTGCCTTAATTAAATCAATTAAGGGAAAAGATGTCAGGGAGCTAGTTACAGACAGAAAAGATCTGTAAGAGCCTTGTCTTGGGAGAACACACATTGCCTTGCACTTACTGAGCACTGAGTACATTTGCAGAGCTGAATTAATTTCAAGCTCAAAGTGTCCTTTTTTAAAAATGTTGAGACATATTTGTAATGTCTCCAGTGAAGAATCGTACCCTGAGAGAGAGCTGAGTATATTTCATCATTAGGAAGGTTTTCCTTTGGGGTTACTCTTATGAGATGTTGGACAGAGCTCTTGGCTGGGGGCCCAGTTCTTAAAAAAAATCACTTCACCTCTCCGGGCTTGGTGTCCTCATTCATAATACGTGGAGTATAAACTATGAGAATCATACTCTAATCTCTCAAGTCATAAAATTCCATGATCCTATTCTTCTATTCAGGTAAATAATGCATTTCCTTAAATTCTTCTTTTTTTTTTTTTTTTTTGTCTGCGTTAGGTCTTTGTTGCTGCGCACGGGCTTTCTCTAGTCACAGCGAGTGGGGTCTACTCTTCGTCGCGGTGCACAGGCTTCTAATTGCGGTGGCTTCTCTTGTTGCAAAGCACAGGCTCTAGGTGCACAGGCTTCAGTAGTTGTGGCAGGCAGGCTCAGTAGTTGTGGCTCGAGGGCTCTAGAGCGCAGGCTCAGTGGTTGTGGCGCATGGGCTTAGTTGCTCCGCGGCATGTGGGATCTTCCCAGACTGGGCTCGAACCCGTGTCCCCTGCATTGGCAGGCGGATTCTTAACTGCTGCAACACCAGGGAAGCCCTCCTTAAATTCTTTTTAAAAAAATGTTTTTTATTTTTATTTGAGTATAGTTGATTTACAATGTGGTGTTAGTTTCAGGTGTACAGCGAAGTGAATCAGTTATACATATACATATATCCACTCTTTTTACATTCTTTTCCCAAATAGGCCATTACAGAGTTTTGTTTTGTTTTTTACTTTTTTTTTTTTTCTTTTGCCACACCATGTGGCATGCAGGATCTTAGTTCCCCAACCAGGGATCGAAACTGGGCCTCCTGCAGTGGAAGCTCGGAGTCTTAACCACTGGACCACCAGGGAAGTCCCCATTACAGAGCATTGAGTAGAGTTCCCTGTGCTATACAGTTGGTCCTTATTAGTTATCTATTTTATATATAGTAGTGTGTATATGTCAATCCCAATCTCCCAGTTTATCCCTCCCCCCCCTTACCCTGTGGAAAGCATAAATTTGTTTTCTACATCTGTAACTCTGTTTCTGTTTCATAGATAAGTGCATTTGTACCTGTTTTTTAGATTCCACATGTAAGTGATATCATATGATATTTGTCTTTCTCTGTCTGACTTACTTCATTCAGTATGACAATCTCTAGGTCCATCCATGTCACTGAAAATGGCATTATTTCATTCTTTTTTTAATGGCTGAGTAATATTCCATTGCATATATGTACCACATCTTCTTTATCCATTCCTCTGTTGATGGACATTTAGGTTGCTTCCATGTCTTGGCTATTGTAAATAGTGCTGCAATGAACATTGGGGTGCATGTATCTTTTTGAATTATGGTTTTCTCCAGATATATCCCTAGGAGTGGGATTGCTGGATCATATGGTAGCTCTTAAATTCTATTTTAAAAAAAATAGTGTTCATGTGAAACACTTAAAATATACAAAATTACAAGCAACAGCATAACTATTTACCATCCACCCATATTTAACACATCTTAAAATTTTGCCATATTTACTTAAAATTTTCTCTTTTTAAAAAAACAAGAAATAAAACAAGACAAATACATTTAAGGCACTGTTTGAAGACTTCTCTAATCCCTTTCCACCGCATCTCCCCAGAGCTTAACACTACCCTAAGACTAGTATGCTTTTGGTTTCCATCTTTGCTTTTATACTTTCATAATATGTGTGACATCTCACATTTCAAATCCCTTACCCTCATTATTCATTTTTGTTTTTCTCTTGGGAGTTCATTTTGATTGATAGTCAACTTCATTTACCTATTTCTCCTTCCTTGTCACTATCCAAAAGTATACATTCTTGAAAGGGGAAGAAAAATTCTCATTCAAAATTCCAGAACTTAACTATTAAATGAGAGTAACAATTATAGAAAATTATACCATTTGGTAGTGCAGTTTCTCTAAAGAATCCTTAACAACCTCTGCTAGTTCCCTTGTCCTATGGAGAAACAATTTCTACAGGATGTAGAATAAAGAATAACAGTTTCATTTCATTTATAACCAGTGCCCTTTGGGAAGACTCAGAAAAAGAGTTGCTAAACACTTGGATGGACTGGTAAGTTTCTCACACTTATTCATCAACTTTGTCTCTCTTACAAGTTAAGCACCGGGGAAACCTCTGTCTTGCAGAGTGTTGTAGAAAATACCAGCATGTAATAAAAGATCTGGAACAATAGGGATGACAGTCACTGTTCTGGATATAAGGCAGTGAGGAAAAAAGGACTGAGACAAATCAAGACAAATATTAAGCTTTATTTGGAATAGAATCACATACCCTAAAATTACAGACCAAAAGAAAATTAGAGTCAGCATTATTAAATCCCCTTCAGCTAAAAATGGTTGGGGTGATAATGATCACTCACTTTGGAACATCTTACATTAATATCAGCGTACAAAGCAATATTCCAACATCTGGTGGAAAATACAACTTTCTGCATTTTATAAATATTGCTGCTGTGAGGTACTGAGAGTCCAAGCTACTTGATAAAATTATATGTCAGTGAATGGTCAAGCCAGGATTTGAACTCTGATGGGGAGAATAATATTAAGCATTCAAAGAAGATCTTGCTGTTAGGCAACAGGAAATATTTCCAAAGCAAATGAACCACTATGCATCTGAAATAAGGAGCAAATTAATTCCCCATTTGGGGAACATCTGCCAGATTGGTAGATGGCCACCTGGGAAAATGGCCCTTGTCTAAGATCCTGAGAGACTGGAGCCATGTAAGAAAGTCAGATTAGTATCCAGTGAAGTGTGTCAGACTGAAGTATCTTGTTGTGAGGATGTTAAACTATGTGCCATCCTGCATCTGAGACTCCAACATCAAAATTCAAAAAGAAAAGCATCTTTGAACACCTTTTCTAGCTTACTAAGAGGGTATGACAAAATGCCCGGGGAAATCAGAGATGATGAGGGGAATTTCGTAAGCATGGAAAGACAATCTTTACCCATGAGGCACTGTTACTGAGAATAGCAAAGGAAAAGTCGAACATCAAATGCAGACCTTGGTATATTTTCCTCCTGTTTTCCTGGTTCTCATCATTCATTACTGCACAGCATTTCACAGCTACTCTTAACTGTTGGAAAAACCATCACTTAAAATGTTTAAATATGATATTGATTTCATCTCTTTCTACCGTCACTCTAAGAATAGCTAACATTTATTGAGTAATTCCTTCATGTAAGGCACTGTGCTAAGTACTTCATATGCATTTTTCCATATCATCTTTATAGTAACTTGTATAAAGTGGTATTTGGGGGGTGGATAGATAACCCAGTAAAAATCCATCTAAGCAAAAGGGTATAAAGAAAAAGACCACATAACAAGAAGCCCAAGGCTGGCTTTAGGCGTGGCTTGATACAAGACTCAATGCATGGCCCACTTTCCTCCCTCACCATTCCTCTGCTTTCTCTGTGTTAGCCCTATTCTCCACTTGACTTGAGTCTCATAATTTCAAGATGGTAGCCAGTAGCTCCAAACCTTTCTTCCTCTCAAATTCAGGTCTAGTGGAGAAAGTATCTGCCTCTAATGCAGCATTCTCAGCAAAAGTCTCTGAGTTCTGAGTGGGTCACATGCTGACCCCTGCACCAATCACTGAGGCCAGGGAAAGTGGAATGCCATTTTCTTAGGCCCAGGTACCATGATGCACCTCTGAGTGGTAAAGTGAAGCCCCACTCAGAGCCCCTGGGGTTGAGAGCAGGGGAAAGGGTGATTCCTCAAGGAAAATTCCAAAAGAAGGTTAAATGCAGAGTGGAAAAATACCCGATCCATACGAAATTTATAAGATAGGACAGAAAGGTTGGAAATATTCTTGGGTGAGAGAAATAGCATGATGCAAAAGTGTGGAGGGAAATAAATGTGGTTTGTCTCTAAGGAGACAGGGTCCATTACCTTGGCAGAATACAGCAGCTGAGCAGTGGAGAAAACACCAGAAAGGCAGGACATATCCAGGGTATGGAAAGCCTTCGATTAGACCTGCGTGTTTAGACCTGATTCAATAGGCAATGGAGTCATTGTATAGACGTGGAGGAATAAGATGAAAAATAATTGTGAGGAAATGGGTTTTCTGGAGTACCAGAAAACTGGACACAGAGATGTGATTCAGAAACACCCGGCAATTAACTCTGCTTTCATTAATGTCCAATTCTGAAGTCTTGGCCTTATTGATGCTGAGTTTGGCTTAAGAACAAGGAGAACTTTAGGGATGTTTATAAACATTCCCTTAAATGGAAGCACGTGAACTATTAGTGTGAATTTTTCTGGACTATTGATATTGAATATAATGCTTGAGATTAAAAGAGCAAGGTCTTAATAGAAAACAAATTTATGGGGAGACCTTCAAGATGGCAGAGGAGTGAAGCGTGGAGATCGCCTTCCTCCCCACAAATACATCAGAAATACATCTACATGTGGAACAGCTCCTACAGAACATCTACTGAACGCTGGCAGAAGACCTCAGACCTCCCCAAAGGCAAGAAACTCCCCACGTACCTGGGTAGGGTAAAAGAAAAAAGAAATAACAGAGACAAAAGAACAGGGACGGGACCTGCACCAGTGGGAGGGAGCTGTGAAGGAAGAAAGGTTTCCACACACTGGGAAGGCCCATCGTGGGCGGAGAAGGGGGGGTGGCAGAGGGGAAGCTTCAGAGCCACGGAGGAGAGCGCAGCAACAGGGGCGCGGAGGGCAGAGCGGAGAGATTCCCGCACAGAGGATCGGTGCCGACCAGCACTCACCAGCCCGAGAGGCTTGTCTGCTCACCCGCCGGGGAGGGCAGGGGCTGGGAGCTGAGGCTCGGGCTTCGGAGGTCGGATCTCAGGGAGAGGACTGGGGCTGGCGGCGTGAACACAGCCTGAAGGGGTTAGCGCGCCACAGCTAGCCGGGAGGGAGTCCGGGAAAAGGTCTGGAGCTGCCAAAGAGGCAAGAGACTTTTTCTTGCCTCTTTGTTTCCTGGTGCACAAGGAGAGGGGATTAAGAGAGCCGCCTAAAGGAGCTCCAGAGACGGGCGCGAGCCGCGGCGATCAGCACGGACCCCAGAGACGGGCATGAGATGCTAAGGCTGCTGCTGCCGCCACCTAGAAGCCTGTGTGCAAGCACAGGTCACTATCCACACCACCCCTCCCGGGAGCCTGTGCAGCTCGCCACGGCCAGGGTCCCGTGATCTGGGGACAACTTCCCCGGGAGAACGCACGGCGCGCCTCGGGGCTGGTGCAACGTCACGGTGGCCTCTGCCGCCGCAGGCTCGCCCCGCATCCATACCCCTCCCTCTCCCCGGCCTGAGTGAACCAGAGCCCCCGAATCAGCTGCTCCTTTAACCCCATCCTGTCTGAGCGAAGAACAGATGCCCTCAGGCGACCTACACGCAGAGGTGGGGCCAAACCCAAAACTGAACCCCGGGAGCTGTGCGAACAAAGAAGAGAAAGGGAAATCTCTCCCAGCAGCCTCAGGAGCAGCGGATTAAACCTCCACAATCAACTTGATGTGCCTGCATCTGTGGAATACCTGAATAGACAACAAATCATCCCAAATTGAGGAGGTGGACTTTGGGAGCAACTGTAGACTTGGGGTTTGCTTTTGCGACTGACGGGTTCCTGGTTTTATGTTTATCTTAGTTTAGTATTTAGAACTTATTATCATTGGTAGATTTGTTTATTGATTTGGTTGCTCTCTTCCTTTTTTTTAAATATATAGATATATATATTTCTTTCCTTTTTCTCTTTTTGTGAGTGTGTATGTGTATGCTTCTTTGTGTGATTTTGTCTGTATAGCTTTGTTTTTACCATTTGTCCTAGGGTTCACTCTGTCCGTTTTTTTGTTGCTGTTGTTGTTTTTAATATAGTTTTTAGCACTTGTTATCATTTGTGAATTTGTTTTTTGGTTTGGTTGCTCTCTTCTTTCTTTCTTTTTTCTTATTTTTATTACTTTAATTTTTTAATTTTTAATATTTTTTTATTTTAACAACTTTATTTCTTTTTATTATTTTCTTCGTTCTTTCTTTTTTTCTCACTTTTCTTCTGAGCTATGTGGCTGACAGGGTCTTGGTGCTCCAGCTGGGTGTCAGACCTGAGCCTCTGAAGTGGGAGACCAGAGTTCAGGACACTGGTCCACCAGAGACCTCCAGCTCCACATAATATCAAACGGTGAAAGCTCTCACAGAGATCTCCATCTCAATGCTAAGACCCAGCTCCACACAACGACCAGCAAGCTACAGTGCTGGACACCGTATGCCAAATAGCTAGCAAGACAGGAACACAACCTCACCCATTAGCAGAGAGGCTGCCTAAAATCAGAATAAGGTCACAGACACCCCAAAACACATACTGGATGCAGTCCTGCCCACCAGAAAGACAAGATCCAACCTCATCCACCAGAACACAGGCACCAGTCCCCTCCAACAGGAAGCCTACACAACCCACTGAACCCACCTTACCCACTGGGGGCAGACACCAAAAACAATGGGAACTATGAACCTGCAGTCTGAGAAAAGGAGACCCCAAACACAGTAAGTTAAGCAAAACGAGAAGACAGAGAAATACAAAGCAGATGAAGGAGCAAGGTAAAAACCCACCAGACCAAATAAATGAAGAGGAAATAGGCAGTCTACCTGAAAAAGAATTCAGAGTAATGATAGTAGAGATGATCCAAAATCTTGGAAATAGAATGGAGAAAATACAAGAAATGTTTAATAAGGGCCTAGAAGAACTAAAGAGCAAACAAACAATGATGAACAACACAATAAATGAAATTAAAATTTCTCTACAAGGAATCAATAGCAGAATAACTGAGGCAGAAGAATGGTTAAGTGACCTGGAAGATAAAATCGTGGAAATAACTACTGCAGAGCAGAATAAAGAAAAAAGAATGAAAAGAATTGAGTACAGTCTCAGAGACCTCTGGGACAACATTAAATGCACCAACATTCGGATTATAGCGGTCCCAGAAGAAGAGGAGAAAAAGAAAGGGACTGAGAAAATATTTGAAGAGATTCTAGTTGAAACTTCCTTAATATGGGACAGGAAATAGTCAATCAAGTCCAGGAAGCACAGAGAGTCCCATACAGGATAAATCCAAGGAGAAACACGCCAAGACACATATTAATCAAACTACCAAAAATTAAATACAAAGAAAAAATATTAAAAGCAGCAAGGGAAAAACAAATAACATAGAAGGGAATCCCCATAAGGTTAACAGCAGATATTTCAGCAGAAACTCTGAAAGCCAGAAGGGAGTGGCAGGACATATTTAAAGTGATGAAGGGGAAAAACCAACAACCAAGATTACTCTACCCAGCAAGGATCTATTTCAGATACGATGGAGAAATTAAAACCTTTCCAGATAAGCAAAAGCTAAGGGAATTCAGTACCACCAAACCACCTTTACAACAAATGCTAAACGAACTTCTCTAGGCAGGAAACACAAGAGAAGGAAAAGATCTGCAATAACAAACCCAAAACAATTAAGAAAATGGTAATAGGAACATACATATCTATAATTACCTTAAATGCAAATGGATTAAATGTGCCAACCAAAAGACAAAGACTGGCTGAATGGATACATAAACAAGACCCTATATATGCTGTCTACAAGAGACCCACTTCAGACCTAGGGACACATACAGACTGAAAGTGAGAGGATGGAAAAAGATATTCCATGCAAATGGAAATCAAAAGAAAGCTGGAGTAGCAATTCTCATATCAGAAAAAATAGACTTTAAAATAAAGATTAATACAAGAGACAAAGAAGGACACTACATAATGATCAAGGGATCAATGCAAGAAGAAGATATAACGATTGTAAATATTTATCCACCCAACATAGGAGCACCTCAATACATAAGGCAAATGCTAACAGCCATAAAAGGGGAAATCGACAGTAACACAATCATAGTAGGGGACTTTAACACCCCACTTTCACCAATGGACAGATCATCCAAAATGAAAATAATTAAGGAAACACAAGCTTTAAATGATACATTAAACAAGATGGACGTAACTGATATTATTAGGACATTCCATCCGAAAACAACAGAATACACTTTCTTCTCAAGTGCTCATGGAACATTCTCCAGGATAGATCATATCTTGGGTCACAAATCAAGCCTTGGTAAATTTTAAAAAACTGAAATCATATCAAGTATCATTTCCAACCACAATGCTATGAAACTAGATATCAATTACAGGAAAAAATCTGTAGAAACTACAAACACATGGAGGCTAAACAATACACTACTAAATAACCAAGAGATCACTGAAGAACTCAAAGAGGAAATCAAAAAATGCCTAGAAACAAATGACAATGAAAACACAATGACCCAAAACCTATGGGATACAGCAAAAGCAGCTCTAGGATGGAAGTTTATAGCGATACAATCCTACCTCAAGACACAAGAAACATTTCAAATGAACAACCTAATCTTACACCTAAAGCAATTAAAGAAAGAAGAACAAAAAAACCACAAAGTTAGCAGAAGAAAAGAAATCATAAAGATAAGATCAGAAATAAATGAAAAAGAAATCAAGGAAATGATAGCAAAGATCAATACAACTAAAAGCTGGTTCTTTGAGAAGATAAACAAAATTGATAAACCATCAGTCAGACTCATCAAGAAAAAAAAGGAGGAGACTCAGATCAATAGAATTAGAAATGAAAAAGGAGAAGGAACAACTGACACTGCAGAAATACAAAGGATCATGAGAGACTACTACAAGCCTACATACAACCTATATGCCAAAATAATGAACAACCTGGAAGAAATGGACAAATTCTCAGAAAAGCACAACATTCTGAGACTGAACCAGGAAGAAATAGAAAATATAAACAGACCAATCACAAGCACTGAAATTGAGACTGTGATTAAAAATCTTCCAACAAACAAAAGCCCAGTACCAGATGGCTTCACAGGCGAAGTCTATCAAACATTTAGAGAAGAGCTAACACCTATCCTTCTCAAACTCTTCCAAAATATAGCAGAGGGAGGAACACTCCCAAACTCATTCTACGAGGCCACCATCACCCTGATACCAAAACCAGACAAAGGTGTCACAAAGAAAGAAAACTACAGGCCAATATCACTCATGAACATATATGCAAAAATCCTCAACAAAATACTCGCAAACAGAATCCAACAGCACATTAAAAGGATCATACACCATGATCAAGTGGGGTTTATCCCAGGAATGCAAGAATTCTTCAGTACACCCAAATCAATCAATGTGATAAACCATATTAACAAACTGAAGGAGAAAAACCATATGATCATCTCAATAGATGCAGAAAAAGCTTTTGACAAAATTCAACACCCATTTATGATAAAAACCCTCTAGAAAGTAGGCATAGAGGGAACTTACCTCAACATAATAAAGGCCATATATGACAAACCCACAGCCAACATCGTTCTCAATGGTGAAAAACTGAAACCATTTCCTCTAAGATCAGGAACAAGACAAGGTTGTCCACTCTCACCACTATTATTCAACATAGTTTTGGAAGTTTTGGCCACAGCAATCAGAGAAGAAAAAGAAATAAAAAGAATCCAAGTCAGAAAAGAAGAAGTAAAACTGTCACTATTTGAAAATTACATGATACTATACATAGAGAATCCTAAAGATGCTACCAGAAAATGACTAGGGCTAATCAGTAAATTTGGTAAAGTAGCAGGATACAAAATTAATGCACAGAAATCTCTTGCATTCTTATACACTAATGATGAAAAATCTGAAAGGGAAATTAAGGAAACACTCCCATTTACCACTGCAACAAAAAGAATCAAATACCTAGGAATAAACCTACCTATGGAGGCAAAAGACCTGTATGCAGAAAATTATAAGATACTGATGAAATAAATTAAAGATGATACAAACAGATGGAAAGATATACCATGTTCTTGGATTGGAAGAATCAATATTGCGAAAATGACTATACTACCCAAAGCAAACTACAGATTCAATGCAATCCCTATCAAACTACCAATGGCATTTTTCACAGAACTAGAACAAAAAATTTTACAATTTGTATGGAAACACAAAAGACCCCAAATAGCCAAAGCAATCTTGAGAAAGAAAAACAGAGCTGGAGGAATCAGGCTCCCAGACTTCAGACTATACTACAAAGCTACAGTAATCAAGACAGTATGGTACTGGCACAAAAACAGAAATAGAGATCAATGGAACAGGATAGAAAGCCCAGAGATAAACCCATGCACATATGGTCACCTTATTTTTGATAAAGGAGGCAAGAATATACAATGGAGAAAAGACAGCCTCTTCAATAAGTGGTGCTGGGAAAACTGGACATCTACATGTGAAAGAATGAAATTAGAACACTTCCTAACACTATACACAAAAATAAACTCAAAATGGATTAAAGACCTAAATGTAAGGCCAGACACTATAAAACTCTTAGAGGAAAACACAGGCAGAACACTCTATGTCATAAATCACAGCAAGATCCTTTTTGACCCACCTCCTAGAGAAATGGAAATAAAATAAAAATCAACAAATGGGACCTAATGAAACTTAAAAGCTTTTGCATAGCAAAGGAAACCATAAACAAGACGAAAAGACAACCCTCAGAATGGGAGAAAATATTTGCAAATGAAGCTACTGACAAAAGATTAATCTCCAAAATATACAGGCAGCTCATGCAGCTCAATATCAAAAAAACAAAGAACCCAATCCAAAAATGGGCAGAAGACCTAAATAGACATTTCTCCAAAGATATACAGATTGCCAACAAACACATGAAAGGATGCTCAACATCACTAGTCATTAGAGAAACGCAAATCAAAACTACAATGAGGTATCACCTCACACCGGTCAGAATGGCCATCATCAAAAAATCTACAAACAGTGAATGCTGGGGAGGGTGTGGAGAAAAGGGAACCCTCTTGCACTGTTGGTGGGAATGTAAATGGATACAGCCACTATGGAGAACAGTATGGAGGTTCCTTAAAGAACTAAAAATAGAACTACCATACGACCCAGCAATCCCACTACTGGGCATATACCCTGAGAAAACCATAATTCAGAAACAGTCATGTACCACAATGTTCATTGCAGCTCTATTTACAATAGCCAGGACATGGAAGCAACCTAAGTGTCCATCGACAGATGAATGGATAAAGAAATGTGGCACTTATATACAATGGAATATTACTCAGCCATAAAAAGAAACGACATTGAGTTATTTGTAGTGAGGTGGATGGACCTAGAGACTGTCATACAGAGTGAAGTAAGTCAGTAAGAGAAAAATAAATACCATTTGCTAACACATATATATGGAATCTAAAAAAAACCAAAATGGTTCTGAAGAACCTAGGGGCAGGACAGGAATAAAGACACAGTTGTAGAGAATGGACTTGAGGACATGGGGATGGGGAAGGGTAAGCTGGGACAAAGTGAGAGAGTGGCATGGACATATATACACTACCAAATGTAAAATAGATAGCTAGTGGGAAGCAGCCGCATAGCACAGGGAGATCAGCTCGGTGCTTTGAGACCACCTAGAGGGGTGGGATAGGGAGGGTGGGAGGGAGACGCAAGAGGGAGGAGATATGGAGATATATGTATATGTATAGCTGATTCACTTTGTTATAAAGCAGAAACTAACACACCATTGTAAAGCAATTATACTCCAATAAAGATGCTAAAAACAAAAACAAAAATTCATGGCTGGGCTTCCCTGGTGGCGCAGTGGTTGAGAATCTGCCTGCCAATGCAGGGGACACGGGTTCGTGCCCTGGTCTGGGAAGATCCCACACGCCACAGAGCAACTGGGCCCGTGAGCCACAATTACTGAGCCTGCGCGTCTGGAGCCTGTGCTCCACAACAAGAGAGGCCGCGATAGTGAGAGGCCCACGCACCGCGATGAAGAGTGGCCCCCGCTTGCCGCAACTAGAGAAAGCCCTTGCACAGAAATGAAGACCCAACACAGCCATAAATAATAAATAAATAAATAAATTTAAAAAAAAAATTTATGGCTACCAAAGGGGAAAGGGGGATGGATAAATTAGGAGTTTGGGATTAATAGATACACGCTACTATATATAAAATAGAAAAACAACAAGGACCTACTGTAGAGCACAGGGAACTCTACTCAATATCTTGTAATAATCTATAAGGGAAAAGAATCTGAAAAAGAATATATATGTAACTGAATCACTTTGCTGGACACTTGAAACTAACACAACACTATAAATCAACTACACTTCAATTTTTAAAAAAAGAGCCAGGTCTTAGCAAGAATTGTGTTTTCATGATCTAGAAAGAACTAGACAATATTGCTGGCAACTCCAGGGCCCCATTAAGTATTTCAGGGGCCAAGAGAAGCTATACCGACATATGCTTTATGTGTTCCTCCCCTGCATGGCCTGGCTGATTGCAAGAAAACTGTGTTTCTATTTAATAGAGGGACTTAATATAACTTTACACCTGAGAGTAGTGCGGGGGAGTCTGTGGCAGGGGGGATGTATGTGTATGTGAGGAGCGGCTTTCTCCACCAATCCACACCCCCAGAGCAACATCACAGTTGGTGTCAAAAGTAGGATTCGCACAGAGACTCTCCTGTTCCTGTGCTGGTCTTTGGAAGGGAAAGTTGAGAGGCTGAAGGAAGGAAATAAGAGCAAAAAAATACCAGGATACAGACTGCATAGTCCTTAATATGAGACTGAAAGTTTTGAAGGATGTTTTGAGGAAGAGATGGATTAGTGGAATTCATCTATTTCTTTACCTCCAACAGGTCAGCCCCAGTGAATAATTTTAAAAGTCATTTCTCAGGGTAAGATATCCCAGAGCATCATTCTCTGACTTCTCCTAAATACGCCAGTCCTGGCATTGGGGAGGAGTAAAGATCCCCAAAGGTAAGGAAGGACTATGAACCAGGAGGGCTTCTCTACTCTATCATCTGGGACCATAACCTGAAGGACTCCCACCCCCACCCCAAATTCCCACCAAGCAGAAATTGGAAAATTGCTGAGGTTTTAGACGTATGAATGGGAACGCATGGGACTGAAAGATACTTTAACTCTTGCTCACTTAACTGTTACCACAGGAGGGGTGCCAAAACCAGGGAGGATTAAGTCTATTCAAAAGATTTTAAAAAACATCTCTACTGACCTTTCCCCCAGAAAATGGCCAAGGAGAACACTGGTTCTGATTTTAAAATCTTAACTGTAAGTCTCTTAAAATGTGTGTAAATAGTTTCCCTAGCATGCAAATCTGATCTTGAGACAGAATTAGACATATGTCCTAGGAACTAATTGGGTTAAATTTTGTGTTCTGAAGTTTCACATTTTTCTTAAACAAGAACATAGTATATTTATTAGTGAAAAGGTGAGCCACTACTTTCTGAAACTTCTACTTGAAACAAGGATGCACGTGTAACCTGACACAGCTGTGTACTTGTGTGTCTGGTGAAATGTAGGAGAAGAAAGAAGAAGAAAGCATCATTTTCAGGATGTTCATGGTTTCCAAGAATACTGAATTTAAATAGTCTCAATACAATTCAGCTAAAGCATTAAGCATAACTTCAGTGTTTTAGACGTGATTCTGTTTGGGTCATAAATGAACCTGCTGGACCAGAGCCAATGGAGGTAAGGGGAAGCTGGCACTATGCCCAGCATCTCCAAAGAGATGCTGAAAATAAATTAGGAAAATAAGTGTTTTTCCTTTCTTTTGGGTCACCTTAGAATATTGGCTTGAGGCCACAGTCTCTTTGGTAGCTAAGGGGTTGATATGAAGCTGCTCCTCCAACCTTCCTTCAGTAAAATGTAGGGAAATGCTGTGGAAGTTGAATAGTGTAGAAGTTGGGAAAGGGGGGAGGTGAGAAATGGATACAACTGGACACTGGAAGAGAAAAAACACCAGGATCTTTATTAGAAAATATGTCTTTTATGGAGAGAATAATCAAAGGGAGTTGGGAAATAGACAGAGACCCACCGGAAAGACTGTGTGTCCTTACTTGGAACACTAGAAAGAGGGACAGAGCCAGACAGGGTGACAGGAGCAGTGTGGGTGGGGAGAGACCCTGGTCAGCTGTCCCCAGTAGAACCCTCATCCACCCAACCTCCCCATCCCAGAGAAATCAAGATGGCAGCCCATGCCCTGCCTAGATCTACACAAGCTGGATGAGCCAATCAGGGGAATGAAAGGAAGTCCACTGAGACTTGACTAGAAGAAGGAGATGAAGAACTCCTCAGCTTTCAAACAAAAAGAGAGTGCGGAGGAGAAACCTGCATGCTTCTGCAGTACTGCCCTTAACCCTGGGTGAGATGAGCCCGCCAGGGCCCACACTTTAGAGGGCCCCATATACTGGTTCACCGATGCATTGTCTTATAGACACTGTCTGATAACAGCAAATGCAAAAACAAACAAACAAATAACTGGCTAGCCACCCAGGGTCAAGAGGTGCACTTCAGTCAAATAGATTTGTAATCAAGTCCTCAGACCAAACTGTTAAAAAACCCAGACAAAAAAGGAATATACTCAGAGTCAGAGGCTGGTGGGCTCCATGATTCTGAAAGGCTGGAGGCAAAAAGAACGTTCAGGGGCCCCAGGGCCCTGACTCTGTGCTCTGGACGACAGTCAAGAATAAATGTGACTGTCCCTCAAATGGAAACGCATGGCTGCTTAAGTAACACCTTCTGGTACGGTGATGTGAGCTCAGGTCTGAGGTCTGTACAGTAGCAAGAATTGATGGGGACCTGGGTGTGTGGACAGTGTTGCCAGGAGCTGTGCGTCCCACAGGGAAACCCAGGGCCACAGGAGGCCACCCAGAGGTGTGCCATCTCTTCTGCCCTGTGCCCCCTCACAATTCTTAAGACTTTGTATTCTTGGCTGATCAAACCAGGAAGCTACTGGAACCCCACTGTGAATGTGAGTGTGTTGGGGGTAGGGGTGGGGGTCTCTTTCAGCCCATCTCTAACTCGCTTGACACATTACATACCTCCCCTTGAAAAAAGGTTACCTAAGAAAAACGAGTGTAATTTCTGGAGCAAGAAGTCAGAAGTCTTTCGGATTTACCCTCTCTCCAATTCAAACATAACGCTATTTACCACTACCTAAAGTGCTTCAGTTTCTTTGCCTGAAAAGTAGAGTTGAGCTTACAAATATTTTTC
The DNA here is from genome assembly GCF_009873245.2 of Balaenoptera musculus. NCBI lineage: Eukaryota > Metazoa > Chordata > Mammalia > Artiodactyla > Balaenopteridae > Balaenoptera > Balaenoptera musculus. The sequence continues at coordinate 69,281,590 of NC_045796.1, read as the reverse complement.
CCTTCCATCTCAAAGGAGGCTGTGAAGTTGAACTAGAAGACATTTATGATCGCCGATGAAAGGTACTCATTAAGTATAATTGCTATCATTACCTGAGTCTGTTTTTAGTTTCCTCATTTTTTATATTTAGAGATGGCATGATATGGTCCACAAGAACTCCAGCGTAAGCATCCTTACCCACTTGCCTGCATACCTGGGCCTGTCCTGGGCTAGAAGGTGGGTATGTCAAAGCCGTGGATCTCTGGGCACTGGGGCTCATGGCAATGCTAGATCCCATGCTCCGTTCGGTGGTACTTTCTGACAAGCATCAAATTTCATTCCAAAACAAATGTACCAATAGCTGGCTTGCTGTGGGTACAATTAGTCACTTTCTCAGAATGAGGAGCAAAGGGCTAATTGTTCTGCAAGTGGACAATTGCTGCTGTAATTATTAGCCCCTGTAATTTTTCATCCATACATAATTGCATATGCAGATGAGGAGAGCTTGGGCTGTCTTCTTGCAGTTCCACCCAAGAGGCCGCTCATTGTTATGCTCAGGGTTTTTTCCACTTGTATTGGTCACGGTTGTGCTTTTCCGTGATTGTCTTTTCTTACTCCGTAAAATATCAATGCAAAAGCAGTTTTTAAAAAGTTTTCCAGAACAATTTAAATACTGAATCAGCCCTCTAGTCGCTGGGTTTGTGTTAAATGTAACTTGAGTACTTACAAAGGCAAGTGTCTGGCTGAAGTTTACGGAACCATAGAAAAGAATGAAGCTAGCAATTTCCCCTCAGCTCCCAGTATCTGCTCTCCCCTGCAGTCTCGGCTCTTCTCAAAGTCGCCAAGAAAAGGAAACTCACAGTCTCTCTTTGGAACTTCATTTCAGTGTATGACTCTAACTTTAAAATATCCAAGCCTTGTATGTTCCCAAACTGAACCCAGGAGTTCTAGAATCATCATGGTGGCAGTTAAGTTCATTGTTAGTTTCTTGGAGCATGATGGGACCAAATTTGTTATACCTACGTTTGTAGCCAGAAACCATCTTGAGAGGTAAATGAATCTATTTTAGGTTTCCATGTTAAGTTTTAAAGAAAATGCTTTTGGAAGCAGCTGATCTTTTTCCTGAGGCATTTGGCCAAAATCCACCCAGCTTCATTTCACCTATATCTGCAAATCCTCAGCTCAGGGCAGAAACGTCTGGGTGATAGAGGAAGTTGTGTAGAGGACTTGTCTCTTTCCAATTTGCAAAGCTGCTTGAGAACTTGTACCGAAGGGCATCCCACTGTTCTCCTGTTCCTGGAGCATGGCTGGTGGTCCTAGACAAACACCCATGGTGTGGCAGGCTTTTCTTCAGATGAAAACTCTGAATACTCAGGAAAATTCTTTCCAGCTTTGTGAACTCTCATAATGCAAGCAGTCACAAAGCTTGGTAATGCTGGCAAAGGCAAGATTGATTTAAAGGATTTGTGGAGAATCGTGCCATTAGGCAATGCTTTGATTTTTCTTTTTCTTATTCTTTCAGTGGTTCCAAATAAAAGTGAAACTCGCTGAAAGATATAATATCTACCTGCTGAAGTTGAGAAAGAGGCTCCGGTGAAATCATTTGCTATTAAAGGTAAATCTGGGGCTTCCCTGGTGGCGCAGTGGTTGAAAATCTGCCTGCTAATGCAGGGGACACGGGTTCGAGCCCTGGTCTGGGAAGATCCCATATGCCGCGGAGCAACCAGGCCCGTGAGCCACAACTACTGAGCCTGCGTGTCTGGGCCTGTGCTCCGCAACAAGAGAGGCCGCGACAGTGAGAGGCCTGCGCACCGCGATAAAGAGTGGCCCCCGCTCGCCGCAACTAGAGAAAGCCCTCGCACAGAAACGAAGACCCAACAGAGCCAAAAATAAATATAAAAATAAATAAGTAAATTAAAGATTACTATTAAAAAAAAAAAAAGGTAAATCTGGGACTTCCCTGGTGGCACAGTGGTTAAGAATCCACCTGCCAACGCAGGGGACACGGGTCAAGCCCTGGTCCAGGAAGATCCCACATGCCGCGGAGCAACTAAGCCCATGCGCCACAACTACTGACTGCACCCTAGAGCCTGCGAGCCACAACTACTGAGCGCACGTGCCACAACTATTGAAGCCCACATGCCTAGAGCCTGTGCTCTGCAACAAAGACAAGCCACCACTATGAGAAGCCCGCGCACCGCAACAAAGAGTAGCCCCTGCTCTCTGTAACTAGAGAAAGCCCGCACAAAAACAAAGACCCGACACAGCCAAAAGTAAATAAATAAATGTATAAATAAATAATAATACTTAAAAAAAAAAAAGGTAAATCGGCCTGCACGTAGACAGCAAATGTGCGCCTATATGCCTGCAGATCCTTCTGGAAGACTCAAAATAACATTCAGCTGCTCCCTACCTCATGACCCCTAAGAGCTGTGACCTGAATCACTCCCCCCCATCTAAGAATGTTAATAACCACTGTGGAGATCATGCATTGCATTTCCAGTGCCAAAATCCCCCTTTTCTCCTGCTCAAACAGGATCCTAAATGCGCCACATTTGCTTTTTTATGAGGATGCATTTGCCAGTCGGCCTCAATGCAAGCCCAAGTGCTTCAAAGGCATTAATAAAGGGGTGGTAATCTCAAGAGCCTTATTTTTGTCCCCAGTGTTCACCCCAAAAGGAAATGTGCTTCTTACTAATAATAGAGGATGTGACCAAAAGCATTCAGTATATTTATCTGTTCCTAGTTCATTTGCCAAGGCTGATGTGCCCCATCAGAGCTCTCTTAGAAAGGCTAAAACAATTAACCTCTTTCTCACTTGCCCTGCCAAATGCCAAGGTCTGGCAGTTTTTGTTCAGGAGATTTAACCAAAGATCAGCCCCTCCTCCCCTGACACATAAACCAAGTTAACACATAATGATGATGAGAGCTAACATTTACTGAGCTGGGTGCCAGGCACTGTTTAGTCCTTTACGCATGTTAACTCATTTAATCCTCATGACGACCCCGTGAGGTAGATCCCATTCAGATCCCCATTTATCACTGCAGACACTGAGATACAGAAGCGTTAAGAAACTCGCCAGAAATCACACAGCTGGTCAGGATGCTGCTCTAGAGAGAGACACTGCTCTTGGTCACTAGAGATGCACCTCTAAGTAGATGCTGTTTTACGTGTTAAGGCGATGTAGGCTGATGCACTGCCCTCCAGTTGGTATCAAGGACCACGAGACTAAGAAAGGGCCATACTGGCTTCTCCTTATTCCTTAAGACCCATGATCCCCTTATGCTTCCTGCTATCATTTAGCTCATTTGTGGTTTGGCTGGATTTCTGACTTCCAAATCACATGTGCTAAAAAAATGGTCTTGGGCCCTGGTCCAATACAGATTCTTCCAGATTCACTTAGAAGTCTCTGAGTCAGTTTACAATAGAGCACATGTATTAGACGGACAAGCTCATTATCGGATTATGTGTCTAAAGAAATAACAAGAACCACACAAGAGCCAGTCACATCAGATTTATAACCATCAGGCATTTGTCAACAATAGTCACCAAGTCTAGGGCTCATTGGTAATCGTCCATGAAGTGTGTAATGCTAGCAAACAGGAAGGCAGTTCCAGATAAGCCTTGCTGCTATGTACTTCCATCTCTTGTGATTTGGCCCATCTCCATATACCATGTATTACTGACTTCTTTGGTTAATCTATATATACATTTCTTTATTATCTTTAAATTCGTTTTCAGAAGCTATCAGCCCTTGGAATAATCTGATGGGCATTTGTTTGTTACTGCTGTTTTGTTTCTTAAACAAAAGCTAAATTAAAAAAAATTTTTTTTTATCCTGATCAAACTCTTATGCCCTCATTTTTAATGCCTTCAGCAAGCTCTGTATAAGGCAAGGAGGTGAAAATAGAATTTGGCACTGAACAATATTCTGTAACATGAAAACTCTTCCCTTGTGTAAAAAAAAAAAAAAAAATTGTCACAGGCAACATTTCTCTACATTCACTTTGATAAGCGAAGCCCAAGGAAATGCAAAAGGGGATGCAGATTTCTGTTCCACGTGTTTTCCTGGGTACGTATCTCCATCACGATCCCTACCCTCCTCCTGTGGTCAGTAAACCCCTGGTCCTGGCTGATGCCCACCCACTCACCCACTCCCAGCTCAAAATCTGATCCAGAAGAGGGATGGGCTCTGCTCTGAGTGAAAAACAGCATCGCTCTGGGTTGAATTCATAGTAGTTTTTAATTTTTTAATAGTGGGTGAGTTCGTCGTACTATTTTTGGCCACAGAATGTTTTCCTCCTTATAAGAAGCTTGTGAGCAATATGTAAAACATCTTTCGGGGTCCCCAGCCTATAGCCGTGCAAGTTTTCTTCTCGTAACTAGTACTGTTTTTCTTCAGGGTAATTAATTCAACGAGCAACCAGCAATCTGCCTTTAGCTTAACCTTCATTGGTTTCCAACTAAAAACAAAAGAAGAATCCAACGTTTGGTCAGTGGCCCAGTCAACCACTTCCCTTGCTGGGAGAGTTTTCAACAGGTGCAGCCACTCTCTGAGGGCCTAGAGATGCAAATTTTGAGCAAAACAGCCTGTTTTCCTTCTGCCTTTGGCTCCCCTCTGGGTCCTGAAATGACTGTGTTTAACCAGAGACTTACAGATCACAGAAGATGATTTTTTTTCTCCATTCCAGGCAGAAAAAAAAGCACAAGCCCAGGTTTATCAAAAAGGCAACTTCCCTCAGTACTTTAATTAAATGTTAACCTTTCTGTGAAGAATTATAAATTGCATTAGAACATAAACGTCAACCGACGACATTTGAGACCTGAACAGAACTTATGTAATGTTTCCAATAATTAGTGTGTCTATTCCAGATGTCAGTTAAAAGTTCAAAACCTTGATATGTGGGTGCCATCCAAGAGAACAGTGAGAGCCACACACTGGGGTCCTCGGGGAGAATTTCCAGAAAGGTAACACATTTTGACCAGAATTAAAGCAGACTTCTGGCCTAAAGATCTGTTTTTCTTTCTGTCCTCCTGGGCCTCCCAGATGCTTGGGGAAATCTTAATAATACTAGACGTGTTTACAAGTCAGACTCAGTCCAGTTTTAGAGTGAGTCAAGATTTATAACACTCTTTTCCTTTTCCTTAACAATCTGATAGCCCCGGACTGACACCCTTCACCTCGGAGTGATGTTATTGCTGGTTCTAATCTCCCCCATTCCACCCAGCCTGCTGACTGGTACAGAATAGCTTTTCCCTTCCATCTGGCTGACAGATGCCATAAACTGCACATGACTGTGTCAGCCCTGAAGTCAGGGCATCGATAACTTCCATGGGACAAAGTTGATAATCGTCTCTTGGTATAAAATTGTCTTTTAGAGAATTAGATAAATGTGAAACTCTCTGCGAGGTCCAGAACATCATTCAAGGCCACCTCCCCCGTTTAGACAGCATGATGGCCTGACGTGGACATTTGTTTTCAGGCCTGTGATTCCCGCACCCTATGTCCCTCTGCTTTATCCCAGGCCAAAAACTGGGCTGCAGGAAGGCCTGTTGGTCACACCCTTAAACCTGAGCAGGACAGCGCCCTGGGAGCAAGGCCTGCCTCTCAGGGTCAGGCCTTCATGCCCTGCTCTGAAATCTGCTGACCCCGAGGAATAAATGATTCATCTCTCTCCGGTAGTGTCTCTTTTTACAGAGATTTCTGTGACAGAGCCTTGACAGTAACGATGTTCATCATGATTGTTCATCCACAGAAGTAAGGAGAAGACCTGGGGAGGGGAGAGGGAAGCCCCAGCATGACTCCAGAGTATCATTCCACACCCTCACAGTCAACGTCGGAAAGTGTTTGAACAAAGGAAATAAATGAAGGTATAAGGTCTCTGTACTGGCAGTTGCTGGAAGTCTGTTTGCTCTAGTCTAAGGCTCGGGCAGGACCACATCCTGGCTCGTCAGCAGAGATCCTGGTCTTCTAGACATTCTTTCAGCTGGTCCCTTCGAGAGGGATCCTGGCCTTCTAGGCATGTTTTTGTTTTGTTTTTTTTTTTTCATTTTCCCCTCCAGGCACACCTCTGCTCTTCCTGTTTCTTTTGCTGAGGCAAAACGGGGCGGTGGGCGGGAGGCATGATTCTCTGGGCTCACGTAACTGGGAGGAAGCCAGAAGAAGCTGAACAGACCTAACCAGTCCCTCTCCCCGCAGCTCACCCACCGGTCGGCTGTAGGCTCTTCTTCTGCAGCCTGGCCTCTTCCCTGAAAGGAGAGCCTGATTTGGCCTCTGATTTTACAATTACATCCTCGCAGCTTTGGTCCTGGAGCCTGCCCGGAAATGGTCTGCTCGGACTGTCCCCCGAGCTTTTGGAAGCACCCCTGCCGCCCAGCTAAACAAATTCACGGTGACTGGGGAGCAGTGGGGTGAGGCTGGGCAAGAAAGGGGTTGGCTATTTTTCAGCTCAGGACAGTTTGAGTATTTCAACTGGTGTGCATGTATTACTACAATAAAAATTGAAGTAAAATAAAATGCTTCCTCTCGACTGGCAGACAGTTAAAAGACAGCACAACTCAAAAGCATGGCCAGCTCATGGTTCCTATTTTTAATGGTAGTAAAATACCCATGACGGAAAGCTGACCATCTTAACCACGTTTAAGTGTACAGTTTGGTGGCATTAAGTACATTCACATTGTTGTGAATGTCACATGTCACCAGCCACCTCTAGATCTTTTTTCACCTTGAAAAACGGAAACTCTGTACATTAAACACTAATTCCCCATTCTCTGACCCTCTCCCTTTCAACCACCATCCTACTTTCTGTCCCTATAAATTTTACTATTCTAAGTACCTCATATAAGTAGAATCATACCGTATTTGTCTTTTTGTGATTGGCTCATTTCACTTACCATAATGTCTTCAAGGTTCATCCATGTGGTAAACATTAGAATGTCACTCCTTTTTAAGGCTGAATAATACTCCACTGTATGGATATACCACACCTTGTTTATCCACTCATCTGTCAGTGGACACTTGGGTTGCTTCCACCTTTTGGCTGCTGTTCATAATGCTGCTATGGACATGGGTGTCCAAGCAGCTCACCTTTTAAAACTACATTTTTAAGAGTTTCTCTGGTTTTTAGTATGAAGACTAAGAAGCAAAGGGAGACCGGGGCACCTGGGAAGTAAATTACCCATCCCTCACCCCTGGCCATCAAAGGGCTCCATCCTGTGTTCTTTGAGTGTCCTATGAAGCAGAGATTCTTATCCCCATCTCATACAGAGAAACTGAGGCTCAGAGAGGTTAATTAAGTTGCCCAAGGTAACATAGCTAGAAAGGGGCTGAGAGTCAACCCAGGTCTGACTCCACGGCCCCAAACCTGTCTGCTGTCTCGTGCTGCCTCCTGAAAGTGGGGCAAAGCTGGACCTGGTGTGTGTGAAGATGGGGGGCAGGCAGGAGGCTGAAACTCTGTCCCTCCCTCCCCTGTGCCTAAGGAACAAACATTATTATTATTATTACTATTATTATTATTAGAGCCAATGGAAAACAAAGAAAAGTACAGCAAACGGAGCCTACAGGATGCAGACAGGAAGCCTGACTCTCAGATGAGAACACACTTAGCTACTTGTAACAAGGCTGAAAGGGGGGACAAAGTCTCAAAGTCTGCAAGGAATCGTGGCGCAAAGGGGACCAAACTGCAGGAAGTATTTCAAGGCCGTGAGTGGACAGCAAAATGGCAGATGAGTTTTAGGAGGGGAAAATGCCACGAACTGCACTCGGAGAAAATCACCCAAACCAGACTAATAGGGGATGGCTTTGAGCAAGGAGTGTGGCTCCAGCCCAGGTCAGGGTGTGTGTGGGCTGAGCTGCCCAGTGCCCCTCAGCAGGGGAAGGGAGCAAAAAATACCGACATCTTTGGAAAAGACATCATTCACAAGGCAGAAAAAAATAAAACAACAATAAACACCCTTACCGAGGTGGAAAATAAGGCTTGCACTGAATGAATAGATCCCGCAAGGGGAAGGGTAGTTTTTCTTTGGAAATACCAGGGCTGCCTGTTGCAGTCACCGAAATGGTCGGTAAAATTTTGAGCATCACCAGAGCAGCCCGAGAACCCACCTCCTCACCCACCCCTGGACCACTGCATGTGCCTTCCTGTGGCATCTCAGGAAAGCAGCGTGGATACGAGGAGGATGCAGGGTTGAAACATGGGAATGAGTGCAGGAGCCTGGGGTTTTCTCACAGACCAACGCCCTCCTTGAAGGTCTGACCATGAGATCGGGGAAGATAACGCTGTCCCTAGACAGGTTACATCCAGGAGCCCCCTGGCCCGCGGTTTGTTTTATGTTGCTCGTCTGTTCATTGTGAGGGCACAGGAAAGGGAGGGGATGGGAGGAGATACTTTGCTATTAGGTCTTAAAGAATCTTTGTGGAGTTTCTCTCTGAGACCTGGGCCAGGATGTGGCCGGACTCCCAAGTCATATTAAAACCCCCCATGCCGTTCCAACCAGACCTGGCCCTGGCTTCTGGGTCCACAGCTGCCGGGTGAGGGGTCCTAGGCTGAGCTCAGGGAAGGGGAGGATCTCCCTGTATTCTCAGGATCTGACCTTTGAGACATTTTACTGAAATTTCTAAAACCACAGCAACGCCTCTGCCGCCTGAAACAAGAATCTCAGGTAAGGACAGCGATGGAGCCTGTGATTTCTGGGTCTCACTGGGTCCATGCGTTGGGACCACCACCATCCTGCCACCAAGCACTCAGAAGCAGGGCTTCCCTGGCCCCCAGGTCTGGCACACGAGCCCCACACAGCCCTGATCCAAGGGCCAGGCCCCAAGCTCAGAATTGGATGGCCTCATTCCAGGCTCCCAAGGGCCACTCCGATCTGTACTCAGCTCCCAGGGAAGGGGCTGCTCACGACCTGGGTGGGGAGTGGTGGGGAAGCAGGGCGCTCCGGTCTGGGGAAAGAGAAGGGAGTGAGGGCAGGAGATAGGCGGGCATGAGGGCCCACTGGGGAGTGGGGAAAGCGTATTGTGGAGGAAAAAAGCTAGGCAGCCAGTCAAGCTCCCTCCGTGCTAGCGGTGACTGATGGGGGTCCCAGCGCAGTAGTGCGGCTCCCGCACTACGCGAAGTCGCCCCCCAGAGGCCGGGAGTGGAAGTGGAGCTGCGCACAAAGGTTGCGTGCCGGGCCCCAGCCCTGCCCAGCGCTGTGTTCAGCGCGAGGATACAGACGCTTTCGTAATCACGCAAAGATGCAGCAAAGGCAGGTGGACAGCCCTGGGCTTCCCACCAGAGGGACGCTCCGTACATGTCGCAGGAATGACTGTGAGTCGGTTGATGAGAGCTCATGCACCCCCTTCCTCTGGGGAACACGTGGGTAACACACAATAAGCTGCACCTCTGCCTGGGCTTTGCTAGGCTAACTCTGGCTCAGCAAAGCCACATCCTTGGCTGGCAGTCGGGGAGAGTGTTCTACGTGTGCTGGGCTCATTAGCCACAGGGCAGGTACCCACCTGTGGGGCTGGGCATCAGGCCTTTGCCTTCATCCCAAGTCTAGCTGGGCGGGACCGGTGCATGCAGAACAGAGCATCGTTTCCCTGACCGGGGCAACCAGCCCCCTTCTCTCCCCACCCATAGGCATAAGAATCCCTCCCTGCCATTAACCAGCCGGCTCCCAGGAGGCAGGGGGTAATCCCCTCCCTGTGGCCGCTCCACAGGGATGACATCTAAGGACTATCCAAAGTGCAAGGGGATTGACCCCGCTCCGCAGTGCACTTTCTGCTTAATAGGAACAGCTGGTCAGTGAAGTGTTTGCTAGCAATTTAACAAGGCTCAAACAGCAAGAGGCATCTGCCGATAAATCAAAAGGAGCGCCCGGCTAAATGAGGTTTAATTTAAATTCCTATCTGGAGCGAGAGAGGAGCCTGATTGAGCCTTCCAGTTGTATTAGTACCAGCGAGGCCCGGGCCAGATCGGCTTCGGCTGGAGCTTGCTGCCCACCCCCCCGGCCACCCTGGGGTGTGATGGCCCCAACAAGACTAAGCTGTAAAACAAAGCCAACTGCCGAGGGGGCAGGGGAGGGCGACAGGAAGGAGATAATACGTCATTTCTTGCAGAAACAAAACAGAACAAGCCAAACTTTACTGCATTCGGAAGCCATAAAGCTCATCATGGCCACAAGCAAGTCCACTGCGGCTGCCCCATTAGAGCGGAGGGCAGGGGCCCAAGGGCAAGGGGGCAAATGAGCCTGGCGGGGAGGAGGACTCGTTCCATGGAAGTGTCACCAGTCAGAGCCATGGTGACACCCAGGAAGAGAAGAGCTGCTCTCCTCTCATTGTTTCCTGGCACAGAGATCTGGACACAGACGTTGCAACCTACGCACACGTCCTCCCCTGCCTCGAGCCGTCCTCAGCCTTGCACGTTCACCTGTAAACCCCCAGCCCCCAATGGATTCGATTCTCCCCTCCCTGCACTTCCCATTTCTCTTTAAAATCAGAACCTGGGCTTAACATTAGGCAAAAGCTGGCTGCTGTCTCATGCATCTTCCCTGCGAGTGCCTTGGGAAATCAAGCAGTGAGTCACCAAAGATTTGTCCTTCAAGGAGTCCTACCCCGGCGGCCCTGCTCGCACGTTTCATTTCACGGGGGCCAGAGATGCCTTCCCCACGCGCTGGGTCTGGAGGGTGTCGTAGGAGCTCCGTACCCAGAACCTATTAGGCGGAGGGAGTGACTCAGAAAGCCTTGGGGTGGAGAAGCAGGTGCCCCCATCCCACTGATGCCAAAAGTACGGCTTAAAGTTCACGCACAGTCAGTCCTCACGCCCTCATCCTCCTCAAGGCGAAGTCTATCCTCTCCCTCTGCTCCGCGCTCCTCTCAGTTACATTTCCTAACTTTGCACTTCAAACACGTCAGCACCTGTTCCCTTGAAATCAGCACGTGTTCACTGAGGACAGGGGCCCTGCCACAGCGACTTCGTCCCCTTTTGTAATAGGTCCCAAGGCTGACAGGCCAGGGCAAGACCTCACCCAGGAGTGTATCTTTTAGGAATTGTGTATGACAACTAGTAAGAGCAAAGAAAAGAAGTTTATTTTTCTCTCACGTTAAAATTCACAGATGGCAGTCCTGGGCTGGCATGGCAAGGCGCATCAGAAACCAAGGCTCCTTCCATTTCTTGCTTCTGTATCTTGTTTTAAAATTAAACTATAGGTTGATTTACAATATTGTGTTAGTTTCAGGTGTACAGCTTCAGATTCTCTTCCATTATAGGATATTACAAGATATTGAATATAGTTCCCTGTGCTATAAGTAAATCCTTAGTGTTTATATATAATAGTGTGTATCTGTTACTCCCATACTCCTAATTTATCCCTCCCCCTCCCCTTTCCCCCTTGGTAACCATAAATTTGTTTTCTGTGTCTGTGAGTCTGTTTAGTAAATAAGTTGATTTGTGTTATTTTTTTAGATTCCACATGTAAGTGATATCATATAATGTTTGTCTTTCTCTGCCTGACATAGTTCACTTAGTATGATCATCTCTAGGTCCATCCATGTTGCTGTAAATGCTTGTTTCTGTATCTTTAGCCTCTGGCTTTCATCCTGAAGGTCACCTCATGAGCAGAGATTGATGCTGGAACATCAACTATCACATCTGGATTCCAGGTAGGAGGCAGAAGAAAGATGGAAGGGATATTTTTTTTAAAAAGGCACTTCACAATTGCCTATTTTGTAAGTTTTCTCAGAAGTCCCACCCGATAACATTTCTGTGTATCTCACTGGCTAAAACCTAGTCACGTGGCCACACCTAGATGCATAGGATGCTGGGAAACGTGGTCTATTAGTTGAGCACATTGCCACCTCCCACAATCAATAGGGCTGGGCTGTCTCTACAAAGGAAGAAGAGGAGAATGGGTTTGGGCTGGCGTTAGCAGCCTCTGCCACCATAGGCTGCATCTCGATTTTGCTTTACCGTTTGACAGGTCTTCCTGTGAGGTTCTGTGGTTGAGATGGTAACACCCAGACTGGGTAACCAGAGAGTCTGGGGGGATTCTGTCTAAGCAGCATCTCAAAGGGAGTTGTAATTATGCCAGCTGGGACGGAAATCTAGTGACCATCACAGGACCTAGTCCTGATTGCAGATGTTAACAGTGGCTTCGATGCAGATTTCCAGAACACAGGATCTTTGCCCCACTGAGGAGGGACACATATAAAAGAACCCAGCAAATGTGACAGCATCTATTCGAGCACAGAGGGGAAAGTGTCCAGGGCAGCAAGGGGACACATAGAGCAGTTTGCCCTGGATTCTGAGCCTGGGGTTTTTTCCTGGTCCCTATACCCTCCTGAGCACAGCCTTGACATCTGTTGGTGTTTATACACATATAGGTGCCAAAATAATACATAAATAACATTTTTTGCACAAACTTTGTGTTTGGCGAACACGTGCTAATCGGTCAGAATTAGGCACCAAGCACTTCCCTGGTGGCGCAGTGGTTAAGAATCCGCCTACCAATGCAGGGGACACGGGTTCGAGCCCTGGTCTGGGAGGATCCCACATGACGTGGAGCAACTAAGCCCGTGCACCACAACTACTGAGCTTGCACTCTAGAGCCTGAGAGCCACAACTACTGAGCCCGTATGCCACAAGTACTGAAGCCCGCGTGCCTAGAGCCCGTGCTCTGCAACGAGAGAAGTCACAGCAATGAGAAGCCCGCGCACCGCAATGAAGAGTAGCCCCTGCTAACCGCAACTAGAGAAAGCCCACGCACAGCAACGAAGACCCAATGCAGCCAAAAATAAATAAATAAATAAATAAATAAATAAATAAATAAATTTATTTAAAAAAATTAGGCACCAAGCCCCACACATTGGTCTTCAATAACGTCCATAAGAGCAGCAGCTGGAAGAAGCGAGTTAAAGATGCTACAGCACCTGAAAGGGATCCTCCACTTCTCACACACACATATTTTGAGCACGACTGTGTTTGTTTGAACCGCTCTCACAATATTCTTCCAGAAATTGGGTAAATTTGATGGCCCAAAGGAAAGAGAGGCGGGAGAGGGTCCTTCAGCCCTGAGTTCCAAGCTCAACCAGGGATGCTGCATGTTTATTTGCAGAGTAATGTTCAGAAAGGGTGCCTGTTCGGTCTTTTGTTTTTTGCTTTTTATTTTGAAATAATGTTAGACTCACAAGAAGTTGCAAAAATAGTAGAGTTCGTTGTGTACCCTTCACCCAGGTTCCTCAAATTATAACATCTTACACAACCAGAGCACGTTATATTTTTTTAAATATTTATTTATTTATTTGGCTGCACCAGTCCCAGTTGCAGCATGCGGGATCTTTAGTTGCGGCATGCGGAATCCTTAGTTGCGGCACATGGGATCTAGTTCCCTGACCAGGGATCGAACCCAGGCCCCCTGCATTGGGAGCTCGGAGCCTTAGCCACTGGACCACCAGGGAAGTCACCAGAGCACATTATTAAAACCAGGAAACGGATATTAGTACAATATTATTAACTAAACTACAGACCGTATTCAGATTTCACCAAGTTAGCACACGGATATACTCATGTAAACACTATCCTATTCAGGATACGGAGGTGTTCTGTCCCCAGAGTGAAAACCCTTTGCCTATCCTTTTAGGGCCCTCCCCCTGGCATTCACTGATCTGTTCTCCATTACTATAATTTTGTAATTTTTAAAATGTGATATAAACTAAGTCATATAGTTTTTAAACATTTTAGGGTTCTTTTTTCACTGAGGATAACGCCCTCAAGATCCATCCAAGTGGTTGTGTGTATCAATACTTTCATCCCTTTTTTTGTACTGCTGAGTAGATCCATGGTATGAATGTACCACAGTTTGTTTAATCATTTACCATTAAAGAACGTCTGTTTCCAGTTTTTGTCTATTACAAACAAGGTTGCTATAAATATTTGTGTACTACTATAAACATTTGTGCATAGGTGTGTGTGTTTGATAAGCTTTCATTTATCTAGGATAAATACCCAGGAGTGTGATTGCTGGGTCACATGGTAAGTATATGTTTAACTTCACAAGAAACTGTCAAATGGTTTTCCAGAGTGGCCTCACCATTTTTTTTTTTTAAAACATGGGAAATTTTATGAGTTTTTAAAATTAATTAATTTATTTGTGGCTGTGTTGGGTCTTCGTTTCTGTGCGAGGGCTTTCTCTAGTTGCGGCAAGCGGGCGCCACTCTTCATCGCGGTGCGCGGGCCTCTCACTATCGCGGCCTCTCCCGTTGCGGAGCACAGGCTCCAGACGCGCAGGCTCAGTAATTGTGGCTCACGGGCCCAGTTGCTCCGTGGCATGTGGGGTCCTCCCAGACCAGGGCTCGAACCCGTGTCCCCTGCATTGGCAGGCAGATTCGCAACCACTGCGCCACCAGGGAAGCCCAGCCTCACCATTTTATATCCCATTAAGCAATGTGTGAGAGTTTCAGTTGCTTCCTATCCTTTCCAACAATTGGTATTGTCAATATTTTTAATTTTAGCCATTCTACTTCGTGTGTAATAGTATCTCCTCATGGTTTAATTTGTACTTCTCTAATGGCTAACAACGTTGAACTTCTTTACATATGCTTATTTGCCATTCACATGTTCTATGTGGAGAAATGGCATTCAAGTCTTCCGCCCACTTTCTAATTACAGACAGTCCCTGACTCAGGATGGCTCAACCTAAGATTTTTTGAGTTTACGACGGGGTGAAAGTGACACACGTTCAGTGAGAATTGTACTCCCGAGTTTGAATTTTGGTCTTTTCCCAGGCTAGTGACAGGGAGTACGATGCTGTCTGTCACAAGGCCCTGTGGTGGGACCAGGTAAGAATGACGGGATTGGAGAGACACAAAACGCAGCCAGTCTTCAATTCACAGATCACTCCGTTTCTCACACACAATTAACACGCAGCACAGGTTAGTCAAAGTAGAGAAAATAGAAAGGGGTAATGCACCGACCGCTCCAAGGAGAAGTCCCGAAAGGAGGCATCTCAGCACAGGTAGCGGCCTCTGGTCCTTCCCTCGGCTCCAACAGGACCTCGGGCAGGTCCATCTGCAACATCTCTCAGCAGCGTGGAGTCGGGTCCTCCAGTGAAAAGCTCAACTCAGTGGACTCTTTTTAAGGAGTCTGCCAGTACGGTGTACAGTTACACCCCTGGGGTCTTGTCTCTGTAAGTCACTCCTTCCTTTCCTCCGACTTATGTTGCCAAACAAATATCTTATGTAAAGTAACACTCTTCATTTATCCCTCTGAGACACTCGCGGTCCTACACTGGACGTTTCAAAACAACTAATATGGAAGTTTACCTTGACCACTGTGACTCTATTTTGAACCACATAACATAGCTTAAAATAGCTTAACTCCTAAAAGTTTCACACAGGATGAATAGGGATCCTAACACAAAAGGAATCGCATGATAACATATACTCTCTCATGACACTGGACAGAGGCCAGCCACACTATCACGAGGATAAACACCCGATACACTTACAACCGTTCTGTGCCCACGCAACCATTGTTTTTTCACTTTCGGGAAACTATTCAATAAGTTACATGAGATAGTCAACACTTTATTGTAAAATAGGCTTTGCATTAGATGATTTTGTCCAACTGGAGGCTAATGTAAGTGTTCTGAGCACATTTAAGGTAGGCAAGGTTAAGCTATGATGTTCAGTAGGTTAGGTGTATTAAATGCATTTTTGACTTAAAATATTTTCAACTTATGATGGGTTTATCTGGATGTAAGCCAATCATAAGTTGAGGAAGATCTGTACATTGTTTTACTGTCAAGGTTTACAAGTTCTTGATATATTCTGAACTGTAAGTTCTTTGTCAGATATATGATTTTGCAAATATATGCCCACTTTCACCACTTTTATTCAACATAGTACTAGAAGTCCTAGCCAGACATTAGGCAATAAAAAGAAATAAAAGGCATCCAAACTGGAAAGTAGAAAGTAAAATTTTCTCTGTTTGCAGATAATATGATTTTTATGTAGAAAACCCTATAAAGATTCCACACACATACACACACACACACACACACACACACACACACACACTGTTAGAACGAATAAATGAATTCATCAAAGTAGCAGGATGCAAAGGCAACACACAAAAATCAGTTGCATTTGTATGTGCAAACAACGAACAAGCTGAAAAGGCAGTGAGCAAAACCAAATAAGCAAGAGCAGAGAAAGTTACAGGAGGAAGTGATTCCCTGCAGACTTGTAGGGAGGAGACTGGCTTGAACAACTCAGCCCAGGAGCTGATCGTCACCGCAAAGCCGGATCTCCGGGGCGGCTAGGTAAAGACGCCCAGCCTTCCAGAGACCAGCCCTTCTCACAAAGCACGGCCGCCTTCCTGAGCAGCCAGGCGAACTCTGCAGAGAAAACGCAGGGCAGCCGCTGAGCAGCCTGAATTGCCATTCAAAGGAGAGCTGGTTTCTCTCCTTCTCTTTCTGCCTTAGCAAGTGGATTCGCATTCCCACTGTTTACGTGTCTTAAAAGCCAACATTTTCAGTGTGTTTTGGGTGTGGAAAATGATCAGCCCACAACTGGCGCGTTGAGATTATCTCTTAGGCGAGGCGTTTCCTTCGAGACCGAACCGTTTGTACAGTTTTGTTATTTCAGACCACACGCTGTCTGGCTGCTGGGGAACAGAACAGGAGTAAACTGACGAACATTCTCAGGAACGTGAGAACCAGTTTCGGCGCCTGCTGAGAGTGGAAGCTGGATCCGGGTGAGCGCCAGGCAGAGCACACCCGCCTGCTTCACCCTTCCCCAGGCTCCATCCACGTCTGTGTGGCCCCGGGCAGGGGTGAAGCTTGGGGTGATTGCGTGTCACACACGTGCCCCTTCACCCCCTGCCTGCTTCCCAAAAGGGCTTCCTGCTCCTGCCACTGACAGCAAAACCTGCTTGGAGTAGAAGGGCAGAAAATGGTCTTTTCCCGAGCCAAATCCAAAAGGAATCCAAACTCTGCAAAATATGTGGGCGCACTTCCTGTTTTAGTTACCGTAGGAGGGGTTCATGCTCCTCTCACACACTCCTGATGCCTCTCCCCTTCCCGTCTTCAATCTTCATGGCCTTAGAATGTTTTCCTGAGGGTTAGGCAGTAAGCTTAATAGTACACTCATTGGTGAAAGAAATGTAGTTGGCCTACATAAGCTGCAAAATGAACTTCTTGTGTGATGTTTGGTGATTATATCCCTACAGGTGAAGGCTTGAACTCAGGGTATTGGAGAAGTTTTACTCAAAATGGATAGATGTGTAAGTGGGTGGGTGGATGGATGGATGGATGGAGGGATGGATGGGTAGATGGATGGATGGATAGCTGGGTGGGTGGGTGGGTGGATGGATGGATGAAAGGATGGATGGATGGATGGAAAGATGGAGGGATAGATGGTGGGTGGGTGGGTGGGTGGATAGATGGATGAGTGGATAGATGGGTGGGTGGATGGGTAGTTGGATGAGTGGGTGAGTGGATGGGTGGATGGGTGGGTGAGGTAAAAAGAGAGCCACAGCAGGCTCAATGGCCCCTTGAAGCCCCTGCCCAGTGAGCGGTGGGGGGAAACTACTAGCCTTCCTGTCTTTAGTGTCCTGTAGGAAAATCTAGTTCCTCCCTGGCCCTGGCCCTGATGACCAATGCACAAGTGACAACCAGGACTTGGATCACCCTTGACCACACTGACATCTGTGTCTCTGCTTTAGCAAGAACATGGTCTCTCTCAAGAAAGAAAGATAGTAATAGGAAAAGGACCTCAGCTGAATAAAGACACAGAGCTATTCAGTTTCAAGGCCAAAATCAACCAACTACCACTGCCCTATTCTTATTTTTAAAGTGATTTGTCAGAATAAAAAAAAAAAATTCTGTTTACTGGCCCTGAAGCATCTCTTCCAATCCCAGCAGGGACAGAACTCGGCTGTTAGAACAGAGTGCCAGGCCGAGCCCCTTCCCAGCCCCTGGGCAGCACCCCTGCTCACTTCTCAGACCCTGGCTCCTGCTGGGCTTCCCAGTGGGTGGGAGCCGAGCTGGGGTCTGGGACCTGTTTCCAGGCCGCCATCCTGAGGTCGGTGGTCTGAGGCATCAGCCAGCAGGACCCCTGGTGGAAACGGAGCCGTGTAGAAAAGAACTGGACGGCAGGGCCTCTGGACAGGGCCCACTCTCCTCTCCCCAGCTCACCAGGGAGCTCTTCGGGTTTCAGATCAGCTCTTCCCCCAGACTTCTCCCAGGTTCTGAGCTGGCAGGTAAGGTGGGCTCGTGTCCCCTGGGGGCTGATCACTGAGTCCCATGGGGCCTTCTTGGGAGGAGCTCCCACACGTTTCTTTTTCCTTCCTCTTTTCATTAGTTCTCCAACCTTATACTCTGGTCCTAAATGCTTCCCTCTTTCCAGCATCTGCTGGATGGTAAGCGCGGGGCTAATCTTCCCTATTAATCTGCCCCTGGCTGCCCCCCCACACTCCCAGCCCCTCGGGGGGTCTGCTGGACCCAGCATCCTCCCCTGCGAAGAAGTGATTGGGCCAGATGCTGTCTGAGCTTCCTCCCAGCCCTGGCATTTTCCTTTAAAGGGTAGGTGGTATGTTCTTCCTCAGACCCTCAGAGCCAAGGTGCTGCTCCCCACGCCTTCTAGGTACCGTGGGAGACCCTGGACTGAAAACAAAACAATCCACTCGGCTGCAGCTCTGCCTGCACTGTCCAGTTCCACCCACGGGAGGCACCAGGCACACGTGGCTCTGGACGTTCCCACTGAAAGTAATTAAACTTAACAAAACTTTCAATTCTGTAGTTCAAAGAATCTGAAAAAGAATATATATATATATATATATATAAAACGGAATCACTTTGCTGTACACCTAAAACATTGCAAATCAACTATACTTCAATAAAAAAAATTTGGAACAAAAAAATTTTTTTTAATTAATTTATTTATTTATTTATGGCTGTGTTGGGTCTTCGTTTCTGTGCGAGGGCTTTCTCTAGTTGTGGCGAGTGGGGGCCACTCTTCATCGCGGTGCGCGGGCCTCTCACTATCGCGGCCTCTCTTGTTGCGGAGCACAGGCTCCAGACGCGCAGGCTCAGTAATTGTGGCTCACGGGCCTAGTTGCTCCGCGGCATGTGGGATCTTCCCAGACCAGGGCTCGAACCCGTGTTCCCTGCATTGGCAGGCAGATTCGCAACCACTGCGCCACCAGGGAAGCCCCCAAAATTTTTTAAATTCAGTATTTTAGTCATGCTGCCCTCTTGTCAGCTACCCAGTAGCTACCTGTGGCTGGTGGCTATTTTATGGGACGGTGCAGTAAAGTGTTTCTGTCGTCAAGGAAGTTTCCCCCAGATAGTCCTGGAGGCAGGCATGCAGTCTGCGGAGGCCAGGCCAGAAGCTGAATTGTCTTAGGACCTACCTCTACTGCACTGTATTCCTCAGAAGTTAGTCACTCAAGCAAGTCCATATTCAAGATGGAATAGTGTTAAAGAATTGGTGGGCATTTTAAAAAATCTACACAGAAGGTAATTCAAAATCTGACACCTTCCACTCCCATGGCCATCTTGATCTACATCCTCCACACCCTCTTGGGTCCCCAAGGCAGAGATGAGAGCATCTGTCCAGACTCTTCCCTCCTCACCCTGCACCCATTTGGCACCAGGCCCTGTTGACTCTGCCTCTCAAATTACTCTCACGTTCCCAGCTCCTCTCTATCCCTCCTGCCACTGCCATGGATGGGCCTCCATCATGCTCTCTAGGTCACTGCCAACCCTCTTCCTCCTTCCCCGGGGTACTAGGACCACCACTGGAATGCACCTCAGACCATACCATGGTCCTTCACTTTCCTGAGTAGGAACCTGAGTACCAGAGAGGTAAAGGCACTTGCCCAAAGTCACACAGCTGCCTGGAAGCAGAGGCAGGCAAGACCTCAGTGCTGCTGGCCACTGGGGCTGGGCATCTTCCATTACCTCACTGCCTTGAGAGTATATCTTTGGATGTTCTTGAAAGGCATTCTCCCACCAGAGGCCTGGGACAGTCTCTCTGCCTTTTTATTCCAAGCCCAAAATATGGTCTCCGTTGCTGGATTTTGCAAACAAATTATTGCTAGAGAAATAAATGGCCACTTTTATTATTTTCTTTATTCCAATTTACCATTTAAATAGGCATTGCCAGATTTCTGGGTGTCATCATCTCATGAAGGAACTATTCTTGCTCTTAAGGAACTTCCGTTCTAAAATTATACAAGACACAGACAGAGAAGATAGACACACACAGAGAGACACTAGGCTTTTCTTTTTTTGGTAAGGGCTGGGGGAAGCGCAGGGAAGGGAGAGAAAATAGAAAAGGATAGAGAAAGATCAGCACTGTTTGGTGGATGAAAATAGCAGGAGAGACGGCAAAGAACTTGATGGGTTCTGTCCCCAAGAAGAAGGGATTTCGAAGCTGCGCAACTATTTATTTATTTTTGCATGTGGAATCAGCCATTTTATGCAACTGATAAAATCAAGGACAATTAGACCAAATTGAGCTTTAATTTTGGATTGAAAGTGTGATTCTTCCACCAAGAACTCCCTCCCACGACATCTGAAATTACTAACTAACTGCAGAAGGCACCCAGAGCCGTCAGCCTAGATCAGCGCGGGCTTAATGTCTGTCAAAAACGTAGACGCTGATAAGACCCACATGCTCCTGCAGGGGCATTAGAAAGTCTAGACGGGGTGCAGATTACGGCCACACCTCAGGCAGCATTATTTAAAGCACTTGCTTGTTTCCAGTTGATTTAACTTTGGAACCGAAGAAGGAAAAGTGACCCCAGAACCCCTGGAGGATCTGGGCTGCTGGCTGTGGGTTTGGGAGGAATAGGGGGTAGGGATGTTGGTGGGACACACTCCGATCAAAAGCAAGATTTCCCTCACAATTTCATTCTCCAAAATGTGCTGAGCTTCCCCTAACCTTAAAAACAAAACAAAACAAACAAACAAACAAAAAAAAAACCCACGCTATCACCTCTTTTCTCTTCCTTACATCTCCCTTCCTTTGCTACCCTGGTCCATAGAAGCGTAACATCCAAGTTAAAAGTTCAGAATCTTTCTTTGAGGTCGGACAGTCCTGGGCTGACATCCCTCCTCACCCATCAAGTAAGATCTCTCTGAGCCTCGGCCCACAGCTGCCGAGTACCAGGTGATGATGGTGTCTTGTCCACAGGGTGTGGACAGGATAACGAGATGACGTATGTAAGGCATTTGACTGGCACAAAGTCGGGGTTCACAAACCATTCGCCATCATTATAGTTATTCCTGTGGTCACACGGCCTCTAGGCCCCTTTCTCCCGGGCCTGTTAACTGATGCTGACGATTTCCCCCATCTTGGCCGGATTGCCCTTCGGAAGCCTCGGTCCCTGTCGGAAAGCTGAGAGGCAGGGCCGGGACGCGTGTTCCCGCTGGGAGGAGCTGGGGACCCCACCCTGTGCCCCGCGTGGGCCCTCTCAGCCAGACGGAGGAGAGGACAAAGCTTTGCCCAGGTGCCGCAGGCAGGGCTGGGGCAGACAGAGCTCCTTGCTGACTTGTCCCCCAGGCCGGACACGACGACGGGTGAGATGGAAGGCTTGCGGGTTCCCCGGAAGGGCTCCGGGAGCACAAGGCGCCTGCGTCATGTGAGACCCCTGAGCAGGGGACGCGCCGCCAGGCCTGCAGAGTCTGCTTGCGGCTGGTGTCTGGGCTTAAAAATGGTGACAAAGCCCAATTTCAACTTTCCGTCCATCCTCTCTGAGTTGCCTCTGACCCCCCCTCAATCAGTCGACCCTGGGTTTGTCTCTTTCCTGCAGGGGAGGCGGGGCAGGAGCCGAGTTGGCTCTTGGTGAGATCATGGGCCTGGTTGTCAGGTGGGACTGGACAGAGGGAGGGAAAGGGAGACGCTGGAGGGTCTGCCCTCAGCCCTTAGACGGTTCCTGGAGTGGTTGCATTCATTTGTGCGACTTGTACTGGGCACAGCTCCTGCCCAGAGGGACTCATGAGGAAGGCGAGAAGGGGGTTCTAGATAACGAGAGACATGAGCACGGGGTGTGCCGGGAGCCCACGGGCGGAGGGGTCGGTAAAGGCCTCAGGAGAAGGAAAGGTCTGAACTGGGATGTCAAGGGGGACGAGCAGGAGTTACGGGGTTTCCCAGGTTGCGGAAGGCAGGACAGCTGGGCGTGGGGTGTGTGTGTGTGTGTGTGTGTGTGTGTGTGTGTGTGTGTGTACTGCAGGGCTACAATTCATCTGCGGGTGCGGGGGGGGGATGTTAGGAAGTGGAGAGGTTGGCAGGGGCCACATCCCAGAGGCCCTGAAGGCCCATGTCCCAGAATTGGGGTTTTCCCAGGGAGATCATGGGATGCCCCGGAAGACGTTGAGACCGGCGAGTGCCACAGCAGGACTGCATTTCAGAGCCGCCCACGCTGCCTCTGCCCCAGGATGCGTTCTTGGGCCTTGGCGGTCACATACCCCGCTGCCACATTTCTGCTTTGCAGAACTGAGGAGACTCAAGGCAGGAGTTTTTGTTGTTGTTCACGCCTTTGCTTAGCAATGGACGCAAAACAGACCCACCTTCCATGTGTACAGGGGCCCTTTAAAATGTGTTTTTATTTTTTATCAAAGTAGTGCATGTACACAGGTTAGGAAAGCCAAACATGGACACAAGGTGTGCGATAGCAAACAGTTGCCCCTGCCTCCTCTGCCTCCCTCCCAATTCTCATTCCTCAGCTACCACATCTTCCTTCTTCTGCTCTTTACCTCTGCATCTGCAGATGGCATACGTAGAATGCTTTTTCTTTTTTTTCAGTTTTAGATTCATTGTGGAAGCCGGGCCATTGAGACAGGCTGGGACCTGGGACCTGGGACCCTTTGCTGCAGTGCTTGTACAAAGAAACTACAAGGGACTAAAAATAACTGTGTCATGCGCATGCACAGTTGGGGCAAATTATGGACAACAAGATACAAAGAGACCAAAAAAACCCAACTGCTACTTCTGAAGAGCTGGGAGCCAAAGCAGGGGGTCGGGAGCAAACACAGGACACTGCGCATGCCCCCTGCACACAACACCACCTAAGGGGTGGGCAAACCACCTAAGACACCCCTCTGGCCTGATCCCTGGACACATCCCTTCCCTCACCCCATATAAGGAAACAGCTCACTCCCCTGCTGCAGCAGGAGCCCCAGTAAAGCCTTGCCTGAATTTCTTGTCTGGCCTCTTATCAATTTCTGTTGATTAAGAACCCTGGTCAGTAACACCATCCCTCCCATTTACACACTCTTGCCTCCTCTCCATGTCCTCATTTCCTCAATATAGCGATGTCACACTTTTAGCTAAATCAGGGGCTAGCATAGTGTTTCCAGCACAGCTGCGCCACCTCGTAAACTAGAACAACGTTTTCTTTTGTTTTGCTTTTTGGTTTCCTGGAGTTAGTCATTGCCAGTTTGTTTGGTTTTCCCAAACAAACTGATTCACCCCCAGCCTCTTCAGCTGAACCCCAAACTCCTTTCATACCTTGGAGCAAAGCAAGCCTTCTGCAGGATCCTTTCTGCTGAGCCTTTCCTCCTGGACCCTCCATCTCCTGCTCGGGTGGGAGACACTTCTCTCCAGGCGGCTGCCTAGCTGGCACATGGGGGCTTCTTCTCACTGTCAGCCTGAAAAATCCCTTTGCCTTCAGAGCACCTGGGGACCATTTGGGGATGCTTCCTCAGGTAGAAGAAGCTATACAAAACTTTTTTAAAAACTAGGATAATTTTGGATTCCCCCTTTAAGTACACTGGAAATGACTCTTAACCACGCGCAGGCCTTGGCTTTCTGAAGGTGCAAAATCGAATCCCCTCTTTGGTTTTAAATGCACTAAAGCCCTTGCTCTGCCGGTCTGATTCCTACAAGGGCATGCAAGACACACAGCTGGTAAGATCCCCGGCTCCCCAAGTCCGATGTTAGTGCCCTACCCACCTCCTCCCTCGGCACCCCTAACTATCCCGTGTAGCATTTAAGCACTCATATGGTGTTTGCCTGTTCATTTGTTTGCTTCCCTCCTTAAGAACAGGGATGTGTGTCGCTACCCTCATCAACTGACACACAGTAGACCATCAACAAATGCTTTCAAAAGAATGACTGAGTTAGGCTTCTCAGATTATTTTTTAAAGTTCTCCATCAATTCTTGTTATTTGATTAATTTGCCAGCAAACCGACCCCTACCCGCTGCGTGCAAGGGAAACCTTTGTCTTAACCTTGATTGATTGACCTTGAGCACTGAATTAGGAAGGCCTGAGTGAGCTCCTGTACCCGGTGTTATTGTGCCCCCCGCCCAGGTAAATGCACAGTCCGCTCTGGGAGGCTGGGTGGTACAGGGGCCAGAGCCCTGCCCCGAGTCAGGAGGGTGGGATCTTCCGCTCTCTGGGCTGTGACACCTTGGACCAACCGGCCCCCCTGGGTGGCCTGGGTGGCTTTGGAGTTGCAGGCAGGGGGGCCGGCCGATGAAGCCTGAGCCCGCCTCTCCCCCCTCTCCCACCCCCAGCTCTGCCGCATTGTGTATGATTCTGTCGCTTCCATCACTCACATCTGCAGCCAGCGGCCCCCAATGCAGATTAAGTCCTTTGAAGGCAGGCTCTGAAAACACGAGGAAGATATTCTCTTTGGTAGGAACATTCGAAATAACATCTTTTCAAGTGTGTGGAAGATCAGAATATGAATAGGATGGGGGTGCGGTAGGAAGGGTTTGTGAAAGGAGGGGCTGGGTCCTGCAGCTTGCTCTATTCTGAATGGGGTGGCCGGGAAGCTTGCTTTCTTTTCTCTACAAAATGACAAAATCACTGTGGGGACGTTTACAGCCAGAATCTCTTTGACATTTTTAAATCTCCGAAATCATCAAAAAAACAAAACATCATAGCATGTGCGTTGGCAAGGGAAAGGCTTTATGTCGTGGGGTTGTCTAAAAGACACCGGCGGGGCCTGGTTACCTCCGTCAAGACTGTTCTCTGAGGATAGTTTCCTGGGCAGCACCTGCATCATGTAGAAGGTGGGGTGGTAAGGACTGAGCACTTCCTTACAAGTCACTGCAGACACGGTGGTCGGTGTGTCAGGCTCACTTCTTCCCGCTTGGGAAGGATGGGAAGGGACAGCAATGGAACTCTTCAAGGTGCAGGACGGCACTGAACCCAGCGTTCGCGGTTGGGTGTTGGAGGCCAGCCGTGGCCCCATAGCTCACCCCTAAGAATCTAGGAAAATAAAGGAGCCTCCATTTCTCATTCAGAAGCACTAGGAAGAGAGCCCAGCAATCCCCGGAGGGTCCTGGAGCCTTTGGCTCCACCCCTCACACCCTCGGCCCCTTGGGGTGGTGACGTACTGGGCAAAGCTCATGAACAAGCACTTGGCCTGGAAGGCAAAGAAACAATAGCTCTGAAATCCCAGTGAGCAGGTATTTGGACACCTATAAATAAATCACCTACTTCCCCCATGCTTCGCATTACTGCCCATCACAGTATCGGCCTCAACATTTGTTGCCCAGTTAATAGTCCTTTAGGAGCCAGTGTGATGCCAAGATCTAGCAACCCACCGGCACTTTAATGACAACGCCCAGCAAAGATGCTGACCAGCCTTGCTGAATATGCTATCCTTGCATGGAAGAGGCCAAAAAGGAGGGAGAAAAAGGGCTGGGGCCCTGCACCTCCAACCTCAGAGGATGGGCCAAGGTGGGCAGGGCAGCTGGAGCCCGAAACAGATGCTTCAGGACAGCGCGACCCTGGACTGGGCCCTGCTAGGAAGCCCACATCACGGGCTGCCTCTGGGGCAGCGGTGTAAAACTAGCCGCGCTCTAGCTTTGTACTGACAGACGCATCGCCGTCACATCCAAGAGGGGCGCTGCGTGGTGTAACCCCGTGTGACGCATGTGGCTTAGTGGTTCCATTTGGAAACAGGAGACAAAGTCAGCTTCGTATCCAGGATTCCTTCTCTGTCATCTTTACAAATGCACACAAACAGGTCTGACAACTTGCTACGTGCCCAGAAAAAGGCAGTCACCTGTGCAGAACTATTTCATGGCTGTAGTCCATGGCAGGGGCAGCTGTGACTGCTGGGAATGGTGGACACAAATACCCCAGCCCCACACTTGTCCCCAGACCGCTTCTGGTCCCTGAGCTTTTGGGATTGTCGAACTCTCTGAGAATTAATTAGGCAGAATCTCTGGACCCTCATTCCAGAAAATAATGTACATCTACACAAATTTTGCCTATAATTTCCCTGGAAAGCAGGGATCTTTGGAGCACATTTATAGCCTCCTGGTTAAGATCCCGGTTTAGGAGTTGACAAAAAAGTCCCTCCAAGGCAAAGGTTTTTCACTGTGATGGGCTAAGTATTGAGTTCTCTCTGAACACGTTATAAACACATTATACAGGATCGGTTTTTAACAAAATTCAAATTGTTGACTTCTCAAGAATGTCTCTGCCGATAAAGCAAAATGTACCTGTGGCGTGAAGGAGAAAGGCGGTCTCCGGGGTGAAGGCTGGAAGGAACTGCTTTTCTCTAGAACACACATCACCCACAGTCCCGGTTGCCCCAAGAGATTGTCTTGAGTTGGAGCACATCCCGGATATTTTCTTGGGCATCTCGTCTGCTTCTGAGAATTTATCTGAGCGGCGTTTGTCGAGGGTGTGTTTAGTGACAACGTTGGGGATGGATTTTGTGCAGGTTCGTTCACCCGGGGGGTGACCTATGGCCGACTGGCTGAACTGTGATTTGGTGCAGCTGAAACAAGGCTGGGGGTGAATGGGGACTGCCTCCTGGTTTCCATCTGTTTGGTTGCCACCTTTCCTTCCCCAACACCCCAGAGGCACTCTCCAGAGCGGTCACCAGAGCTAGAAGTTTTAGGAATCGCAGTCCAATCCAAATTCTTAGCTGGGATGTTGAAGGGCTGGGTTTGGGGAAAACATTTCTCCCAGGACAGCTGAAACAGCGAGCCAGTTTGCAGGGTATTGGCTGGCTCCAGGGAGAGCTGAGAGTGGGGGGGACCAGGCCACCCCGCTGGCGGGCTGTTGGTGGCCTGCCGGGGCGGGGGAGGGGCTGAGAGCCGGCGCACTCTCGGCTCAGGAAGCTCTACCGGAAGGCAGTTTTTCTGATGCCCACAGAGGCACCGGAGGGGTGAGCAGGGCCCTGGAAACGGTGGGTATGAGGTGGGCCCAGGGCAGAGGTGGAGGAGGCTCCCGGGAGCGGGTCCCCGCCTGACAGCTGGCAGGACTGAGGCTCCTCTGTAAGCACAGACAGGACAGGGCCCAGCCGTCTGTTCGGCACTGGTATTTGGGACAGGGGTTTGCGGTAGCATCAGAAGAACTCAGGCCTCTCGGGGGGAGGCACCGCTTCCTGCCAGGACAGACTAGGTGAGCTGGTGACAGATGCGAATCAATACTCTTTCTGTTTACAAGTTGCCGCAAATCATTTTCCAGGGTTTTCCTACTGGGTACCTTACCTTCTCAACCGTGGGGTAAGTTCCAGGAAAAGAACTGTGTCTTTTATTTTTTAAGGTCCACCCTTGGCTCCAAGCCTGGCCCTGAACTTGTGGAATTCAGTGTCTCCGGCCATGTGCCTTTGCTCATGCAGTCCTGAGTCCCCCTAAAATGTGTCTCTGTTCACCAGCAAACTCTCAAGTGACCAGAATATTATGCCCTGCCGTGAAGACCCACATCGAATGGCACCACAAGGCCATGTGGAGAAAGAGAATGAGGGGTCAAGGCCCAGCTCCACCTCCTCCAGATCACATGACCTTGGGCAAGTCACTCCATTTCTCTGAGCCCCAGTCTACTTCCCTGAGCAATGGGAGTGACGATGACTGCTCCCAGAGCTGCTGCCAGGGTTCAGTCACAGGTTGGATGCGGTTTGCTCACTAGACATTTCTCACCAGTGTTTGCTCTGGATTATGCCCTTTCTCCCAGGAAGCAGTTTCCCAAAGCCAACCAGAGACCCTCTTCAGCCTCTCTCAAACCTCCGTAGCAATTTGTACCCTCATATCTCACGCTTCTTCTGCCTGGTATCATCACTCAACTGTGCAATATATATTAGCTGTCTATCCCCACTCTGACCCTCAGCCCTAATACACATTCGATGTTTATTTATTTATTTTATTTTATTTATTTTGGCTGCACCAGGTCTTAGTTGTGGCATGCAGGATCTTTTAGTTGCAGCATGCAGGCTTCTTAGTTGCCGCATGCGGGATCTAGTTCCCCGATCAGGGGTTGAACCTGGGCCCCCCTGCACTGGGAGCGTGGAGTCTTACCCACTGGACCACAAGGGAAGTTCCACACATTCACTGTTTAAATAATATTTATTATTTTCTTTACTGAGGTATAGTTGATTTACAATATTATATAAGTTTCAGGTGTACAACATAGTGATTCATAATTTTTAAAGGATGTACTCCATTTATAGTCATTATAAAATATTGGCTATATTCCCCATGTTGTACAATCTATCTTTGTAGCTAATTTATTTTATACGTAGTAGTTTGTACCTCTTAATTCCCTACCCTCCTTCTCTCTCTCCACTGGTAACCACTAGTTCTCTATATCTGTGAGTCTGTTTCTTTTTCGTCACATTCACTAATTTGCTTTATTTTTAAGATTTCACATATAAGTGATAACATACAGTATTTGTCTTTCTCTGCTGATTTATTTCACTTAGCATAATACCCTCCAAGTCCATCCATGTTGTTGCAAATGGCATTATTTCATTCTTTTTTATGGCTGAGTAATATTCCATTGTATATAAGTACCACATCTTCTTTACCCATTCATCTGTTGCTGGACGCTTAGGTTGCTTCCATGTCTTGGCTACTGTAAATAGTGCTGCTGTGAACATCGGGGTGCATGTATCTTTTCAAATTAGTTTTTTTGTTATTTCCAGATATATGCCCAGGAGTGGTATTACTGGATCATATGGTAGCTCTATTTTTAGTTTTTTTGAGGAACCTCTATACTGTTTTCCACCGTGGCCGCACCAATTTACATTCCCACCAACAGTGCACAAGGTTTCCCTTTCTCCACATCCTCGCCGTACACATGCACTTTTGTAAGCTTCTAAGGGCCAAGTTGACAGCTAGTTCAGATTTACACACACCAGAGCCTCCAGCGCATATGAGGATTAAAGGACCGCTGCCTGGATTGAATCATTTACTGCTATGGAATAAATATTCAAGTTCTAAAAAGAAAGTCACACCGAATCACACAGCGATGTTTCAAAGTTGAAGATTTCCTATGCAACAAAACTCTGTTTTTCTATCAGCAGCAAGCTTAGCCAGTCATGTGAATAATTTCAAACAGCCTGAAAAATCACCATTGATTTCAAAGCATTGATTTTCTGCACCACGGTAACACATTAAATCTCTTTTCAGAAAAAGACGAAAGAGAACTAAAAGAATAAACTTTCACTCCAAAGGGTGGGTGTAAGGAGGTACTTATACAACAAAATTAATTTAGTAATTTGCCAATCTTTATAGTGGATGACCTGCGAAGGACATTTTGCTTCTATCCAGAATATACTGTTATGTAATAAATGAAAGCTCAGCTGTCCCCCCAAAGAAGGGGGGAGTTGATGTGTCACTGGCCACCAGAGTGACACTGTGTGACACAGACCACAGGGCCACCTCCTCCACCGGAGGCTCTGGAACTTGGAGGCTGGTGGGGGAGACTTGAAACCGCCTGCCTGGGTCCAAGCCCCCCTGGGTTTGCATCCACACGCAGTCACCCCCCAAGGCAGATCCTATGCCTCCAACTCTTGAGTCCTGAGAGTCAGGTCCGCTCTGGGTTTGACTTGTTTTGTTATTGAAATTACAGGTTTAGAAAAGGAGTGTTGGTTCTCAACTCAGAAGAAGAAATCTCCTCGGGCATATGTGTGATGATCTAAGCACCATTCATAATTTTTTCCAAGCCAACCTTGTTTCTGTGACCTTTAGTAATCTTGTTATTCCCAGCAGAAAATGCTCAGAGCTAAAACAGTCTCGTTATAATTTAGTCTTTACACTGAAAAAAAAAATTTCCCCACTGTCCTTCACCTCACAATGCCCCCCACCCCCTCCCCAAAAAAGAGACCCTGAAACTTCTATACTTGGTTTCAAGCTCAAAGCAGATCTTATTTATTTATTTATTTTTAGGACGCATCAGTTAAATCTGTTCATCTTTTTTGAGTTGAGGGACTGGAAGAAATCACACATCGTTTCTGATGTGATATACCCATGGGCGGTTTTGCATCCTACCCAAAGATAGCTCAACTTCATTTTAAGATGTTTTGCCTTCTATGGCAATCAAAATCAAACTTTTCTAAGTAGACGTGTGCTTGTGGGTTACGCAACTCCTGTCAGCGGTGCCTGAGGTCTTTGCTTGACCTTGGATGAACATCTAAGCCTTGGAGGCGGGTGTGTGCACCAGTGCTGCCCACATGCACACGGGCGCCCCAGGTCGCTCAGGCTCCAGGATGATAAGAGGGTAAAGGGCAGTCACCTCTGGGCTACTCATGGGCTTTGTGAAAGGTCACATCGTCTGCTTAATTGGAGGCAACTTTCTTTCATGCCCATTTTTATCTCCTCGGGGAGAAATGCCAAGTGAGCTGAGAATTAAGGAAGTCAGGGGCCAGCCGAGCAACCTCGTTAAAGACACCTCAGGGGGCTTCCCTGGTGGCGCAGTGGTTAAGAATCTGCCTGCCAATGCAGGGGACACGGGTTTGAGCCCTGGTCCGGGAAGATCCCACATGCCACGAAACAACTAAGCCCGAGCACCACAACTACTGAGCCTGCGTTCTAAAGCTCGCGAGCCACAACTACTGAGCCCACACACCACAACTACAGAAGCCCATGCACCTAGAGACCGTGCTCCGCAATGAAGAGCAGCCCCTGCTCACCGCAACTAGAGAAAGCCCGCGCACAGCAACGAAGACCCAATGCAGCCAAAAATAAAAACAAATAAATTAATTAATTTTAAAAAAGAGAGACACCTCGGATTTTGGGTCTCACTTTGCTCATCTCTAAAATGGGACCAGATGCTTTCAAAGGCAACTTCCAGCTCAAACTCAGGCTCTTGCTTTTCTTTTCTCCAGGAAGATCCCAGGAGGTGATCAGGGTCCAGATGATCACTCCGTCCTCCCCAGATGTCATCCATCCAGCCTCCTGCATGTCATTACTTTTCTCCTGCCCCATGAACAGCATCTCTGTTCTCACCCCGGGGCAGCGTCTTCCCTTCTGCCCGCCCTTCCCTGGGTCCCATCAACAAGATATCTGGGGTAACATATTTGTAACCAGGACAAGCTTTGGGAAAACCTCTGTCACTGTTCCGAGGGAAGTCGATTCTGTTTATTATCATAAACTGTTGTCAGTTTCCTCAAACTTTCCACTTACCTCTTCTCCTTAAACACAATGATCTTTCTACAACCATAACACTTCCTATGCAACCCTTTTAAAGGAAACTATTGCATTCATTCAAATAAAATTATTCAGGATCTACTATTTGTTGGGCTCAAGAAATGCTTGTCGAGTGAATAAGTGAATGGACGAATGTACCTTGTTGGTTGCTATAGGAGATTCAGAAACAAGCTCTCTTCCCAGCCTTTAAGGGGATGGTCTATCTGTGGTGGCAGAAAGGATTAAACGCACACAAGAATAGTTGGAATAAAACAAGCAGTGCTAACATTCATGATAGAGTAACACTTGTAAATACTGAAAGCCAGTGTCAGTTGAATACAAGTTGGAAAACAGCCATGTCCCTAACCACCCCCTGTAAGAATCTTTCTCCTCCCAGCTATCCTGCCTCTTCCTCGGCACCCCCAGACCTCCCCCAAAACTAGCAACCAGAGAGGGTTAACACCTGGCTTGGCAGGGAACCTCAGGTATGCTGCTCCAGAGCTGTTCTGATTGGTCAGCACCCTTGCCTATGAGTTACTTAATATGTGGACTGTCTCTACTGTATGAGTAACTTAATATTTGGACTATCTCTACTGTATGAGTAAAGCTCAGGTAACTGGCAAAAAGAAATAATAAAAGTAAGTAAAGAAAGGAAATATTGGGAGAGTTGGTTCCATTCTCCACTATAGTGATGGGCACCAGCCATAAGAGGACATTACATTCCCTGGTCACAGGGACCAGCTCAGGAATGGGCAAATGACCCAACCAGATGCAATGAGATGTAACAAAACTTTTGCTGGGACTGTTGGTAGAGAGATATTTACTCTTTATGATGGATGTGAACTGCGATGTGATTCTGGAGAAACCATGGGCTACCATATGAAGCCCAATGATGCTAGGAGTTGAGCAATGGGAAAGCTCCTAGATCAAGCCATTCCTGAAGTCATGCCTGCCTTCTGGACTACTCAGTTATCTAGAGTAGGCAAGTTTGTTTTTCTGTCATTTTTTAACAAAAAAAAGTCCTGATACTGGGATGAGGCAGCAAAGGAAATACGGGAGTAAGAGAGATGGAAAACGGTGCCCTGTCATTCTCAGTTCCCTTCTTTCTTAGCTTTTTGGAGCCAGGTCTACGTGATCCTGGGATCTGGTCTCCTTACTCTTTCTCATTCCCCAGGTCATCATCCCCTCCTGACTTTTTTTTTTGATTTCCTACCCAGTCAGGAGTAAAATCCCTCACCTTTTCAAACTTCTTCTGTTTTCACCTTGCCAATCTCCCACCCTGGGTCATCAGAACAACACTCCCCAGCCCTTTTCTCATCATGGCAAACTCAAAACATGACACTCTTTGAAGGGTACCCTGGGGTAAACTAGAGACTTAGGGTGTCTTTATGGGTCTTGGGGGGGAAAAGTCCATTATATTTTTTAATATTATGAAATTTTGATCTAAAGAAAAGTAAAATACAAAGTCCCAGGGAAGATATAGCTTTGTGTGAAACTTCAAAATAAAATCTTTTCAAAATGTTAAACAAGAAATTTGAGCTTTCTTCTATGGACATGACTTTTTTAATATCAGTTTTAATGCTTCAAATGCTGTCCTCGAATCCTAATCAAGACCTTTTATTTGTTTTTTTTTTTAGATTTTTAAAAATTAATTTATATTTTATACAGCAGGTTCTTATTAGTTATCTATTTTATTTATCTTTGTAGTGTACTTTGTAGCTTTCTTAACATTTATTAATAGTAAGCTTACTTATTTTATATTTTTTAAAAATTTTTTTGAATTTTATTTTATTTTTTTATACAGCAAGTTCTTATTAGTTATCCATTTTATACATATTAGTGTATATATGTCAATCCCAATCTCCCAATTCATCCCACCATCACCACTAGCCCTCCACCACTTTCCCCCCTTGGTGTCCATACATTTGTTCTCTACATCTGCCCTGTTGTGTCTCTACTTCTGCCCTGAAAACCAGTTCATCTGTACCATTTTTCTAGATTCCACATATATGTATTAATATATGATATTTGTTTTTCTCTTTCTGACTTACTTCACTCTGTATGACAGTCTCTAGGTCCACCCATGTCTCTACAAATGACGCAATTTTGTTCCTTTTTATGGCTGAGTAATATTCCATTGTATATATGTACCACATCTTCTTTGTCCATTCATCTGTCGATGGGTATTTAGGTTGCTTCCATGACCTGGCTATTGTAAATAGTGCTGTAATGAACACTGGGGTGCATGTGTCTTTTTGAAGACTTTTTAATGATAATCTCTTCAAATTCTTGGTAGTCACTATCAACGAGAAACTGCACGTTAGAAATAAAAAAATTAAAACCATTCTTTGGGAACCTTTCAAAATGTCGACAGCTGAAATTATATTTAAAGAACCAACAGTCTCTTCTCTTTTTCATTTCTACGTACAAATGTGATTTCTTGCTGATGTTTCTTATGATAAAACAAATGGACTTTGAATCCAGTCAGATTATTTTTATGTCAACTATTTCCAAATAATGAGAAGCCCTAATGTGGAGAATGCAGGTGTATTTTTAAAACAGTCTCCTTATACCTAAAATGAAGACCATCACAATAGTTCATCAGCCATGGGTGAGAGCTTCCCAGTCACTGTTTCAAGACACCCTGCTGTCCCGGCCCGCAGGGTGGCCAGGTGGGGCATAGACCGTGGCCTCCAGCTGAGAGCTGCCTCTGGGCTCCTGCAGGCAAAAGCGCAATGACCAACATCAAGGACCATGATGTACAGATGCTCCACCGTGGAAACTGGGTGAGGCCAGCTGTGCAGCATGACTCCGCCCAGCCTGGACAGACAGCTCGTGGAGCTGCTGTGCACACGGCCGCTGTGGCTGATCAGAAGGGGCCTCCTGGGAGGCCGGTGAGGGCTTTAGCGGGAGGCGCTAAGCCTCTGCCTTCGTGTACAACAGACGTTCGCGTCCACTAGACGTAGCATCACAAAGTGAACGCGCCCTGCGTAACCACTACTCTTGGGAATAGTAAATTCACCTGTTGACACAGATGAAGCCCCTAACCCCAACACCTCCATTTCCTCCTATTTTTTCTTGTTTCTCCCTTCACCTCAGCCACCAGCATCATCTTTCTGAAGGTCACCTAGAAACCCAATTCAAGGCCCTTTTCTCAGCCCTTGACTCTCTGACTCTCTGGAGCAATCAGAACCATTTCCTGCCCTCTCTAGCAAGAAACATTCTCCCTCTCGGGCCAGGACCAGGAGGTTTTGTGTGACTTGTTAAGGAGACTTGAGTGTAAAGCCCTGAAGTCTCTCAGAAAAAAACCAAAAAAACACATAGATGGGGCTAAATGGATGAGCGCCAGGTTTCAAAGAAGCAGTATTTGTAATGACATTAAAAAGTCAAGGCTACTACTTTGGCTTTCAGCCTTTTTCATCTTTGAATGCTCAATAAAAATATTTTTGGCAAAGGAAAAAAAAGAAACATTTCTCTCTTATCGACTGTGGGCTGTACCTTCTTGAGCCTCTTCTTACTTCTTGACGCCTTACTTTCTTTCCTAGTTTTTTGTTTTTTCTCTCCTACCCATTATCATTGGGGTCTCTGACCCTCTTGTACTCCAAACCTTCTACACACACTGTTTTCACCATCACTATTGCGTGGACGAATTTAAAATCCTGCTGGTGGTCTGACTGTCCAAGTTCCAGTTCTACATTTCTGCCCTCTCTTTGGACAATTCCATCTGAATCTCCTGACAGCACCTCCCGCTCGTCACGCCCAGAGGCCCCTTCTTCATCCCAACCCCAAATCAGCTCTTCCTTGTCACTTCTCTGCTTTGTTAAGGGCACCACCGTCACCCCACCTCGGCTCAAACCCTTGAAGGTAAACTTGGCTTCTCAACTGACTGCTGAATCTTGATGATTCTCCCTCCTGAATGCCTGTCACATCCAATCTCCTTGATTTTGGTAGATGCCACCCTATCCTGGGTTCTTTACCTCTCACCTGGATTATTACAATATCCTCCCAACTGGCCACTTTTGACAGATTATTACCAGCTTATTTCACCCAAAAACTCCCTTGTTTAAAAGCTTTCAATAGGGAATTCCCTGGCGGTCCAGTGGTTAGGACTCTGTGCTCTCACTGCCCAGGGCCCGGGTTCAATTCCTGGTCAGGGAACTAAGATCTTGCAAGCCGGGCAGTGCAGCAAAAAAAAAAAAAAGCTTTCAATAGCTCTTTATTGTTGACCAAATTTAGCTTAACTTCTTAGCCAGACATTCAAATCCCTTCATAATCTGTCCCCAGCCTATCTATGTAACCCGAGTTCATTTATAGATTCGAGAGATATTTACTGAACTCCTACACTTTGTGCCAGACTGGCCTAGGTGCTGGAAATACAGCAATGAATGAAATCAAATTCTCAGTTCCCATGGAACTTACATTCTAGAGAGAGTCAGATAACAGGCGAACAAGCAAACATATATGTTAGATCATAACTGCTTGTAGAAAAATAAATTCGGGTAAGAAGGTAGACGGTGATGGGAGTGGCATATTAGATGGGATGGTCAGGAAGTCCTTTTTGATGAGGCAGCATTTGTCTCGAGACGAATGAAATGAGGGTGAGCCTTATGGATATCGAGGGGAAGGGCATTTCAGGTAAAGGGAAAAGAAAGTTCCAAGTCCTTAAATTCAGAGCATGCTTGGCAAGTTGGAGAAACTGCAAAGGGGCCAGAATCGATGAGCAGAGTGTACAAGAAGGAAGAGATGAGAGGGAGTCGGCTGGAGGCCAGGTTATGTAGTCCTGGATGAATGACGATGTGCATTTAGGATTTAATCCTGAGTGAGGTGGAAGGCCCTGGAAGGTTTTGAGTAGTTGAGTGACATGTTCTAAAAAATACTACAGACAGCTGTGGCGAGACTGGATTGAGAAGGTGATGAGGGAGAGCGAAAACTGGGAGACCAGTTAGGAGGCTATTGCAATAATCCAGGCAAGAGATGAGATGAGAGGTTTGAAGAGGGTAAGAAGTTGTTAAATTCTGGTTACAGTTTGAAGGTGGTGCCGCTGGCATCTGCTGGTGGATTGACTGGATGTGAAATGTCAGAGGAAGAAAAGAATCAAGGATGATTCTCAAGCAACTGGAAAAGTGCAATTGCCATGAACTGAGCTCTCTGAGAAGCCTGTGGGAAGAGAAGGAAGTCTACAGGAGGAGGAAAGTTCAGTCTGGGGCGTATTAAGCTTCAGGTGACCATTAGGCATCCAAGTGAAGATGTCAAGTTGTCAGTTGAATAGTTGAGTCTAGAATTCACGAGAGAGATCCAGGCTAGAAATAGGTTTGGAAATTGTGTGTAGATGGTATTAGTGTTCAGAGAGTAGGAGAGATCTCTTAGAGAGTGTACACAGAGGCCAGTGGACTGAGCCTGGGTCACTACCAAATGCAAAGTTTGAGAAGGTAAAGAGGGCTCAGCAAGAGAGAACTGTGGGTGGAAGGAAAGAAAGCCAAGAAACTATGGTGGCCTGGAAACCAAGAGCAGAAAGGGTTCAACAAGGAGGGAGTAGTTTGTGATTTGTTTAAAAATAATCGTGTGTGTGTTGTGTGTGTACACGCATGTGTGTAATGGAGGGTGGGGGGCTAGTTGGTGTATAAAATAAACAGGAACTGCCACATTGATCATTGCTGAATCTGGGTAGATGGGGGAGTTCATTTTACCATTTTCCTTATTTGTGTATATGTAGGAAATTTCCCATTAAAAAGAAGTAACAGCGACTTTCCTGGCGGTCCAGTGGTTAAGGCTCCGTGCTTCCACTGCAGGGGCTGTGGGTTCCATCTCTGGTCGGGGAACTAAGATCCCGCATAACACAATGGCGTGGCCAAAAAAAAAAAGTAACAAAATAAAACAAAACAGAGAGAAACTGAAACACTGATGGTGCTGATGGGTCAATTCGGAGAATGGATGTGACCTGTAGAGGCACTGGTGGTGGTGACGAGCAGTCTCAGCAGGGACGAGAGCCTGCTGGCAGTGGGTTCAAGAGAGATGAGGAAAAAAGGAGCAAGTGAGTGCGATCACCTCCTTCCAGGAATTCCGAAGGAAAGGGGGACAGAGAGAAATGGGTCAATAGCTGGAAGGAGATCAAGGGGCCAGCGGTGGGTAGGTGGTTGGTGAGCTTCGGATGGAGTGAGGACAGCCATATTTCCTACCACTGCCCTGCACACAGGCTCTAGACACAGCCCCGGAAAGCATCCTCCCCCCACGTTCTCTGTCCACACCTCCCCCTCCCCATTCATCCCACCCATCCACCGAGGCCTAGACCACGTTCCACCTCCTGCATCATCCCAATTGTATGCGATGTGTCCAGGTGTCTGGTTTCTACCCACATGCAGAATTTTCAAGAAAATTTATTATAGAAAAGTTTTGGTTGTGGTACTGTTCGGTTGGGGTCCCTGTGGCCCTCACCTCCAGTGTGTGTTTATGCTGCAGATCAAAGCTATACAAGACTCCCCTAATGGCCTTCGGAGGGGAAGCAGAACTTCTACAGAAACAGTAAAGTTTCTTATTCTCTTAGATCTTGGAAGATAGCATTTGATAGTAGCAACAAGAAGAGCATCTTTCACTTGCCTTTCCCACTCTAAAAGACATGGCTAGAAGCACCAATTCACGCTAAGGGATCACGGACTGCTATTTATTTTTAAAACTAACTGAAAAGCCTCAGCTGCTACCAAAAGACTTCTCTTTGAAAACATCAGAAGTTGGGCGGGAGCAGGTGGGTGGGGAGAAGGAGCCTTCTAGTTTCAGATGTGGCAAGCTCCGTGAAACTGCCCTGAAAAGTAAGACGTGATGAAAAACACTGCTTCCCTCACACCTCCCTCAGAGTATATCACAGCAAGGAGACCAGGGCACTTTTCTTAAGATTCTTCCTGCTGAGAAGTTTCCCTCAGAAGCATTCATTTTCAGTGCAAAAGGCAACAACAGACAAGACACTTCTAATCAGGATTAAATACAAGATGCATCAGAGATGGGCTGTGAAGAAATTCTCAAGAAACGAGAGATGTTATCAGTGCTTCTATGATGACGAGAAGGCTAGAGGGACAAAACAATTTTCTGTTCCTATATAACTAAACGGAGGGAGACAAGAGCAGACACATCTTTTTTTTTTTAATTGAAGTACAGTTGATTTACAATGTTGTGTTAGTTTCAGGTGTACAGCACAGTGATATATTTATAACTGAATCACTGTGCTGTACACCTGAAACTAACACAATATTGTATGCATATATATTCTTTTTTAGATTTTTTCCCAATATAGGTTGTTACAAAAT
Organism: Balaenoptera musculus; assembly: GCF_009873245.2. Lineage (NCBI taxonomy): Eukaryota > Metazoa > Chordata > Mammalia > Artiodactyla > Balaenopteridae > Balaenoptera > Balaenoptera musculus. Next base: position 69,242,954 of record NC_045796.1, on the reverse strand, counting down.
ATTGAGTATAGGGACTTCCCTGACAGTCCAGTGGTTAAGATTCCATGCTTCCACTGCAGGGGACATGGGTTCGAGCCCTGGTCAGGGAGCTAAGATCTTGCATGCGGCCAAAAGAAAAAAAAAAAGAAAATAGAGTACAGTTCCCACATCTTGACTGAGTCTCAACAGCAAGTACAGAAAGGCATGTGAACCTCCCGCCCTAATTACTGCCGGGTGCCCACTGTTGCCGAGCCCTGTGCTGTGTATGACAGAGTCCCTCCGCTCACGGAGCCCAGGGGAGACCATCACGACACAGCGTGACAGCCAGGAGGCTACCTGTGGCGGGAAGGCCTCCCTGATGCTGGGGGTAAGGGAGCTTGGGGCTTTCTGACAGAAGCAGTAGAAGCACCACGACCAAAGGTTCCTGGGTGCAGAGAGCATGGAGATTTGGGACAGCCAGGAGTCACACTGCGGTGAGACCCAAACCTGGATGTACAGGTGGAGACTGGGTCACACAGGGCCTCTGATGTCATGGGCCAGGGAGCTCTGACTGGAGAGGAAAACAAGAGAAGCTTCGCATGAAGCTGAATGGAAAGATCATTCCGGTGGCGGCAATCTAAAGAGAAAATAGACCATGTGCCAACTTCGAAATTGTGAAAACTGGTGACTCTTGTTGGTGTGACTTGCCGTCAAAGCCAAATTCTGTTTTTCTGTGTTATATTCGGTTATGCTTATTTTTGTACCTCAAAGAGGTGAGGGTTTCATTCTATTTGTGTATTTTTAAACATTCAGATAATTTCATTGTTCACCTATATATCTTCGATCACCAGAGCACAAGTAATCAACCACTGTGAGGTAACTGGACGATAGTTACTATGAAAACGACCTTCAGCTGTGGAACCAGGGGCTGCTTCTTCCCTGGGGTTTTCATGCCCCTCTCCCCACTTACAAGCCCCATCTGGAATTTCACCTTTGCATTGATTCCCAACACTGGCCTATGAAAAAGTTTTCACCAGTTTGGGGTTAAATGTAGAAGCAAAGGATGGTGTAGTGAGACTTTCATAAAACAAAATTTGGTCTGCGTAAATGCATGTCTTTTCTTCTAAATTATGCCTTACTTCCTTTTCGGGTATTAAGATTCCCTTTATTTTATGAAACGATGGCAACCCAGTTTTTTGTAAATGACCTTTCATGGCAGAACAGTTGGCTACCCCAGATCTGTGCACTGATTTTTTTGAAACGTGAAATCTTCTTAGAAGCTTGGGAGGTCACCTGACAGCTGAGTCTAGGGAGGGGATGGACACATCTGGAATTGACCAAGACTGACGATAACCTGCCAAAGCATCAGAGTTGACAGCAAACTATGCGACAATCAGGAAATGCTGGCCCAGTGTGTGATTTAATCACTTATTTCTTGCTAATTGCGTCTTTGGAATTTAGCATCTTTATGAGAATTATTAAACTTTTCACGGCCTCTGCGTCACTCACATTTAAATATTGTTAAATAAGGTCCTAAAAATGTTATTTACTTTACTGCTCCAAACTTCATCTTATTTTGGAGAGAGGTGCTTGGAACTTATTACCTGTTAGCACCAAAGAAACAGCTTCAATAGTTTGGGACCCTGGCACAGAAGCAGCCCTCCTCACAGAGGCTGTACCAGAGCCCTTCAGGGAGTACTGACTGCACAGTAAATTAGGACCTGGAGTAGAAAGACCTGTGTTTGGGTCTCAGCTCACAACTAACTAGCTATGTTACCTTGGGTCAGAGCTTCCTCAGCTACAAATGAGGTTGATGATGGTACCTCCCTGCACAGAGTGCTTGTCTTTAGGGCATCTTGGGGCTTGGTGACTATTCCATAACGGTCATATTGCTATTATTGTGAATACAGGATGTTTACAAAGCACTGGTTTTTACACAAGAATCATGTCAGACCTGAAAAGCTTCTTTTTGATCATCTGATCCAATCTTGGCATTTTATAGATGGGGGAGGGGAGAAACAAGTTCTAGAGAGGACAGAGAAGCAACGAGAGGCAGAGCCTAGACCTGGTCTTTGGGTTGAGCCCCGGGGTTTTCTCTACCACATTAGTTTTCTCCATCTGGAAGTATTTGATTCTTAACTTCCAAGTTTCTCGGTTTCTCAGGAAGGAAAACAGAAGATTTTTCCAAGTCTTCATGCTAATCTCTAGAATGCAACAAAACCAGGTGGATTTTGATGGGTATGGTGGACAGCAGCAGGATCTGATGCCAGCAATAAAAGGGACATGACTGCGTTGGTTATATAAAGGGACACAAAGGCATCACCAGTAAAACAAAGTAGATACACCTTCTATTATTTTAAATCAGTAGTTTTATTACAATACCGCACTGACACACAATTAGAGAAGGAATGTCCTGACATTTTCTGAGCATTTCATGGAAAGCAAGTGTAACCAGCCAGGCAGTCGAGTCTTCCACATCTTTTCCAAACACAAAGCAAAGTTATATGTCATAACTCAGGAAAGTAAAGTTTTCTTATTCTTATCTACAAAACTTCAGTGTCAGAAAACAGTTATTATGAAGTGGGCTGAGAAAGAAAGTGTTTCCTTCATGACGTCCCAAATCCTGACTCCAGATTTCCACCCCTCCCCTGACTTTCCAGATGACTTTTTATGACACTGTAGATGGTAATGTGTTCAGGGGCTAAATGGGATCTACTTATTATACTTCACTACAATTGAAAGGAAAAGATAAATTAAGAAAATTAAGTCCTGGAAAATGCACAAAGGCAAGGAGAAAATATCTGGGTGTATTAAAAATGAGATGCTCTTTTCACGTAACTCATTTAAAAGGTTACAATTACCATAAACATTTTAACTCCATTAAAGAATGCTGACAAAAACTTGCTCTTACACCTGCAAAAGCCTTCTGCGTTTACACGGGTTTGGAAGAAAGCAATGCACCTTGTGAAAAGAGCCACCAATCCTGGTGGAGCAGGCGTCGGACTATTTGGAATTGCAGAGGCGTTTTTTTTAGATCTGCTTTGTACAAGACACCATGAGACCTTGACCAATTTCCATTTTTCAATAGTTACTGCGGCAATCAGATGTTTTGATCCCTGTTGTGCTCAAACGCACAAAAGTACTCTAGGAAAGAAACACTAAAATGGCATTTTGAATAAATAACTTGGGAACAATAAGGGAAGAAGCCCAAGCATGACTCTAGTACTTCATATAGAAAAGCACTGCAGGAAGAAACTTTGTTTAAAAACATTAAAACTCGGGTGAATATAAATACATGTTTGGTTAATCTGTGCTATTTGATATAGAAATCCTATCAGATATTCAATCTACTAGGTGACCTGTTTGGATTTCTCACTGTATTAGTAGAAGAATATACACTGCTGCATATACTCACATATATATGCATATACATATATAAAATTCAGATCATGAAAATTTGTTTAAATACACATACTTAAAACCTGTACCTCTAAAAATAAATACATTAGCCTCTAGTAGGCTAATTTTCAAGAGTTCCTTCACAAACCAATCAGAACACAGTTTCCCAACAATGGCATGTGACCAATTAGCCACTCTTTAAATCCATTATCTATCAGTAAATGTGTTTTTTTGTTTTTTGTTTTTTTTTTTTAAATTCAGATGTACAACTGAAATAGCATTCCCAGAATAGAAGATGAGAGAATTCTGGCTTTGAAAATAAATGTCTTGGTTTCCTTGATGTTTAGTTCCTACAGATGTCTAGTCTTTGCCTCTGCATTTATCAAGCAGTGGGAGAGCATTTTCTAGTGACAGCATTCTCTTCCACCGACATTACCTTCTAATCAAAAGAGTCAGCTGGCATTTCCTTTGCTGTTTGGTGCAAGGGAACAAATACAACACTGTCTGTATCTGATATCACTCCCATCATCACAGTGAGTTGTGTGTTTTAATGTAATCTACAATGTGCTACCACTGAGGTACAGCAGAAGTAGCCCTGGCATTAAAACTAAAAAAAAGAAAGAGAGAACAAAAGTCTCCCAGGAGAACAACACACACAGGACCGGGTGGTGTGTCTCTAAGTTCTATGAAGTAACTCGGGACCACTGCCAGAGTGGATACATTGGATAGCTGATACTGCAGTTCAAACAACAGAAAGAGACGATGAAAAGACTCAATATACCTCCTTTAGAAAGGATGAAATTAACAAAATTGGAGCTTTACTTTTTTACTTTTACATTTCCAAAACAACTTCTTAGAATGATATAAGCCAGACCAAGTTGTTTAATATAGTACAATATTTAACAACTTTGTCATTTGGTTTTGAATACAAGAATTTCAGAAATGTAGGAAATCCATGATAAATAATAGCAGGAATATTTAATGCCATTGTCTAAATGTTTTAAAAGGAAAACCTATCATAGTTGAAATACAACTTCTAAAAAATACAGTGTTCTAGGCGCTCACAGTTCTAGATTGCTAACTTTATAAATTAAAGTGTAAGTTATCCGTATATAAACAAGGCCTCTTTTTCATTGATTTCAATCTCATTTAAACCTTTGGATATTTCAATCTTCAGATTCCACAAGGTAAGGCTGAGTTTACCAGATATAAATAAAATGTTTAAGTCCATGATGTATTGTAGCACTGAGGAAACAAATGCATCAAATATTTACAGGCTGGCTACAATACTTTCTTCTTTTTTTTTTTTTTAAAGTCAAACGTGTATCAACATCAAGCCACACTCTGTTTTGAATTTCTCTGGTCGCAAAGAATATGGGGCAACAGCACTTTTCCTCACTCATCTTTCCTCTCAATCCTGAAGTCAGAGGCAGGTCTTTCAGTCAAACGTCTTTTGGGAGGTGGTGGAGGCATGAGCTCCGTGTCCGGGTCCAGATGATGATGCTTTCGCTTCTGTCCTTGAGAAGCTGTCACACATCTGTTGATGAACTCAAAGAGCATCTCCTTGGTGACAGGGTTTGAGATGCTGTTGCACACGGCTGTGGACAAAGGGAGACGTGAGTCTCGTGTGAGGGTTCATGGAGGCAGCTGACTCGCCCCAGGGAGACGAGGACGGGGAGACGTTTCCATCCCAACACGCTAAAACTTTCCATCTTCCCAACGTGGGTGACTTGCTGTGGATTCAGCTGTGCTCCTCCCTCCCCCTCCCTCGAAGTGAGTGCATTTCTGGTGGCTGCCTTTACTATTAATTCTAGACCCAAACTTTAAGTATTTGGGCTTAAGCCTGTCTTCACTACCGTTTTTGATCCCTCCAAACAGTTTGTGTAGGATATTGATCTCGCCCAGTGCGTCACACTGTGGTCCACATTCAAGCAGTTTCTAAAGAAAGCGCGCGCTCTAGTCCTCTAGCCTTTCCCTCTCTCAGAAAGAAGCGCACACTGATGCATGTAATGCGGCGCCAGCCGTCGTGCCCGCTGAACGGGGAGGCTGCAGTGTAGCTGGCAGAGCGCATTATTCTTTATTTTAGTAACTTGCTTGAAGTAAGGTATTACAACAAAATGACTATTAAAGAAAGCACCTTTCCCTATGTGATCAAAATGGTATTTACCCACTTGGTTTTAGGAAAACAACACGGGCTTAATTACTCCTCTTTTCCAAATTAACGCATCCTGTCTGAACACAGACCTTAGTTCCCACAAGAACCTTCGAATGTACAACAGTAACTTAAACCACAAAACTCAAAGTGGCAATTTCTATATTATCTCATAAGCTTATCGCACGATCATCATCATCACTGACTGAGCACTCAAAGTGCATAATCCTATTAACCTTCATTCTTGGTTTTTATCTGTCTTTTTCTTTCAGTTCCACTAGCAACACAACCGAGAATTGCTCCCAGTAGTAGTTTACCTTAGAAACCTAATTAATATGTGCTGTTTCCCATGAAAGACCCTCACTACTCTGAATTCCCAAAGCATTCACATTGTACCCAGAGCACACCCTGAAGGATAGCACAGCAGGTTTTACGTTTCTTCTTTTTTATTTTATGTTTTTTAAGGTTTTCATTGACGTTGTTTTCCATTGTTTGTAAAACTATCTTAGGAGCTGGAAATTACATTTCCCTTGCTCGTGCCATCTTTTGCCATCTGGCAGACGATGGCTTCAGCGTTTTGAATGGATCTGCAATTACCATGGCTTTTGTTGTGGCTGTCACTCAACAAATTCATCCTATCCGCAGCCCGATTTCCTGCCCTTTAACCCCTCTCCTGGGTGCCCGCAGCAGCCCACAGGTGAGGGAGGACTGGAGCCACGCGGGGCACAGACCTGCCACGAGCCCTCCGCGGTCCGCATGGCCTTCTGCCCCCAAAGCTGAACCACAAAAGGCAGCACAGTTTGGTTCTAACACTTTAGCTTTTGTGTGTTGTTGTGGTTTTTTTTTTTTTTTGGGGGGGGGGGGCAGTTCATGTAACCTCCACCGGGAGGGTGTCACACTCACCCATGGCAGTGTTGTAGGCATTAGGGAAACTTTTGTCTGTTCTCTGTCTCATAAAGACCCAGCTGTTGTTCTCGAATTTGCATTCTATAATTTTGTTGTCATACTGTTTTAGCTCTTTTGTCACCTGTTTTAAAAGAGAATTGAGGAAAATATTTAAATCATCTGACAGGCTTCTTGCCTGCACTACGTGACAGACGCGTTAGGGAAATGCCAAAAACACCTCGTGCCTCTTCACACAGAGCTCTTTGTCACCCGAAGCATCTAATCAAGCCCAAGGATGTGGTGCGTACTCCCTTGCACACTTGCTCACCAATCTGACACCTTATAAATAGTGGTGAAAACGGCTGTCAATATATAGCAATTAAAAGAAGCTAAGGAGAAACCAGCCACTTCTGGGCCAAATGCAAATACGTTACCATAGGGACCAATGCCTTCGATATTGTCTGTGTCCCTCTGGCTTTCAGAAACTGAGTATCTGTGAAGGTTTCAACAACTTTTAGAAAGACCACACCATCTAAAGTCCTATGTCAGAACCTAAGAAATCCCCTTCACTGGTTAAGATAAAAAGTTACGCATAAAGAGTAAACATTAGGATCTGATTCAGGCAATGTGCATCCTAACTATTTTGCTTTTCAAGCAGTGGTAATTAACTAAAAATCTAATCTTCAGGCTATTTACCCTTTTCATCTCCAAACCAGTATGAATTGAGAGATGAAGCTACCTTTGACATTAGCTGGTAGGTTTGTGGGCTACTTCACCTCAGATGATTGAATATGGACTACAACTTAGTCTATCAACGCTAACAAGTATCCATGGCAACTATAGAGCCTTTGAAAAGATATTTCATCGGGCTGTGAGGATGGTTTTCATAAATAGGAACCTAAGCTTATCTTCGCAGTTCCAAATCAAATGCCAGTCATGGTAATATTTTAATTCTGTCCTCGTCTTTCACAGCTAACAACTTTTCCTCACAATACGGAAGATTGCAATCAGTTAACTTCATTAGGATTATTTGAAATGCTCTCCTTTTTCTACCCACGTATTCACTACCACCTAGGAATATGAAGGGAAGCAAATTTTTAAAAGATGCTTTCAATTCACAGATTAGGCGTGCATATCTTCATAAAAACTTTCAAATTGTAGTCCTTTTCCCTTAATGAGTATTACACTTGATTGGACTATTTGCATTTTCAACAAATCTGACAGGACCAGTACACTCAGTGTATTGGAGCCAGACCTGCCCAAGAAAGTGATGCTCTACTTACTTAGCAAACTTGCTAAATTTATTCTCAAATATTCATTATTCTAGTCTCAACTCCCCTCCCTCCCTTCCTAGGGATCTACCTCCTTTTATTTCTGAGACATTATCTATATCCAAGTGTTAGGCAACTTATTCAGGTAAGGTAAACACTTATGTTATACCATAAGTGGGGTCTAACAGATAAGTTTCTAAACCTTTCAGATTCTCCATTTTCTAATTTCTAAAATGGGCAAAGGAGTTTCTAATTCACTGGGACATTGGAGCAATAATAAATGAAAGTGCCTGGCACATAGTAGCCAACCACTAAAATTCTTAATTGAATATAAAATTAGGAAATGAAACATTGCTTTTTTTTTTTAAGTGTACAAAGAAATTCACTAAAGATACCAAGATGACATGGAAAGGTACACTTTGAAAATACCTGTCAAGAAAATTGTATCACACACATCTACAAGAATGGCTTGCTATCAATAATGTGCAGTCTGCACTTCTACTGACTACCAATCGTAGTACATCTTTATCACATACTTACCATTCTTGTGTTTCTAGTCTCAGAATTGCTATAAATTATGTGTTGCTCAATCTGACTACAGCAATTAGGCAGTATTATTAAGTATCTGTGTATCTACTTGGGTACACATTAACAATCCGGGAAATAGGGCTTTCCAGAAAATGCATGCACCTGCCACTATGCCAACCTAAACGTATTTCCATGTTCAAGAACAGTACATTGTTCTTCACTGATCACACCAGTTATATCCCCAAGATAGACACAGCGCAAGGTACTCAATTTGGGTAGGTAATAAAATATGTTTAATTTTTAATAAATGTATTTAGGTAATAAAATATATTTAAGATATAAAACAATATCTTCCATATGTATACAAACTAAAGACAGTTTTCACTAATGGTCAGATCAAGAGAATGATTAGCATACAGGGAACGAGTTTAATTTTAGTATCCAAATTCTAATTTGTTACTATGACAATAATCATCCTCAACCATCACATATTATTATTTACTAAAATAGGATCTGGTTAGGCCTTTTATACTCAGCTCTGTTATCCTATTGTGAGTTAATGAGAGCTTGAAAGTAATAAGAATAAAATATTTATAAATCAAGATTTCACATCTGTACCCATAATTACATTGGATTAATGAGATTTTACTGTTTTGGGGGGAAAAAAGGAAGAAAAGAAAATACAGTGTATTTTATATTGAAGAAAAATTTTTTTTCATGTATCCATCTTGCTGAGTACCACACTTTTGATACCATTTGAGTCTACCAATAATCCGACGTTAAGAGACAGTCATATGAAACCAGATCTAGTACCTCTGAAGATTTTAGATTAGCAGGTCAATGGTAATACTTGGAACGAAGGGCCCAAGACAGAGGCAGGCAGAACCACAGTTGCTCCTCTCTGCACTTTTTTGATGGAATACTTTTTGGAACCTAAATGCTGGACACACTACCAAGTCACAAAAGGCGAACCATCAGTGCTGGCTGAACCGCGCCGCTCAGAGCAGGCAGAGATGCGCTTCCGTCTCTAATGGTGGAGCACAAGCCCCTAGAATTTACTGTCCCTGCTCTGTGAGAGTTGTTTTGTTATCAAGAGCTCATCTTTCTTTTCTAGAGAGACTGTATAAAGGGGAGGAGGATTTCTCTGAACTAATCTGCTCTAGAGACACTTTAAAATAACGAATATCCTTGGATTGGGAAGGACACCAGTAAGCTGGGAGTTTTTTAACTTTTAATTTTGAAATAATTTTAGATCTACAGAAAATTTGTAAAGATAGTACAGAGAGTTCCAGGATTCCCATCACCCAACTTCCTCTAATGTTCATATTTCGCATATCACGTTACATTTATCAACTCCGAGCGAGAAATTAACACTGGTACAATACAATCAGCTAAACTACAGACTTGATTCAGACTTCATCAGTTTTTCCACTAATGTCTTTACCTGCTCCAGGATCCAATCTAGGAAACTGCATGCCTTAGTTGTCATGTCTGCTTAGTCTCTTCCAACCTGTGACAGTTACTCAGACCTTCCTTGACACTCTTGAAGAGTGCTAGTGAGATATTTTGTAGAATGTTCCTCAATTTGGGATTTCCTGATGTCTTCTCATGATTAGACTGAGGTTATGAATTTTGGAAAGGAACGCCAGAGAGATAAAGTGCCCTTCTCATTGTGTAACGTCTAGGGGGTAGATGAGATCAACGTGATTTCTTCCTGGTGGTGTAAACACACCCTGATCACTTGGCAAAGATGGCACCTGCCAGGTCTCTCTACTGTGAAGCTACCATACTCTTCGTTCCAGGCACTATGTCTAGCCCTGCTCAAAGATAAGGGAATTAAGCCACTTGCTGGAAGGAAGGGTATCAAAGAATTTGTGGACATTTATTAAGAGCACCACAGAGATCAATACATTTCCTGGGAGAGAGATTTTGAGGCTAAACAAACATCCCTTTTCTTCTTAAAGTTTCGCTCATTAATTTTAGCATTCATCCACGAATCTTGCCTGCAGCAATTATTACTGTGGCGTTCTAATGGAATTTTCTATTTTCTCCATTCCTTCTACATTTATTATCTGGATTTCTTCTGTAAGGAAGATTTGCCTTTCTCCCTCATTTATTTATTTGCTTACTTGTATCAGTAAGAACTCATGGATATTTATTTTATTCTTTGGCTTATGATAAAGTACTATTGTCATTCATTTTCTTGCTCAAATTGTTCTAGTTTCAGCCACTGGGAACTCTCTCAGGTTGGCTCCTGTGTCCTTTTAACTTGCTTCCACTTTTACTTACTTATGCATTTTTAGCATTTAGTCCCTGGTAATACAAGCTAGTACTCTAGGCTCATCTTGTATTTTCTCTGCCTCAGCTCTAGAGTCAGCCATGGGGTCCTCTAACCAGGATTTTACAAGAAAAAAATTACTCTTCGACAGTCCAGACTATGCTTAAAAAGTACTAACACACACCACTTGTTTTGGTCAGAATTTTCAATTATTGAAAAAAAAGAGAGGGAGGGGGAAAGAGGAGTGAGTGTGAGACACAGAAAGAGTAACAATGAGATTCTAAATATGAATATATGTGTATATAGATATACTTAGAAGTTTCCACCCCATCTTTTGTCAACTGCTTTCTGGAGCTAAACTACATTGACCATTTTTTCTTTCCTGAATTTAAAATTCTACTCACGCTCTAACTCTGTAGTGTGACAGAAGGTGAATTTTTAAAATGTATTTCAAGTAGATGAACTCAAACAAAAATCTTGTTTCCACGTATGCAACTTCGAAGTCTAGTACTTATGCATGAAGGCAGAGAAAATAAAACAACAAATAAATCAGAAATGAAATGGAATTATAAAAGTTTTCCTTGTGGTGTCAGGACAATACAAATAGCTTAAACCTGAATTATTAGACAATCTTTTAGAACTACTACCCTATAGTAGGGCCTTAATATATTACTTTTAGCAAGTGCATCCATCTACTGGAGAAAATAAAACCCTTGACCAGTTACCCTTTTTAAAAATATGCTAGACTTAACCACTTCAAAAAAACGTTCCTTCACTAAAATCCATTTGTGTTTTTTATACCTTTATAATGAAGGACTACTGTGTAAATAACACACTTCGCATTTGCTAGGTTAGAAACACAGCAGCAGAAAGCCTCTCTCTCATGAATGGTGGGGTCTTCAAGCCCTCCAATCCTGAGTTCAACTAATGAAAGTAGCCAATAAAAAGAAAGCAGCTAGAACTCGGTCTTACTTATCCCAAAGGTCATTACAGATGAGTCACAATTCCAGGGTATGAAATCCCCACTAAACTACAGATTATTACCTTTTTATAAAATCAGAGTTAGTTATAGTTATTATTCAAAATATAATAAATCTTCATATAAAATAACTGGGCAGATAAAGCAACAACATGTTAGTAGTGGTTATTGGTAGATGGTGGGGTTAGGAATGACGTAGTTTCTTCTCCGTGTTTTGCTGTATTGTCCAAACTTTCTACATAATACATGCTTAACTTTCATAATTTTTAATAATAAAAAATTCCTAAAATAAACTATGTTTCATAAAAGATGATAAACATGAGATTGGTTTTTAATGTAGAGGTACAAAAAAAATAGGAAGAGATAAACCTTTAAACAGAAAACAAAAAGTCCTGGAATAAGGTCCTAAGTCCACAGTTCCCAAACTGTGCAATGAGACAAACTTACAGAGAGGCACTGTGGGGTATTTTAAATTTCCAGGGAAACACAGTGGCACGTGTTGGACACCATGCAAACTATTAGTTGGCAGGAGTTCACATTTTCAACATGAGATTCCTTTGGGTAACATATCTTTGCAAAGCTGAGTACTCAGTGGTTATTGTCATTGATAAAAACCAAGTATCACCAAAATCAATGTGGAAAGTAAATGAGGTTGGTGGTGTATAATCTGATTCCAAGGTTTAAGAAATTACGCAGTCCTTCAATGGAATTACATTTTCAAGTTTCTTTTAAAAAAAATTCCAACTTTAAATTCTATATCATGCCAAAATATGAAACAAGAGCGACAGTAGAACATTTTCATGCATGCAAATTCTTAAAATTTTAGTATTTCATACTTCCTTTTCTAGGAGGTTTCCAAAGTTTTATTTCATCAATATGAGGGCAACAATGAAAACAAAGAGGAAGGTGTGGAATCAAGGGAGTTCATCCAGCTCAGGAGAGAAACAAAGGCAATTCCCATCCTAAGGCCGTTTTAGGATGACCACTGTGCCAGTGTGCACAGCAGACTGCTACAAGCTTTACGGGAGCCAGAGGGTAGTGGCTCAAGTAGGAGGAGTTCCATGCCCCCGCCTGCCTTAAATATTGGAACTGAGAAGATTTGTGATGTGACAATATAAAGTGAAGTTTTAAAAAATTCTGTGAGTATAGTATTTAATATAATGACAGATTAAACTAAGAAAAGAAAAAAAGAAAGACGAAATTACGCAGTCCTTAACACATGCTAAGCTGTTAGGACATAAACATTTATTAAGTAGTTTGGATCAATCCACTTAATAAATGGAATTGTTAGGTATTTCTTTTGGGTTAGAAATGTCTATGAGGCAACATGAACCAAGAAAGTTTGATAATCTCTCCCCTATAGCGTTTTCATTCATCCTTCCCCAGGTCCTAGTCTCTAAACCCATATGCAGGCTTATATCTAGCACTTAGTGGAAACCAACCAGAGCAGTGAAAAACTTTGCTTGAGGTGCAGAAAATAGATGATGGTACAGAGGAGAACTTCTATCAAGTTAAGTTCATTCGTTGACTTAGATCACTAACATATATATTCCTCATTCATCTTCTCTATCTCAATAATTAATTAACTCCGTTCACCCAGTTCCTCGTGACAGAAGCTTTGGTGTCCTCTGCTCCCTTCCCCTTTTATCTTCCTTTCTATTCACTGCATTACCAATTCTATCTCCAAAATACACTGAGTATTTGTCTCCTCTCTTACTACCATCATCACAGCCCAAGCCCTCACTGTCTGTCAGATTCCTGCAACAGCTTCCACACTGGTTTCTTCTTCTACATTTTCCCCATCCAATCAATTCTTTACAGTGCAGCCAGATTGGTCTTTGACAAATGTAAATCCAATCCAATCATTCCTTTGCTTAAGAGAAAAACAAATAAAAGACACACCGGTTGGAAAGGGAGAAATAAGACCATCTCTATTCACATAAGACATGATCACTTACATAGATGGAATCTACGAAGATGCTCCTAGAACTAGTAAGTTTAACAAGGTTGCAGAATGCAGGTTAATATACTAAAACCAATTGTATTTCTATGTATTAGCAAAGAATAGTTGGAAATTTAAAATTTAAGGAGTACCATTTATAGTAACATTCAAAAACATGAAATAGGTATTTTAAAAAAACCATGCGGAATCTGTATGCTGACAACTACAAAACACCAATGAAAGAAAGATATCAAAGAGGACCTAAATGAATGGAAAGATACACCATGCTCACAAACTGGAAGATTCAATATTGCTAAGATGTTAACTATACAGATTCAACATAATCATAAGCAAAATCCCAAAAGGATTTTTATAGATATAGACAACCTAATTCTAATATTTATAGGGAATGCCCAAGACACTAGAACAGCCAAAACAAAAAGAAGAAAGTTGGAGAACTGACACTAACTGATTTCAAGGCTTAGTATATAAAGCTACAGAAATCAAGACAGTATGCTATCGGGTGAGTAGAGAGACACAGACATCAGTGGAACAGAACAGACAGCCCAGAAAGAGATCCACAATTATAAGGTCAATTGATATTTGACAAAGGAACAAAGGCAATACAATGGAGAAAGAAGAGTCTTTTCACCAGAAGGTGCTGGAACAATTGGATATTCACATGCAAAATGATGGACCTCAACCCATATCTTTCACCTTACACACAATTAACTCAAAACAGAAAATACACTTAAACATAAAACCTAAAGCTATAAAACTCTGCTCTGCATCTAAAGATGCTGTTAAGAGAATGAAAAGACAAGACAGAGATTAGGATAAAATATTTGTAAGTAACATTTCTGACAAAAGACTTGTATCCAGACTACATAAAGAACTCTTAAAACTCAATAATAAGAAAACATACAACACAATTTAAAAATGGACAATCTGAACAGATACTTCACCAAAGAAGATATATGAATGGCAAATAAGCACATGAAAATATGCTCAACACATCATTAGTCATTAGGAAAATGCAAATTGAAATCACAGTGAGATACTACTATGCACCTGTTAGCGTGTCTAAAATAAGTATCAAATGCTGACAACAATGCCAAGCAACTGAACTCTTACACATTGCTGGTGGGAATGCAAAATACTATAACCACTTTGGAAGACAGTTTAGCAGTTTCTTTATAAGTTAAACATACACTTACCAAAAGAGCCAGCGACCCCACTCCTAACTATTTACCCAAGAGAAATGAAAACATACGTTTGCATAAAAACCTGAATACAAATGTTTGCAGTAGTTCTGCTCATAATCACCCCAAATTGGAAATAACTCAAATGTCCTTCAACTGGTAAAGAGATAAAACAAATGTTGGTATAGCCTTACAATGGAATACTACCCAGCAATAAGAACTATTGATAAACTATTGATAAATGGAATACCATAGATGAATTTCAAATACAGTATGCTAAGTTAAAGAAGCTAGATTTTAAAAGCTACATAGACTATGTGATTCCATGTACATGATACCCTAGGAAAAGGCAAAATTATAGGAACAGACAACAGAACAGTGGTTGCAGAGTTTGGGAGTGGGAGAAATGATTGCTTATACTGGGGTGTCATGTGGGATTTTGGGGGGAAGCGATGGAACTGTACTATAGCTTGATTCTAGTGGTGGCTATACACCTGTATGCATTTGTCTAAACTCGAAGAACTGTACACCAAAAGGAGTGAATTTATTGTACGTAAATTTTGAAAGATGAATTAAAACAAAAAAGAAACAAGAAAAATGTCAATGAAAAAAAAAGTAAATCAAATCATGTCATCCCCTTATCAGTGGCTTCTCATGACACAGCACTAAATGACATAGCCCCTGCTTATCTTTCTAGCTCGTGTAAGTTGTACAACTTTTCCTTTACCTTGTTTATCATTATTCGTAAATATAATTTTTTTGTTGATTATCTGTTTAATATATGTCAGCCAGAATGGTTAATAATTATTGAGTACTTACTAGATGTTGAGTACTGTTCTAAGTACTTTATGGGGGTTCATTTATTTAATCCTCTCAACAGCTCTAGGAAGTATCCCCGTTTTTACAGATAGAAAAGCAGAGGCACTGAGGAGTTAAGGAATTTGATTGAGTCTCACAGCCAGTAAGAGGCAGAGAAACATACTGTATCCCTATTAGGTTTTATAATCTGATTTAATCTGTATATGAATCCAGTGAGATTTCCAGATGTGGACACTCAAGCCCAGAGAATTTAAGTAACACGTGTAAGGATACAGAGCTAATTTGTTTTGGTATCAAAATTCAAATTCTACGTCTTTGTGAGTCAAAAACCTGTGCCCTCCTTTTCCCTAAGAATCTAGGCTCTAGGTTGAAAAAGTATTACAGGAGGCAAAGGTAAACTACACTTGTGGAAGCTTTTACTTCTTGTGTAATAAACTGTAATTTAAGTATTTCCAAGGATTATATTCCACTTGGGAGAGCCTGTGGGTGGGAGGCGAAGTGATGTGTGACAGACGAAGGGCGGGAGAACATAACATGCTGGTTTGAACCAAGCACAATGTCTTATCAAGTTTCTTTTCCTTCACTTTTCAAACGCCTGCCATGTTGACCTGCACCATCTCTGCTGTTTGCTATTCTGGTTGCGTGAGCATGAACCACACATCATAGCAAATTGCAGAATTTCTCAATCATTAAGGATTTACAATAGGTTAATTTTAAAATGGGCTGCACTTCACAGCTGCAAAGCTTTTGTCTGATTTCTCGACCAAATGAGAAGCCATTATTGGATTGAAGACCTTTCCATGGGCATGACGAGCAAAAGAAAAAGGTTGTGTGGGCAGAACAGGCAGCTCTGCCAGGTAAGGTGAGGTAATGGTATCAGCTCACTAAACAGACTGCCAAACTCTATGGCACAATGTATCGCTCTGTTTAGTACCAAGCATGATGAGAATTTATAAGCAGATCACGGGTTCAGTGCATGCGTGGGATAATAAAAACGATACACAACCAAGGAAAGCGTTACAATCTACAGGCATACCTCGTTTTACTGCACTTCGATTTCACTTCACAGATATTGTGGTTTTTGTTTTTTGTTTTTTGTTTTGTTTTTTTACAAATTGAAGGTTTGTAGCAACCCTGCTCTTTCAGATGATGGTTAGCATTTTTTAGCAAGAGTATTTTTAAATTAATGTATGTATATTTTTTTAGACATAATGCTATTATTGCACACTTAATAGACTACAGTTTGGTGTAAACATAACTTTTATATACACTGAGAAACCAAAAAATTCAGGTGACTTGCTTTATGGCGATATTTGCTTTATTTCAGTGGTCTGGAACCAAACCCGAAATATCTACAAGGTCTGCCTGTACCATTAATGTGGGGAGGAGGCTGAAATGCAATATGCATGCCTAACACTTTTTTCTTTCTAAATAGTTATAAGTACCATGACAGACTTGACTGATGTTGCTTGTTTTTTAAGCAACAGCCAATGCAAGTAATTCATAAAGTATATCTGTCAGATTGAGTTTGATAAATGGTCTATCTATTGGCAGTAACAAACACCTAACTTAAAATCGTGTTACCGGTCATTAAATATCCATGCTTAACAAAGTTCACAATACACTGGATCTAATGTTTGAGCTAGGCAGGTCACTAAAATGTCAATGCATAGTTCAAATTTACTTCAACGAGTCCTTCATTTACTCTCCAAGGACTTGCTAACAATTTGGGTCCAATAATGTTCATTTGTTTATTCCTTTAGCAATGCATGCTGGTTACATATAACTTTCTCTCTTTCCACTCACCCATTTAAAACCCGTCTATTCTTATAGAGACCTCAAGAGAACTGTCCTCTAGCTAGATCAATGTGGCATGTGGCAATAAACCAAAATGCTACCATAATAAGTAAAGATTTCCTTCCTGTTCTGCCTACTATTTAGAGGGAAAAAAAAAAGGCTGACACTCTTCCCTTCTGATCATCTTCCAGAGTAAACTTGTTCTTATTAAAATGACTTGATTTGCCCTAGCAGCATTAATGGGCACAGACACACAACACCTTTGAATCATTAGCTTAGGGACACAGAACTCCTTAGTTTAGAGATAATGCTCTGTGGTGACTGGGACCCATCTGAGCAAACAAAGCTTTCCAGGATTCCTTTCTCACAACTCAGCACCTTGGGTCAGTGCAGACTCTCACTGAGATACTCGGACCACAGTAGCTGTAACTCTGCCATGCACACTGCCTTCTATTTTTATATATGCTTTCTCAACAACTATATTTCTTCTTCTTTGACAAAGAAATTCTGGAGTTATTGACAAAAGCATTACACAAACACAGAGTGACAGTACACTACTCAGAACCCTGGAGTTCTGTTTTGTATCTTTATGTACCCTCTGAATGACATTCACAATGGATTTATTTAGATCTGCCTCCTCAGCTCCAGGTATTGGGGATATCAAAAACCACTCAGAAGAGGTTGAAAGTTTAAAAATGGTTACAATAAATTATCTATATCAGCTGTCACAGTCCCTAAATACCTTCCTCAAAAAAAAAAAGATCTTTTTTTCCCAAAACACATTACAAATACCTTTCATAAAATCCAATATTCTGGAGTTGATAGGAAACTTGGAGGTCATCAAATCAAACACTTTTATTCTGAAATATCTAAGTACTAAAGTGCATCCTGCATTATCTCTATGAATTAGTGTATCTTTATGGGTGTGAACATTCATGCATTGAGGAGGTTATAAAACCAGCTGAAATAGCAAATCCATTACTTTGGTAACTTGTACTCAAAACTAACTTAATGTTTTTACCTAAGATATTTATTTTTTTGAATTAATTTTTATTGGAGTATAGTTGCTTTCCAATGTTATGTTAGTTTCTTCTGCACAGCAACTAAGAGATTTATTTTCCTTCAGAGATATTTACTTTTAAAATTATTGACTGAGATTTTTTTCCTTCTTGGGGAAGGGAAAGGGAGGAAATGAACAGTTTTTGAATACCTGCTTTGTAGCCAGCACTGTGCAGGGCATTTTATATACATTATTATCCTTCATGCTGGAGGAAAAGGAAAATTTTATTGTTGTTCACTCCTAATCAAGAAATTACTAAATAACTAAATGCTAATGGAGTATCCATTAGCCACCATAACTACAGGCGATGTGCAGATTCCTTTAGGTCACGTTAAGTTTAATGTAATATAATCTTCTGAAACAGAAACGGTAAGAAACACAGGCTGCACATGAGAAAAACAAACAAAAATGATCAAACAGACAAAAAACTTACCAGCCTCCAGTGCCACGGGTTGGCTAATACTAGTGTGGAGAAAAGAGGCCAGGAAAGAAGTTAGGAGGAAATCTCTATAGTGGGGAGGGAAAAGATGAGGGAGAAGGAGACAAAGGAAGTTCTGTGTCCTAAGCCACGTCTGTGAAATTAAAGTGCTTTCAGCTGAGTAATACACAACAGAGGACGATTTCAGTGATGATTAGAGCTATTTAAATTTTTAGTAGGCTCCAGTGATTTAAAACAGTCTTTTCTGTCCGGGCAACCGGTTTATCTGCTTTTATTTTCAAACTTGGGGGCGGGGGGGGGGAATCTTTGCAAAGAATTATTCATGTACGTAAAATGCACAAAAATACTATTATGTAAAGATGTCTACATTTAGAAGTATGTGATTGCCCAATTTTTGAGAGATGAGAACTCACATTTGGAACCAGATTAAATCTCTCACTTAGCTCCCTCCCTCCCCCACGCCCACACTCCGTTAGGTTTTCGTTCTAGTCCAGTCCTGGTGAGGATATATGGCAATGTGTCCTAGCGGGAATAAAGAGCAAAAAGTACATGGGCAACCCTCCCCTTACCCCCCACACACGCACATACCTTACCACTCAACTGCTCTTATCAAGCCTCCAGAGAGTCTATTCTGAATAAGGTAGCTGTGGTCGCCTATGAGGAAGGAAATTATTCGCTGGGCTGTAGCGCTAAACTACGTGGAATTAAGTCTGAAGATTAAAATAAGGTGGGTGGCTTTTCACCTTTCTTCTAAAAAGTACCTAGCACAATCCTGATGCTTAATAAAAATAATCTATCAGATAAGTGGCATGCTTGGCAGGAACGCTTTTAAATCGCACGTTACAGGACATTCTCATACTAGTGTGCCTCCCTCGAATTTTGACTAAGTCAGCTCAGCCCCGCGACCACAGAAAGCACGGAGTGAGTCTCCGGCGATGCTCCTCCCACCAGTGCCAACCCGTGCCAACTTTTAGGCCAGGACACCTGCCACCCTGAGCTCCCGTGGCTTCCGTGGTGGTGGACTGTTGTGCCTCTGGCTCGCTGCTTGAGGGTCTGCTCTGACCAAATGACAATACAGGAAGGATGTTTGTTTGGGGGGTTTATTCAGAATTGGAGTGTTGGAAAGTAACAAGCTGCGAACACTCACAGCCAGCTGCTGGCTGCCACAGAAGACAGGGCGATCACCTCCTGGTACTGTTCCGTGCCCGAGGGCTCCAAATCGTCACCGCTTTAACTGTCTTGCTACCACACTTCAGATGTTACCACTCTAGTTTCCATTTTTGCTTTTGAAACATTCCAGGAACAACTGAATCCTACCCATCTAATTGGTGCCAAATTTACATACAGTCATGTCCCCCCCCACTACGGTATTCAGTGGACATTCTAGTCATTGTCTGTCCTTAGGAAAGGGTGGGGGCTAAGTCCCTGTTTTAACCATCACACAGTACAGCCTGGACTTTCACCAGCAGATGAATGCTGGGTAGCCCCACTCCAGAGCCTGCTGATGGCACAGCAAACAGCTGAATTTAACCCCTAATTAATCATGAAATATCAATTCCCAGTTAAAGAGGTTGGCAATGATTTGGTAAGTTAGGGGAAGTGGCAGAGTGAACATCTGGGACTTTTTTTTTTTTTTTAATCTGACATAATAAAAGGAAAAGTAGCTCATTCTTACATTTCTTTTTGCTGGGTTTTTTTTTTTTTTTGGCTTAAATAACTTCTTAGAAATCGAAATCCAACAGAGAACAATTATGTTAATAATGCCAGGAAATTTGTTTGCTTTGTCATACTGGGCTTCAAAAGCACTTCAACTGAACTTACATTTGTGATCACAAGTAATGCCTGTTCTTATATCCATTTAAAATGTTTACTTTATTACAGCTTATTATAAACGTGAGTCTGAGATGCAGCGCCATGGCTGCTCAATTTCCAGGCCACAGTTTTATGATAATCGTGTGAAATGTATTCATGTGTCAACAGCACTGCCTAACAATGCCCCAAATGGGGTTGTTCGCAGCGCTGGACGCACGGTAACTGCTACAAGCAGAGAGCTCTTCATTGGAGAATTTTAACTGAGTTTGCAACATGTACTCTTTTGCTACACTTAGCTCAGTTTAATTACTATGATCTCAGAATACAGTTGAGCTCCTACAAGAAAACCGACCCTACACACCCAAACGTGACTGGGATAAATGGGTTCTGTTATTTTATTGTATGGTTGGAGCCTCTTTTTGGACAGCCTCCCAGCACCAGAGGGGATGAGACTGGAGAATTCTTCTGTACTTGATGTCCCCCTACTGCACACAGTGATAATAAGGTACCTGGAAGATACCTTCTGTCACCCCGGCATCTCACAAAGGAGTAAGGGAACACGTAATATATGCAGATCCAATACTGGAAACAGAAAATGGGTCTAGAGGTGCCCCTCCTTCTCCAATATTGGCTTCTCCACACACTCATGCCTTCCTCACTTTCGTGACGAGTAGCCCATGTAACTGCCTAGTTGTTGAAGTTGAGATCTCAAGCAACATTGTCCCAACTCAGCATTTTTTGAGGCTCTATTACGCAGGTACCAGGCCAAGCGTTTTTACACTCATTATTTCCTTCATTAGATCCATCTGCATGCAGTGGACCGTCTACTTTTTAGAGGGAGGGACAAGCATGTACTGGTGGGAACCAGGATCATGTGGGAGTGAGCCGTACATTATTTTTTGCTTCACTCTTTTGTTCCTCCTCCTAGGACCGCCTCTCTGAATGGATAATAGGTCTGTGCAAATGCTCAAACAACCTTAAGACAATTCACTTTTTACACCTGACTGTTTTAGAAAGAGTACCAAGCCCAGAATCTCGGCTGAAAAGAGAGCACAGGAGCTCACCTAGGCCACCTCTCTTTTTAGACTGAAAACACAGGTTCACAGAAAGCCTACAATTTGTCCAAAGCATATGGCTCTGTAGGGGCAGAGTCAGAATGAGGGCCCAGACACCCGGCATTTCAGTTCCGCACACTGACCCTGTGGTCTACAAGACTATCTTTCGCCAGCAAAATGGGTAACTCTGCAGGCCAAATTCTTACTTGCAGTCATGCAAGTTTCACCAAAGAGGAGAAAAAGGTTTGACCCAGTTTACCTAATGTAATAAAAATAGTTTATATCCCAACCTACTATGGACACACACACATACACGTTTCATAAAACAATTTATATTCCAACTTGGTGCACTTTGTTACTTTTTTCCTTCTATTTCATTTCATGAAAACAAAAACAAACAAAACTCATTGAGATCCACTAAACTGCTTTCAAGACCAACCACCAAAGTTAGAAAAAAAAACCTCACAGAGGATTCTAAGAATAATAATTTCAAACAACTAACAAGGAAGTAGGGGAGGCATTTTACCTTTTCTAGCTGGAACTGCATAAAAAATGGAGGCAGACAACCCTCAGGACAGCAAGCCAGACCCCAGCTCATGGCTCCTCCACCCTTCCCCACGCCCTCGCCCTTCCCAGAGTGATACACTGTGCAGAGGCTTCCCTGGGCCAGGCAAATACGCTCACCCGTCTCTCCCGTTGTCCCTCTCTGGCACAACATGCTGGCCAAGAAGAGCTGATGCTTGACTTTAATAATTTCAGATGACATTTTTCTCTAGAGAATTGAGTCTGTTTTGTCAGCTCCTGAAATACCACGTGATATATTATTTCAGAGTATAATTTCTTCCTTCTGTTTACATTCTCCCTTATCAGATGGTAAGCTCCTTGAGCAACCAAAACAAGGACCCTTGTTTTGCTCACTGCCAGATCCCACTGAACACAAAAGAGGTGTTCAGTAAGTATGTGTTAAAAAAAAAAAAAAACAACAAAAAACCTTGATGAGCATTATACAAAGAAATTATAGAAGTGACATCAGATTTTGAAACATTCCAGTCACGATTAAATGATTTTCACCCTCTGGACTGATCAGGCTCTCACATCATCCTCTCTTCCCCTCTGGCTAACCACCTCTCTTTTATCAGGATCACTTTCTCTGGAAAACCTGCCCTGACTCCACGGACTCTCTGCTTCATTGATGTGCTCTCACAGCACCTTACTCTTCCCTTATCTTAGAAAAACAGCCTCGTGAATTCTCTACGTCTTCGACTTGACAATAAGCTCCATCAGGATGGAGCTTTAATACAGTGCCTTGCACACAGTACATCCTCCATTAAAAATTTTGCATACAAACATGCATGAAAAGTTATGTACTTCTGGCCTGAAAAACCAAACCAAACCAAACCAAAATAGAATAAATCCAACCTAATGACCTGGTTATATGGGTAATTAGTAGTTGGCTCAATCACAGCTTTCTGAGTAGAAGTCCTTTTAAACCATGCTGCCACATAAAACTAGGCTTTTCCTTTGTGGATGTGGGTATGACTTCTAGTGAAAGAGGAAATAGGATGTCAGCTACTGGGGAGAACTGAAGGGGGAAACAGGGAGGAGAAAGTAAGCAAACACACCATCCACCATGCATTTTTATGTCAGATGGAAAACAAACACACAAAAGTTAAGGCATCCCATTGCATCATATTCATTATAAACCAGGAATTTTCTGCTTCCTAAAATATTAAAGATAATGATGCATCCATCCACCCAGCATTTATCAATATTGTTCACAGTAGGAAAAAAGATGAATGTATCATTCCTTTTTGTATCAAGTATACAAATAGGAGAAGCACTAGAAAAATACACAGTGTAAATATGCAAATTTTAACTAAGTAATTCATTTACATAGCTCCACTCACAGGAACTCAAACATCTTTGTTAATATTAACCCTTCACATTCTCGTGAGCTAGTTTTGCAAGATTCCTATTTTAAACAGTGACTTAGGACCCATGTAAATAAGGAAAAATACAAAATAGTTTCTGCCTTCCTGTCTGCCACTCTAAAATGAATCTACATTTCCTTCTTAAAATAATTTTCCATAATAAATCTTAAGAAAGATCTCCATCAAAATTTCCTACAAAATCTGCAGATAGTAGGGTCAGCAAACTGTCTCAAGAAATATGATTTGCCAAGTTAGTTCAATAAAAATATTCAATAGGACACAAGCTGAAAGGCTACAGACCAAGAAAAGACATATGACAACACACTGAGAGTCTGCCTTGAGAGCACAAAACGTTGGTTTCGAGTCTCTAATAATTGATCACTTTATTAATGATCCAACAGAGGACTTAATGAATAGCCTACTAACAGGGTCTAAATTCAAATTCAAAGCATCTTTTGAATATCCATTAGGAAAAGTAATATAATGAAAATTTTAGAGAAGGTATTTTTGCAGAAAATAAAATATAACTTGGAAAAAATACAAAAGATGAAATCCTAGTAAATATTTAGTATGTAAGGGAAAATGGAAAGGCTGTCATCACTGTGGAGAAAGAAATGATAGTAGACAGATTATGAGAAAAAGATTTAAAATAAGACATTCCATTATTTTTATATACTATTGTTATTATTAACAGTTCTCACCCCCTTTGACAGAAAGAGTCATATTATTGTAGCAGGAGGCAGAAGTTTGGAGGAAAGACTTTCTTGAAGGAAGAAGAAATATCCCACTGATGGATGAAGAACTGGGCTTAAGTTTGAGTAGGTTGCTAGGCTCTTTTTTCCATCCTTCTCTCTATTCACCCAGAAAACTACAAAATGCCTGTATAAAGTAACAGGGAAGAAATAAATATAGAAGCATTCATTCCTTTACATTTTTTTTTCTGTGTTTGGGCTGTGTGTGTGTGTGTGTGTGTGTGTGTGCGCGCGCATGCGTGTGTGTGTGTGTGTATGATATGTATGTTTATGATGTATACATATTTTTTTCAATTTTAAATATCAAATCCAGAGCTTTTAGAAAGCATGTAGGTGATATTTGGATATAAAAAAATTTCTAAAATGGAGACAGAGTAATAAATCAAACCCTGCAATTGAGGCTCAGACAGAAACAGAAAGCACCTCTGTCATTTTTTAACCTTCCAAGGCCTAAAGATGAACAAATCCCAGCCCTCAAACACACACATACAACTGCCTGTGCAGTCAGAAAATGACAGATTCAGGAGGAGATTCTACATTCTTGATAATCAGCCCTGTAATCTTTCCTCTTTCCTATACCACACTGGCCAACATACAATTTAATCTCATCATTTGGATGTGTGTGATTATTTTTATTTATAGCCTCCAGATCTGCAGATATAGAACTTGTGGTTTCTAGTATTTACTCTACCTGAAGGTGTATCACAGGTACAACACTCTCCAGCTCTTTGGAATGGGAATAGGGGTACTTTCTCCTTTTTAAGAGATACAGGTCATTTGCACAACAAATACTTCTTCAGCTTGTATTATTGTACAGTCATATTCTGATGAGTCCAAAGAGCTTCCCCTACCACCACCTGAGGGGAGGGAGGGAGGTGGGAGGACATTTGTATCAGAAAGAGACCAACCACAATTCCTCTATGGCTGGGGCCATCTTCTAGCACCCGCCCTGCAGAACGAGGGGGAAGGCCTCATCCGACTGCTATCTCTGACATGTGTACTGCTGAGCTCCTTGGAGTAGATCCAGTTCTTTTAGGAAAGCCAGGATGGTTGCGACATCTTGTAGACCTAACTTATTCTGAATTCTGCTCTATAAGGAAGACTGTTTTAGAGTAATTCCAATTTATTATTACTAATTAATATATCGCCCTTTGGTAAACTAGACCAAATTTATAAGGAAGAGCAGACATATGTTACCATGAGGTCACAGACTATGTTTACAAAATTCAGACAGCTAGTCACGGAAGGTTTCAAGCTTACTTTCCCCTGGCTCCAAAGCTTTTAACCATGTGATCTGAATAGAATTCTCAAAGCATTTATTTCATTTGACTTTGAATGTGTTCACTTTCTTTTATAAATCCTTAAAGTCAAATAATCATAAATGACTGTATTTTAGTTTTAGTTTAAAAAGACTAAAAAGGATGCTAGACATGATTTACTGAAAAACTGTATTTTTAATTAAAAAAAAAAAGCTCTTTTAAGACGAAGACAAGAACCCCAAATCTCATACCCGGTCCTGAGCTCCTTCCAACATACCAGACTGCTTCCTTTTAACTTCTTCAAATAACCACACAGAGTGCAATTTAAGGACAATTCAGTATTTCCTCACCTTGCTAGATTACTGAGACAATTTAGGAAAGAGAGGGCTACAAAAGAATATAAGGAACTGTGGAGTAGGTAGAACTAGATTAAAATCTTAATTCCAGTGCTTTTGACACATTTGTGGTGTGCTCCGTGCTGTACAAGCCTTAGGCTCTATGTTACGCCACTCTATGCTGTTCAATTTTTAAGCCATGTAACCTGGAGCACAATGCCAGATGGTTCCTATTGGGTCTGCATGAGTTAACCTATGTAAACCTTTTGGTAGACATAGGGGGCTGCAATTCTGTTAGCCTGCTTTCCTGTTATTTCCTGGGGTTTATTCTGCACTCAATTTATGTTAGGAAAATATGATCATGTATTACATACACAAACAGAAGAATTCTTATTCTATTTCTGTTAACTTCCATTTTAAACGACAAGAAAATAAAACTAAATAAACTGAAGAAACTAAACCCCATGTAGTTCACCTTGACTTACTCAATATATGTTTTACTGAATATGCGTTATAGAGCATATTTATATGCTTTTATATAGCCTAAAACTATTAATAGTAGTAGAGGAAGGCAAACAACTGACTATTTGGTTTATTTTCATTGTGTTGTCAACCTGAATTGGAAAAGTGGCTATTCCACGAGGTTATTTATAAATTAAAACCAAAGTGATACCTGGCTTTGAAACAATACCTTGAGCTCAAAATCAAAATGTCTCCTTAAGTTAGAACCCTGCAGCACAGACAGAAACTCTCAAACACAGCCACATGCTCTACTTTTTTAGAAGAGGTGTATCAAGTTTTAGGCAGCCCAGGTTCCCTACAACAAATATCCAAGAAGCATACCTGTGGAGTTAGTTATGTACTCAGTTTCTCATGCCACAATTCCTCATATGAAAGAAAAATGTAAAAAGATCAGAAGATCCTAATGATCTGGATCCCAAGGTGATAAAAGAACAAGGCCCCTGTTTGTAATGTCTCATTAAATGCCTTAGAGAAGAAGTGATGGGGGGGGTAGAAGGAAACACCATTTTTTAAAATGACTTTCATAAGCCTAGATTTGTGCTAGATGCTTTATCCACACTATTCTATAGAATTCACACCATGATTCTCAGAAGTAGGTGCTGTCATTTCCATTTTATAGCTATAGAACCAAGGTACACACCTTGGATGAGAATGCCACCAGATTCGTCAGTTCTAAAGTCTATCCTAAGGTTCAGGGATTGGTTTGCTTTTCAACTGAATGGCAAATCATCCTTGTGCATTTTAATAGACTCACGAAAAAATTTCCATAAAGATCTCTAAAAGCTAATTATGAAGTTAATCTCACACCCCATAAAGGGCATAAACATGTCTCACACACCAGCCTGCCACATTTCTCACAACTAAATTTCAGCAAAAAAGCACAAGAGCCAAAACAAACTAAAAAACTGAAGGGTTCTATTTTTTTGGATAGATATACTTTTTCTCTAATCCGCCAGATCTCTCTATTGGTTACATAGCATGAGCAATTTTCTCACAGGAAATCTCTTGTATTTATAGCAAGCTAATTACTCTCTAGAAGTGACTGTCATATGTATGTGGATGGTTTTGGATTCAATTTTGTCAAAAGCTGGGAAATTAATTCATGTCTCATCCCATGCAAGCCTTGTGTTTTAAGAGATTAAAAGCCACTGCAAAGACCTATTACCAGGGAATTTCTGAAGACTACCCTTAATTTAAAAATACATTAATCTACTTCCTTTTGGATGATATTATCTACGAGACTGTTTGCTATGGTCAGCTCAACGTTCTACCTAATTGTGAGGGAAATACCTGTTTATTAGAAATAACAGCTTTTTGCTTTAAAGTTCAGACCAAAAAAAAAAAAAAACAGCTTGCATCTTAATCATAAATGTACTGCATTAAGACATAAAAACAAAAGATTCCA
The DNA here is from genome assembly GCF_009873245.2 of Balaenoptera musculus. Taxonomy (NCBI): domain Eukaryota; kingdom Metazoa; phylum Chordata; class Mammalia; order Artiodactyla; family Balaenopteridae; genus Balaenoptera; species Balaenoptera musculus. The sequence continues at coordinate 69,215,174 of NC_045796.1, read as the reverse complement.
GCAAATAAGAAGCTCACTAATTTTATATACCAAAAGCTACAATATGCTATTTACTACACAATTAACTGTTTTCTCTCAAGAGAGAGATGTAAGTAACATTTTGCAAACTTCATTTTGTTGAAATATATTCCCGTCTGCTGAGCTTCTTATTTTGTACCAGCAAAAGTGGAGTATGCTACTTTTGCTACCGTCAAACAAAAAACATTTAAATGATTACCAATTTTTATTCTTGCTCTAATTTTTTTCAGCTGCATATGGTAATACATTTCAAAAAATGATGTCAGGGATGCCACTTTACTATAGCAAAGTATTAAAACAGACATTTGGTGTTATCAACATTTGCTGCACCCCTGAAGAATAATATGGGGAACTTTTTTTATTTTAGAGGAGGCGACATCTACTTCTTAATCTATATTGAGTCCCTCTAAAGCATGTGCTACTATCATAATAAAGGTCTCCAGCAGTTATGAGGCTTTTGTATAAGTGACCCTAGAAAGTTTTATAGGTTTCCAAGACCACTCACCAACATACAGAGCGCCTACTATTCACCTACTTCAGTCTGTGTGATACATACTTTCTCGATTCAAACATGGAAAGTTTCAGTGGCAAGTAAAGACCTATGCATGTAAAATCTTAAGGATTGCTCCTTCCCAGAAATTGGCTCATACCTCCCTTACGGTTCCTACTGTATTATTCTTTTTGCTATTAAACTATTTGTATACACACCTTAAGAGCCTAGAATAGGCAGATTTTTAATTTTTCATTTCTGAATCCCACCACGGTACTGAAAAATACCCAGCACTTGGTACATGCTCAATCAATGTTTATTTGAATGTCTGAATAAACGAATGACTGATGACGATGATAAAGGTGATGAAGGCAGCAGCCACACTCAGGGCCAGGTGCTGTCCTAGGTGCTTCGCATGCATTAACTAATTTACTGTTAGTTTTCTCTTGGTACTTTACACATGAGGACACTGAGGCACAGAGAGACCAGCCTGCCCCGACTCATCTAACTCCTTCATGCCCTTCAATTCTGGGCTTAAAGGTGACGTCTTCAGGGAGGTCCTCCCAACCCATGAGACAAAGCTACCGACCCTTGCCCTCCATCCAAACAACCCCTTTATCTCCCCGATCATTACCGTCGTCACTCCTGAGGAACTGATCAATCAGCACTCTTGTGCGTTACACACTGAGCTCCACAAAGGCAGGGACCATGTCAGTCTTATTCACTGCTCTAACTTCAGTGCCTATCAAAGTGCTTGGCACATAATGGGTACCTAATAAATTTAAGTTTCATGACTGAGTGATGCTGGTAGCCATTAAATGGTCATTTAAAGAATAAGTAACAAAAATGAGCAAATCTGAGGTTATTTGAAAGAGTCAATATAAATGCCCAGTAGGCATCTGAAGATTCAAAACTGTGGTTTAAGAGAAGAATGAGGTAAAGATTTGAGAGGCATCTGCAGGCTATTATTCCATGGCTATAAATGATCACAACAAAACTGTGACACTATGGTTGACCCATTTCTGAATACATATTAGTTGTATATTAAGGAGAACCCAACATCTTATGTTTCTGTTGTAAGCCCCCAAAAGAAAAATTCCAAAAGGGGCCTTATTAATAGTAAAATTAATTAAGATGAAACCATTCTTTAAGAGGTTCCTCTTAATAATAATATAGTGCCTTTATGAGAGTGCCTGGAATCTGCCATTAGCATATTTCTAGTTTGGTAGAAAAGCTCCCAGCTTATATTAAAGCTCCTGTGTGTTTTCTTTAAGATGACCATGGTGAAGCTGAAATACACTGTTACCGTGATTATACACCAGAAGCACTCAAGCAGTAGAGATGAGTCCCGTGTTGTAGGGACAAGCAAAGTGTTTAAACCTGCAGATGTACCTAAGAGAGGCATATGGATTATAAACCACACTGCACCGCTGCTGTGACAACAAATGTGAAAACTCCGGCAAGGCACTGGCTGACAAGAGAATAGAAAGCAGAACTGGTTCAGTCACTCTGCTTGACAAACTTGAAGATACACCTGTGTTTTGGGAAAAGTATTGTAAGTTTCAAACCTGTTTTACGTCACTTGGTGCAGCTGTGAGTAGCAGTGACAGAGACATCAACTACTGCCACCGTGAAGAAAGGGAGACGGTGAGGAAAGGCAGCGGCAGGCTCACTGAAGAAAAGAAACCACCGCAAGTGAAAGAACATCATTTCTGAGCAGAGCTGCTGATGCTTTTTGCCTTCTTGGCTGTCTTTACACTTATACAGCCAGTAAGCAGAACCACATTCAAATATTTAGGACCACAAGAGCAGCGTACGTAATTAAAAGAA